>NW_028185450.1:2328913-2426128 GCF_003343005.1 Rhea americana
AAGTAAATATTTACATGAAAGAGAGTGTTCATGCTTATGTGAAATTCCTATTAAAATCTAACCAAACATGAACACATCCAAAAATGGAGAGAATAAAGGAAATAAATTCTTATTGGTGAGCTATTTTGACAATTCTTTCCATAACAACGTAATTATCACCTTCTTGCACACAAATTAGTAGCAGACACTCAGAAGTGGAAGATGCTACCTGAGTAGTCATTAATCACCTTGGACCAATAAAAGAGAACAAGTAATTTGTATTTAAACTTAGACATATCCTCAGATATTTATAAAAGATGCCTTAAGAAAGCTTCACAAGCACTGCACTCGTTTCCTCAGCTTCAGAGGCATGCTTTGCTCAAAATCCTCCTTTCATCTCATACCGTGCATCTCCTTTCTGTAAGGCAAAGAGCACATGCTAGTGCAGTAAGAGCAATGAAGAGGTCTTAGGCTGTGAAGCACCAGCAGAACTTAAAGCCCTTACAGCCTCAACACCAAGTGTGAAAGAAAGTCTGCTGAAAAAACTGCTAATGAGCTACATTTACGTTTTCCACTTAATGAATAWCAAGTAATATTGAAATTCTGTTAGAATTTGATTGTAAAAGGATTCTCAGCCAAAACCAAAATGATTCAGGCCATATTTTAGAGACCCACRAACTGGCAAAGAGATATAAAGAGTAGATTTATTTTGAATTTAGCCAGTAGACATTACTTTTCCCGTCTCAAGACGGTGTTTGGAGGGGAGGCAATGTTTGTTTGGTTTGGGATTTTGTGCAATTTCTTTTTAGTTAATTAGTTACATGGTATCTCTTATTTCATATAATTTAGCTTGGATCATATTTTCCCATTTTTAACCAGTTGATGCTGCCCAGGGTAAATCACTGATGATTCATCTATTGTTTGCAGAATTTCTTCACTGATCTACAAACATTTGTTTCTTCATGATACACAGAAGCAGGACTTACTGTTTATTCTGAAAATATACCCTAGCTTTGTCTCATCTACAGTACAATCCCACAGCTAGAAGCTCTCAAAAATGTAATTGCCACAAAATCCTCTCTACAAAGGACATAAAAGAAACCTTAAACCACAGATTTCTTGCTTGTAGGTCAAGGAGAGTGTTCTTCAGTTCTTTTAAGTAATCATAGTGTTGAGCTTGTTTTGCTCATTTTTACTGCTCGTGTTCCCTAAAATATATTAAAAATTCCATGCAGCTGAATTAATTTGACCCTCTTGAAGGGCATTATGAGAAACGGTTATTAAAATCTTGTCTGTCATTCCTAGGTTTTGTCTGCTGCATATATTGAAAAAACTTGTCTTTAAAAAAGCTAGACATCATTTTCTATCTTGCATAAAAATTATAATTTTAATGAAAACAGAAACATTTCCTACAAAAAAAWTCATTTAGTAGAAAAATAATTTCTAGTTGAAAAATGTCTTCACAGACATTTTTCAATGAGCTCTGATAATATTATAGCTTGAAGATTGATCTCCAGTTAAAACAAAACAAAACAAAAAAATCATTTTCCAACTGAAAAGAATGGAAATGATTCATTTTTGCCTTAACACCGCTGCTATCTTTTGGCATATTTTCCAATACACATGGCCCAATTTAGCAAATCTCTGATCCCTAGTTACAGAAAATGACTACGTCTGATTGGGTTTAGATGTTCCATTTTTGCCAAATTTTTACCTGCTATAGCTTTAAGTTGCAGAATACAGCCATTTAGTAAAAGTATATATAATGAGATAGTTGTTTTAATTTGCAGCTGTGAACAGGGCAAGAACACCCTTTCTCACCATTGTTGCCATCCGTTGGCTGGCTGCCCTGTAAATACACCTCTGAGTTCATGGTATTGTGGTATCCTAGTACTCCACAGAAAACCCAGGTATTTTTTTTTGTGGTGGTATCTGTGCATGTGTGTGTGTGCACGTGTCCATATATATAAAGCAAATGCTCCCTAGGGCTCTTAAATATAACAGTCTTTAATAGGGTGAATAAAGACCTCCTTTAGCCATCACATACTGGAGAAGAAATGCAAGCACCTCCTTTACACCCTTCTCCCCACTCTTACTCAGCTGGGGACACTGTGGATACATCACATTACTATCTAAGCACAGGTCTAAACTCTCAAGACTTGATCCCACACCGCACACACCATGAACTGGGATAGGGGAACCTTTTTCTTGCCGAGGGTCACACAGCCCTTTGAAACACCCTTAGTGCACTACACACTATCACGTATCTTAGCATTATGAAATATCTAGAGAGAGAAAGGAAGARGAGTGACATGGCTCCTGGCCTTCACTGGCCTGGGTTTTGGGTTTCCCTTCCTCAGAGTTAACTCTGCAAAGGAACCACTTCGAGTTCATGCCAGGTTAGGTATGAATGCATGCACATTCAATGCCTCACTTCTGCACCCTTCATGGACTGGGCACAGGCACATCCACACGTACAAAAGGGCTCTCTGGCAGCAGTTGCTCAAGCCTACGGCTCTCCAGCCCAGCGCAGACACTTCAAAGTTCAMAGCAGAACCAGCACTGCTGCAAAGCACTCAGTTACCGGCCCCTGGCAGGTCTCAGGGAAATACACTGAATGCAAGAGGCTGCAGTAGGCAGCTCTGCTCAGAGCTACAGCAAGGTGAACTCTGCCAGATCACAACTTCCCTTAGCTGCCTATCCACAAAATTTTAGCTTAAGTTACATGCTCAATGATGCTACTAGCAATATGGTCTTCTATACATTATGATCATAKACATGAAATGGCTACCTCTGTTCATCTTTAGGTCTGGAGCTAAAGTGACTACTAACTTTCATGGCACAAAATGAATGAAGTGTAAAAATTCTGTGAAAGGTTGCTCTGTAGGCACTGAGAACCCGCTAAGGTCTCATATTTTTTACATTGCTAAACTAGGGATAGGCTTATTTGATTTGATTAATTCAAAGTCCTACAAATTTGGAAATACAGAAGAAAAACTACAATAGAAAACTACCATTAAATACAGAGAAAAACTACGTTCAATTATAGAGAAAATCTACCACAYTGGAGAATTCACTTACCACATTAACTAAATTAATGCTTTAATATGATAGGCAAAATCTGAAGCACTACATAAACAGCTAATAAAATTACTGGAAAAAAGGGGAATTAGAGGGGTTAACAGGGAAGATGCATAGACTCTTATGAAAAAAATGTATTATTGATCTGCACCCATACAGCTCTCAAAGTTCAATCCCTGAAAAGTTTTGCTTAAATCAGTAACAAAGAATGTGACAAACTCTGATCAGATCAATGAAATTACTACACATTGCACAAGATCATTCATGTTCTGTTGAGTCTGTTCATGAGTTTGAAGCAAGCTGCCTTATCTATAAGTTTGTCCATAAATAGAGGTAATAATATAAATCAGCAGCTATATAGCTTGCCTTTTTTCAAAACTCTTTCTGAGAGAAGATTAGGAAGTTACTAGAATTGAGTTTACTAACAGAAAATAGAGCCGGTCCAAGAATCCTRCATCTGGGTTGGCAGTATGCTTTGACTATACAGGGATGCAATAAAACTAGAAAGAGAAATCCAAGAAAAAAAGACTTGAGCTGATATTAGCAATAATAATAATGGATCACCTTTCACAGCATAAGTCTGTTAGTAGAGGGGAAACCATCTTCTTCCTGAGAGAAATGACACCATTTCAGAAGTGGAAAGGGAGCATTTTCAAAAGGGGAAAACAGGTTTTGAATCTCACTGTTGCAATATGTAGTATTTAAGTGAGTAGCAAGTCTGTTCTGGGAACAAGACAATCTGACTTTTTGCCAGCAGCTTCATCTACTGCAGAACACTAATGGGCCTGTCCTTCCACACATTGACAGTTTTTCCAAAACACAGTTGTACTGCTTATGTTGTAAGTACATTGTGTTAAATAGAAGGACACCACCTCTGACTCCACGAGCTGCAAACTGTTGGAGGCTGAATCAATCTTCTGGGCAAGTACCATGCCATGCTTGCAACGTTCTTCTTCAAGCATCCAGTTTCCTGCCTCTAGTTGTACTTATTTCAAAACCTTCAAATCCTATTAATATCAATGGATTTCAAAAACCAGCTTTGAAAATGTTCTCCTCTGTGTCATGTTTTAAAACAAACATTGAAAGGCAAGTACTGATGAGACATTTCTCTGTAAGCATTTAAAGAAAYATGGATCAACTGAGATAAAGTTAGAGGCAGGGAGTCTTTTCCATGCTGAATGAAGGCTACTGAGATACAAGTCCCCCAGGGCTGCTTAATCTAGTGATGCATCTTGCTCTCTCTTTTACAAAAACCCTAATCATCCCAAAGACACATTTTCACAAGGAGCACAACAAAGTCAGATCTTCATTTCCATTTCATTAAAAGATCTATGCCTCCATCACAGCACATCAGAGACCAGCGGGATGACAATCATTCCTGCAGGCAAATTCAGGATAAATAACTGATTAGTGACAGGCCTCCTCTCTTCCTGCCCAACAGAGAAGATGGTTAGAATACAGATTATTTGGGAAGGTGGGAAACTGTAGAGGTTTAGTCCTATCTAAACTAGTCAGTAGGGACAGTAATAGATACTTGTCTTCTGATATCTGTTTTCTGGGCTTAAAAAAATGAGTCTYGTGAAGTGCTCTCCATGGAGATAATGTTCACATCTCAAAACAACAGCACTACAGCTATCTACCTTATTGGCAGTCCCCAAAGAAAGGCCAGCGACTGAATTAGCACTGACACTCAACTTCTCTGACACGTGCAGAGCAGATGCTGTCCCTCAGGACTAGCCTCCTGACGGGCAGGAACACCATGGCAGAGCTGGCACAAGCACTCTGTTTTTCCAATACTAGTTCTGTTGGTCAGTCAATTGCCTCATTCTTTCAGGCTGTAGTTCTAGAGTTATTAGAATTAAGGGTTATAATATATATGTATATATAAAAATAYATATAWAAATATTTTACRTATATGTATTTTATATATATAGATACATATAAACAAATAAACCACATGAAGAACAATTCCTCCACGTTAGGTTTCTGAATCTCCTGTTCTACTGTGTACTGCAATAATAAGTGACTGATTCTAAGATTAAATGAACTAATATACAGACATAAGTACTGTTCCCACATCCTTCCAASTCACTTCCTACAGCACCTGCCTCTTGCTATTTAAGGCTCAGAAAATATTCATGAGTTCCAAAATTGCCCCTTTGCAAATCTGCATCTACAACCACTCATTCTGATGGGAGCCAAAACGATCATGGAAGAGCAGCAATTTCTTCAGAATTATGGTGCTCTCCTTGGAGCACATGCTACATTTAAAATTGCCTTAGCTCAGAAAATCTTTTAATATCTTAACCAAAATGAAGTAGTCCACAAGGKGAAAAAAAGGTTTAAAACATCCATAAAATTTCCCTTATTGACACACTAACATGGGAARCATAGATCTAAAAATAACAGACTGACCAGAGATATGATATAAAGGAGAAAAATATTATCCTAACAAGTTTACTATAAGACAAAGGGTACAGCACAGAGGAAGGAAAGCATAGCATAGTCCGGTGAGGCACAACAGCTAGAAGCTTTACAACAGCCTGGCCAAACCACTACCTTAGAACTACAGCCACCTATCACAAACACAATTAGCAAGCCAAATATATCACCTGTCCCAGGTCCCCTACCTAAAGGATGTTAGACTTGTCTGAAAGACTTCAACCCAGGATCCTCCAAAGCAACAGTATCAAAAGTCTTCCACAAAACATAGAAGCAGGGRAATACTGAAGTAATATCTGAATTGAGGAGAGCAGATCCAAGAAACAGAGCAATGAGAGAACAGACTTTATATTTGTTTGTTGTCCAGTCTGGTCCAAACCAACCACAAAACAGGAGAAATGCAGAGATTTAAGGTAGTTATGAAAAACTTTCAAGCATGCTTAGTAACAACCAGGACAGCTCAGTGTAGTAAAAGATTATGGATAAATAATGTATGCATTCTTTGCAGAAAGTCATGAAAGCATCAGAACAATCTTTTAATAAATGTAGCACTTGAGAAGAGAGTTGCTGARATCCAAGCAAAGGCTTACTGATATGTTAGGGCAAAAACTGAAATTAATAAAAATTAAGCGTTAATTTGAATACATTTTTTCTGTTTTTTTTCCTTACTTCCCCCTTTCAGTATAAAATAGGAGATTAGAGTAATGCCTTCAGGCTTTTAAACATATCTACATTTTCATTTTAAGCTATGCTTTCTATTACACAAAATAAATGAAAATATGAATATTTTTCTTCATGGCATAAAATATGACACTGAATCAGAATAGCTGAATTTGATRTAACTTTTCCTTTTCCATCCTTCCACTCACAGAAGAACCAAGACCTCCTATTTGAAATGAAAGTACTTAACTCACTCTTGCTATTATGCAGATTTAACATTAAACTGTTAATACCTAACTGCCAAACAACAGACAATCCTAAGAAGTCAGAACAGTATTCATAAGCCAAAAAAATGACGAAGAGAAATGAGAACATTTAAAATAGAGGCCATATATGGCTTAAAACTGAAAGTCTCTTTGAAAAATGAAGCATAATATAAACACGWTTTTTAAAAGAGTATAGATGAAAGAATTGAGATGAATCTAGAGATGCAATAATTTTGATTCTTCAGAAGGCAATATAGCAGAGGTTACTTATCAACAGGTCCAAGGGGAAAAGTCCAGCTATCTAGCAGGCTAACTTGGTGATGGTGACAACATCCAACAGCAGCCTGCATGCAGGACGGCTGGGCGCTGCACCCAAGGCTTCAACATTAAAACACGGGAGCCTCTCCTCTCTTAATTAAATCATCATATCCATTAGGTTAAAAGTAGCTAGAGACCAAAACCTCTTTAACCTGGTCCATGCTCCTTAAGAGACAGAGGACCATCTGGAGGCTCACACAGCCTATGCATGGATAACAAGACACAGTAAAAATCCATTAAAAATAACTGTGTAGGCAAACGTCTGTATTAGTTAAGCAACAAACTGAGCAATAATAACACAAAAAGAATTTCTCTCTTCTAATACATGGGCAACAATCTGTGACAATTGAACAAATATGTCAACCAAATAGCCCAGCTAACAGCTCGGTCATGTTGTCTTCAGCAATGCCACAGACTGTTCCAGAAAGTAATCTGTTTTTAATACACAGAGGTCTTTTGAATAATTCCAAAGTAAAGAAAAGCAGCTAGCTCCAGAGGCCTGGATACAGGCCTAAAAGTATTTAGTCTRAAGTGTTTAGATTACTTCAAATAAACGGGAAGTTAGCCAGAAAGTTTTGCTGAGCCTGGGCTCTGTCTGGCCACAGACGGAAACAGAATGGCCCCAATGGGAGGCAGTACATAGACAACTCAATATATTACACTTTGACTCCATTAAAACACACACTCGGTCCTGCGCCTCCAGCAAGTCTCATCACCTCCCTGTAGCTGTTTCCACATTCACATTACTGGGGGTGTTTTCGCTCTTCTACGAAGCATGGAAAGCAATCAAGACCAATCTTCCACAAAGAGGGTTAACCTGGATTTCAAGTGGTTTTAATATGCRGCTTCAGAAACAGCATAGCAAAAATAAATTAATTTTATCTAAACTAGCAAAGCTATCATAACCAAATTCTCTGATTTGTAATCTAATATCCAAGGCACTATTATTGGAGRTCAAATTTTCACTGTTCATGATAGCCAAGTTGTAAGCATTCTATATTAATTATAATTTCTAAATAATAATTAAACTTTAAAGTAAATAAAAAATAAAGTTTAAACCTGTTTTTAAATACTGTGAAGCACAGGTATAYTAAACGAGAGTTAAAGCTTACTTGTAAAACAAGACAGTGCTTAATTATCTGTAATATTGACTACATCCAAAAATAAACTCCCTGATAGTTTTCAGTGTTCTGGAATGTGCAAGAATGTTTTCTATATACATTAAGGAAAAAGAACAAAATATTATTCCTATAATGACCCAAAGTCATCCCTCTTTTTTTTTTTTTTTTTTTTTTTTTTTTTTTTTTTTTTTTTTTTTTTTTTTTTTTTTTTATTAAAAATTTTTTTTTTTTTTTTTTTTTTTTGTCTAGTCTTCTATTTCATCGGTGTGAGTTAAAATGAAAACTATAGAGAAGATACATTTAACTCCTTCACTCCTTACCTAAACTGAAAGGATAAGCATTTTAATATTTACATTCCCAGGCATTCACATTTATGTTTTTTAGATTTGATCCCAATGTATGCTCAGAATGAAATGTATTTTCTAAAGCATACCTCCTTCCTCTTCTGGCTGATTTTTCTGCTTAAAAAAAATGTCTAAGGTTAATACAAATATACAGTCGTTTCATTATGCAACTTCAGAAAAAAAAATCTATTCACATTATTGTTTTGCTCCTTCTACTAATAATACAAAGCGTTGAGTAAAATGCAGGAATTACTGAGATCCTTAGATCTGGAAAAGAACTAATCACTATTTCAATTTCAGAAGATATCAGCATATGGCAGCAATAAATAGAAGCAATTATGTGTGCTTTAAAAAAAATGTGAATATACTGAATCAGAACAAGTGATGTTGGCATATGTCAAAAGATACTGCCTGAATTCAGCGTGTTAAGATTTTATCGGAAAAAAATGAATTTCAAATATTCAAAATTTCAGATTTATTATAAACTTTAATAATCCATCCCTCAGTACAATCACACAGCTATTGCCCTTTACTCTGTACAAATAGTTAACGTCAGGGAAAAATGCAAGAAATAAAGTATCTTTATACCACGATCACTTTCATTTGTCATTGTTCCAATTTAATTTATTGTGAGAYAGCAAAAACCTCTGTTGATATAGGTTGATAGGACTGAAAGAAATGTTGATTATCAGATCTCACATTTTGAACTATAATAAATGATATCTGTCCTGTCTCTTTTCTGTGTATTTCCCTTTATCATTTTTATCACATAAAGAAGTCCAGAGATAAAATCTAGCAAGACGTGGCAGAGCACTGGCAGCCTCGTGCTGGAATGCGAAACCTCGGGAGAGCTGGTATCCCTTCACGCTGAAGAGGTTCCGGCAGCAGTGGGAATCTGCCAGACAGGTAAAAGCAGGTAGGAGATCCAGTGATCAGGTCAAGTGGGTTTGCGATGTCTAAGAGCGGTGCCGGGTACCCGCTCCCCGCCACGCACAGGCTGCAGAACCTAGCACGTGCCTACACAGGTCAGTGGGGGTGCAGCAGAGGTGTTTGTGGTCACGGCCCGTGCTGATACTCTTGGAAGAATGAAAGCGTAGGAGGGATGTTCAGGAAGCTAAATTCAGTTTCTTACTTAGGAGGCTGAAGTCAAGGAGGACCTCCTTCAGCATCCTCTCAAATGCTGCCACATCYCCGTGCGAGGCACAAGAGAGGCAGTCTTAATGCAATGATGACATGATAGTGTGACATGGAAGAAATGTTAGGGGATGGGGAACCTTTTCAGACAGGAGAAACCTAGACAGGAAGGATTGCATCTCAGTGCAAATGGAGTTAAGCTGCTAGCACCAAAAGTTAAGCAGGTGGTAGAGAAGTATTTAAACCTAAGAACTGGGGCAAAGCCAATAAAARCATGGAAGAACACCTGGTTCATACTGAAACAACTGGCAGGGAAGACAAGGCTAACGTGCAATCTGCCTCTAAAAAGGCCAGGAGGGAAATAAACTGCATGACTGTAATAAACAAGGAAGGTAAATCAGACCACCTGCAACACCAACTGACTAGCACATGCAATAGTGAACAACAGAACAAGGGCAAAACTTACAAATGCTTCTACATCAATATTAGGCATCTAAAAATATGTTAGCTAGGGGAACTGGTGTGCCTAGCATCATATGACAACCCCATTACAGCAGGCAGCAAAGAATCCTGATGAAAGGAGTATAATCAGTGGGACACAAGACTGCCGAGCTACCAACCTTTCAGTGAAGACAGAAAAGTACGTGCAGGTGGCAGGCTGGCATTGCAAAGGACATCCACAAAGGATAATACAAGTGTTGACGGATAAAAATACCTCGCAAAAAGAAAAGGAAAAAAAGAATTCCATACTCAAGGAACAAAAAAGCAGTACTGGGATTGTAATATCAACTCCTGATTAGAACAATGATTTTGATCAGGAAATGTTATCTGAGAAAAACTCAAGACATGTAGAAAAGCTACTCATACACAGTCTGGATCAATGTCTTATCAGGATAAGATGCAGRAATACTACTTTTGGATGCAATAATTAGTTCCTAAAAGAAGTAGTCTTAAAAMCCCCCCAACAAGAAAAGATGTTATTCCTGCTTGGTCACAAGTGGAACAGAGGACTTAAATATTAAGTTGCAAGTAGAAGAGCTCATTTGTAATCACAGTGCAATTAGAATTAACACTGTAGCAAGATGGAGCATACTTATAAATCCAGCTCAGCAATATTCCGTTTCAAGAAAGGATGCTACTTAAAAATGAAAAAAGTAGTCAAAATAAAGAAAACAAAACCCAAAAGCAAAGAAGCAAGAAGTCTGCAAACAGCCCACAGGCTGTTCAAGAATCACTGCATTAGATGACCAGATCAAACTGCCTGCCACAGATGAAAATGAAACAGTTAGATCCAAACCTTCTTAGCTCCATAGGAGCTAAAGGAGATCATCTCAGAGAAAAGGTCAAAATTTAAAAAATTGAAAGTTTGCCCAAACAGCAAGAACAGGAAAGCACAGCGAGAACAGGAAAGCACATAAAATTTGATAGATCAAATGTAAACTGGAAATTCAGGGAAAGAGGGGGAAAGATTTTGAAGAAATCCTTGCAAAGGCTGCTCAAGTTAACAGTAAAAAGGTCTTTAAACACATCAAAAACAGAAAGCCAGCTAGGGAAGCRTTGGGAATGTGTGTTGACAAAAGTGTAAACAGGGCACTTGGAGACAAGGTCATTGCAGAGAACCTCAGTGAATTTCTTGTCTCTCTGCTACTGAAGATGTTGTGGGTATTATCACATCCAAAGTGTTCTTTATAGAAGTAACTACTGTAGTCAGTTGAGGCAGCATACTGGAATTTTTAGATCAAATAAATAAATAAATAAAGCAGGTGGRAATTCACAGGCTGGGATGGCATTCACCAAAGAGGTGAAGGTACACATGAGAAATTGAAAAGCTGCTGCCCAAATTTTATAACCAGTAATTACAAACAGGCACTGAGTCCTGTCTCCAAAAAAAGGTCTGAGGGGATCCCAGGAGTTGCAAACCAGTGAGTCTGACAGTTATCCCTGTAAAATAGTAGCATCTATATTAAACAAGCAAGTAAACAAGCATGTAAATAATTAAAATCTTGCGCACACAGAGAAACACAGTCTGCTGGGAAAGAGTCAGCTCAGCTCTTGTAAAGGGAAACCCCACCCCACTAACCAGCCGGAGTCCTAAGGTGGTTTCAGTAACCACGTGGATAAGGGCATATAACATAACAAATCTGAATTGTCAAAAATCTTYGACAGGGTTACACATTAAAGAAATTTAAGTTGCCACAGATTTGGGGAGAAGGCCTTTTAATGAAAAGAAAACTGGAAAAAGAACAGAAAGCAAAGGGTAAGGCAAATAGTCAGTCTTCAGGATAGAAAAAGATATAATGTGGTCCCTCTCAGGAATAACACTGGGACCAGTTTTATTCAACATCTTCACCAATGACCTAGAGAAAAGAGCACATAGTGAAATCTTCAGRTTTGCAGATGACCTCGAGTTCTTCTGGGTAGTTAAATGCCACATCAATAGTGAGGAACTCGAGTAGGAACCCACAAAAGCTAAAGCTGAGTGGGTCAAAACGTGGCAGATGAGCTTTGATAGAGATAAATGAAAGGCAAAGCATCTAGAGAAATATAATCTAAGTCATGCTTACATGAGGCTGACCTCAAAACTAGAAGTTACTAACTCTGGAAAGAGAGTTAGTCATCCTTGACAGTTCTCTGAAATCATCAGTTCAGTACACAACAGCAGCCAAAAAAAGCCAGCAATGTCGGGCATCATCAGGAAGGAGTTTGAGAACAAGACAAAGGGTGTCATTTTGCCACTATATAAAACCGTAGTGCTTCCATATCTGAAACGCCACATGTAGCTCTTGTCTCCCTATCACAGAGTACAGTGAAGTTAGAAAATGTAAAAAGAAGAGCAAACAAAATTGTGGTGGAACAGCTGCCTTACAAGAAGAGGCTAAAAAGAAGTTAAGGATTTGCAATTTAACAAGCAGAAGGCAGAAAGAAGATACGATCAAGATTTACAAAATTGTGCAGATAGTGGATAAAGTGAATGCAGAAATGTTATTCAGCAAATCCTGCAATACCAGAATACCAGCGTGGGTACCTTTAAAACAAACAGAAGCAGGTAGAGGCAAGCTTTTTCATGGGATTTGTGTGCCYACCACACTCTGTGTTAAGTGCATATAGTTAACATCTAGAATTTCTCACAGGAGGTTGTATAGGCAGATAGTACCAGTAGGATCAAAACAGCATTACAGAAATTCATGGAAAATAACTTCTCCATCGACAGACTCAAAAGAGAATATCCATTGGATCCCCTCTGACATCCCCAATGTATGACGCTGAATGTATGTTCTACAAGGAGAACAGACTGTAGGAAATGTCCAGGCTCATGTACTGCCCTGAAATATCCCCTTCTACTGCCACTGTCAGAATACTGGGCTAGATGGACCAATGGTTTAAGCCACAGGGCATTTCTTAACGTTATTATGTTCTTATGAAGACGTAAAAAAGCTACATAAATTATGAAAATAGAAGAATGAGAGTAAACATGACACAGTTACTATGTTTAGAGTATAACCTTAACCAGAAGAGAACAGCTGGAAATCCTGCTAGTAAAAAGGGCTTCTCTTTTATCATCAAGGTTCTGGAAATGGCTCCAGCAATGCCGCTTTTTCAGCTTCAGCATTCTCCTGAGCAAGACAGCTGTACATAGAGAAAATCAACATACATTTCTTCTTTTGCCAAGCTCTTACCTCATATACTTCTTCCCTCTCTGAGCAAAACTTTGGAAAGATRAGAGTAGTAATTCTGCTCACTACACTGCCCAAAACCAAGCAGGCAGTATAAGCACACAATATAAAACTGTCCTACAGCCCAAAGGTAGCAAAAAGAACTTGGGACTTGGCTGCACAATGCCCCTTACCCAGGACAAACCAGAAGTTGCCTTCAAGTCCTGACAGAGGAACAAACTTCTCCAGCAGACRGAAGCACAGCTGCAACCCATATGGAAGTGACAACTGTCTTTAATCAGCCGGATGCTGTTTTCATTCATCGCAGGAAAAATGGAATTTGCTCTATTTTACAAATGGTAAAACACAGGAAAAGGGAGTGAATGCCCATCATCTCTTCAAATATTACAAAATTAGCCGACACAAGAAATGCACACACARTGCACATAGGAAGTGATGACTTTCTGGGTAAGGTGATGGACTAAATATTTTCTCATTGCTGATGACATTTGTATTTGGGTAAATATTCTGTTTCAGTCCCTTATCCCTAAAATAGGGATAAGAATATGAATCTTCCACACATCACAAATTTGCTGTCCATGTAAATTCATGAAATATTTTTAAAAGACTGGACAGTACAGTAAGCAAGGGCACAATGAGGCTATTTATTCTTACCAAAAACTAAAATATCAGGATTATATTTCCCTCAGCTAACTAACTCAAATATCAGCATACTCGGACAACTAAGTAATGAAAGAAAACACAATGAGGAATACGAAGGATATGGCATAATTAAACTCATTCTTTTCCTTTATTCTGACAGCCTTTAGCTTTGGGGCTTTGTGATACAAAGCTAATAAATGCTCTTCAACCATTCTGTAAAGGCAATTACATTAAAAATAATGACATCTGATTGCATCTCTGTTACTAACTCTGTGTTTAGAAGCATGCAAATTTGTCAGGTTTAGTGGTAACAGTCAGGGCAGTCTATCAACAGCATCTAAATGCAGGGTCACCTCTACATATTACAGAAGGAACAAACGTCACCAATCAACATTGGATGTACTTACAAATTCTAGGAACTAAGACTATCACATAGCCCCCTGCTTTGCTCAGAGTTGGTGACTCATCTCTCAGGTTCCTTTGCTTTTATCAGTGTTATTTTATGCTCTTATCAGAGGTTTGAGGKTTTTTTTAAAGCTGTTCTGGCAGTTTTCAGTGACAATCTAGTGCAGAGTAGATTTGCCCCAGATTTGCAGAAGTCCCCGAGTGTATTGCTTACCTGACAGCACAAGCACCAAGCCCTGCCTCTTGGGCTAGGAAAAAAGAGCCATAAAACCCATGCTGAACCTAGTGAATTTGCAGAAAAGCACTGGTCAGCGCTACTCAAAAGTCACTCATCCACTTTTTGTCAAAGCGTCATTGCTTAGAATAGACAGGAGGGCAGCAAAATCTTCTGTGACTTCAGCCTACTGAATTACCAAGTATCTCAGTGCCTCACAAATACTGCTGGACAACTACCTTTAAAACACTCTTGTGAAGCAGAAACATTATCATCTGTATTCACAAAGAGAAACTGAGAGACCTGCATGAAGCATCACAGAAAGTCTATGGCAAAGCCAGCAATCTAACAGACAATTTTCAGAAATCATGTCTGGTGCCTAAGCTGTATTCTCTCCTCTATATTCTCTTCTCTATACAACACAGAAGACAATTATAGGTCCTGGAATGGAGACACTTAGGATATAGGAAGAGAAGCTGCAAGGGGTTTCCTGGGGCAATGAGTATATCTTCTGTTATTGCAGATACCACACCTTGTTATTCCCTTAAATTCCTTCCATCTTAAATTAGCTGTTTTCTCTTACACAGACCTGAATTGAAAAGTTGTTCTGAAACTTCTGGTAGTTAGGTTGCATCCTAAATTTCATTCTTAGTCAATGTACGTGTTCATGTATCAACAACGTTTCCGATCTTATTTAACTGTTGTTCTTCCTCTCTGATATACTATTCTTCTGATGCACTTACAGAGCAATTAAATTCTCTCTTGGCCTTCACTTTCCTAGACCAAACAAGTCAGTATCTTCTCATTTCCCTCATAAGATAGGCTCTTCATTATACTCTTCTCTGCCTCTGCTTCACTTTGATTTCTTTGCTCCTGAACATGGCTGAACCAGACCAYGTTTTCCTAGCAATTTGCACAATGCTGTTAATAATCTTGCACTGGGAGATCAGTTGTCTGAATGGAGCATATACAAGACATGATTTTACGTAAAAACTATAGCATCAATCAGTTTTACCTGCAAATGATCTTTTAGATTTCTTTTATTTCATCCAATAATAAAATCTAWACCTTAATATTTGGTATTATTCTACAATTAAAAGGCTGAACAAATACCTTTAATATCATAATCAGTGATTTTCTGCTTTGGAAGATTTGGCTACATCTATAATCAGGTTTGCAAGCCTGAGGTAAGAGATGGAATTCAGCTGCAAGATCTGTGCCAAAACATGTACTATTTTGAGGTAGAAGAAGAAAGGATTTAGAATAGCTTTTTTCCTTCTCTTCTCAAATCCCTGACTTTGTTTACTGAATATCTGCAAGTGCTGCTTTTCCTCTACTTCACATTGCAGTCTGATGAAGTTCCTTTCATCACTGTTCACATATTAATAACAAGAGAAATAATGTTTTTTTCAAAGAGTATTACAAGCCCAATAAATAACATCAAACTTTTTCTTAAAAATCAAATTGGCTTGAATGTTTTATTTTTGTCTATTTCTCCACCACATCTAAAACAAGTTCCGGAAATTGCTCACTCTCAGAGTGCTTCATTTCCCCTTTTTCCTCAATTATTCCTTCCCAATATTCTTGCAAAAGATTTGATTCCCCTAATACGTAATTTCTAACATTTGTTGCAACAGTGAACACCATATTTCTTAAGAAATGGTCTCCTGACATCATCTCAGTTATACTAAAGGTTATCTCATGTAACATGATACTGATGTATGAGATTTTGGAGAAAAACTGACTTGATTATATTACAGGAATATTTGTCCCACTTATCAAAGGGCAAATCTTGAATCTCTTCTGCCTCGCATGAGAGGCGCTATGAACCTTTAACCTTCAGGTTTTTGGCTCCTCATCTTGGTCTGATATTATTACATGCTTCCAAGGCTATATGGAAGACTCCCATACAACATTATACATGAATAAACATCAAGAGCACTATCTAGACASCACTCTAGAATGATGCCAAAATGCATATATACGCACATTCAGAAATTCAACAATTTCACAAACTTTTATTTTTTATTAAAGAAGCTTACAAATGCTTCTAACGCTTTAAAGCATGGTCTTTTAGAACCCACTACTCATAAATGTGATTTAATTCTGCATTAACCCTATCCTTTCTACTGGGATCTTGAGGGCGAGACTTGCAAAGCTGTCAGCTTAACAGTGTCATGCAAAACTTTAAGAACAAACAAGAACAGTACAGATTGCTTTCAAAAGACAAACCCGTTGACAGATTAGTTGGCTTGAAACACAGACAACCAAGTCCATTTCCACAGACACTTAAACATCCTTGCTTCCTCTTCTTCACCTCCTTCAGAAAGCCCCTAAGTTTCACAGTAAAAGAAGCCAGAATGTACTGCAGTATTTCAGAAATATAACTGCTAAGAGAAAAATGCAGAGGTAAGCCAATAAAGACAAGAAGGTTTGATAAAAGGCATTTGATAACTTTGTCAGAGGTACACAGAAATGAGAGACATCACTATAGCATATATACATTAAAACCACTGGTTTTAGAAGGTCTAGGTTGTTGAGGAATTTGTTAGAATTCATATTGTCAATGAAGCTTGAAAATATTCAAAGAGAGAAATCCTACCATACTGCACAACAAAGAATAACAAGTATCATATATTGTCACCAAAAAGAGCCAACAAAATCAAGCAGATAAAATAGCCATGATCAAGAGCCCCTATAATTGTCAATCAACCCTATAAATTCATTAATATTATCCCCCCTTGGAGATAACATCACTCAAGGAGAAAAAACAAATGTTCTKAGCATTTGAGATAGGCAAAAAGTTAGGGTAAGCTTTTCTGGTGTTTTGGTTTCAAGGTCACTAACCACACATACCTCCTGAATAAGCAGGTATATGAACGAAGCCTCCTTTTGCACTGCCTTCCTTGGCATACCACAGCATGTAAAGAATCTGGACAAGACCAAGTTTGAAATATTTAATAAAAAGGATGTTGCCTCTTTTCTTTTTTTAATCCAACTTCTGATAAATCACATTTAAAATTTATGAAACAATAAGCCAATATACATTTGCAACAAAAACATCTGGAAGAGGAATTGGCGCATTCCTGCTTGGTCCCTCACACTGTAAAGCACGCACTCAAGCAGAATTTAGTTTTGTTTCTTCTGTTCAGGAGAGCCAATTTCACATTCTGAATGACAAAGTACAACAGCAAATCACATGGGAGATTAAATCCTGTGAATACATTTCGCTGTCAAGATATACATCTGGGCCTTATGAGAGGAACTATACTGAAGTGGAATGCATAAAAACAGCATCAGAACCTTCCAGTTATAAAGAATTACTTTCTGTTACATAAATCACATTTGTCCGCAACCACAACTTTACAGCTTAATGTTTCTGATGTCAGTTTTACCACAATAAAAGTCAAACACCATATAGCAATTACAAAATGGATGCAAGTTTATGTTTTGAAAAGACATAAAATATCTTTCGTTTGTCTGACAAACAACTTCTACTATGTGCATTTGGTAGTGGTTCAGAAGGCAGCTTCCAACTCTACTTTTGGATGCTGTAACCGTGAAGCAATTCAATTCACACACAGCTTTAAAGAAAAAGTCTGTCCTGGTCAAGCAGGATTTTTTACTTTTACAAGGTAATGTGTACACATGCCTAGGAATAGAATAGAATAGACATGGGTCACTAATCTGCCACGTGAATAGCTCATACGGTATGTGAGCGTATTTACTGCAAGTGAGGCTATTCTTGCTTTATACATTATCCCTCCAACTGATCCAAGGCTTGATATTGTAGTCATTTGTCTAATATTGGTCTTTTTTTTTAATCTAGTATCAAGCAAATGAGTTTATAGCATGTAATAATCATAATAGTAAAATTCCCCAAATCACATTAGTCCAACAAACTGCTCAATAATACACACTATTTTAAACAGGATACAAAAGTAGTAACACAATTTCTAAGTCTCTGTCTGTGGTAAACAATTCAGATTGTTTTAGAATTTGTTACACATTAGAACACATTATATTCAGTAGAATTAAAAAATGTACCAAAGCAGACAAAAAGGACCAAAAAAATAACTCCCAATCTCTTTCCTGTCCTAGCAAGGTTTTTATTTTCTGATKAAACATCTTTCTTCAGAAGTGGGTTGAGTAAGCCAGAATGTTTCATTTAAAACCTCTTGGGTTCAACTAACTTTTGCCAAATCTAAGGGAAGATTTTGATATCTGGCTTTTATTCCTTCCCAATTCCAGTGGACAACCTAAAAATAACTACCATAGGTAAATTCCATTAGCATTCCTGATGGTAACATAAACTGAGATGTCAAGGCCTTAAAAAACAAAACCAAAAAAAAAAAAAAAACCCTCAAAACACACCACGTGGAAACTATTTACCTGTCTTACCTGCAGTTCCTTGATGGGAGAGCTGTGGCACTCAAAATAGACAAAAAAATATCCATGTATGCTAGAGGACATTCAGACCAGCTTTTGTCAGTAAGGGTAACTTCCTGAAACCTTTCACAAACACTAAATTCGCTTTAAATACAAAACAAGTTGATGGCCATAGAAACTCTATCTATATAAATAAGTGCATGACAGACTAGCTTGCTGGGTACAGTCAAAGAACAGAATGCTAAACTAGAAATACTAAGAGCTACCAAATCTTCTTTCCATAGTACCCAACATTCATGTGTCTCAATTTATTCCAGGAAAAAACACCTCTGTCCAGAATTATTTTTAGMGACAAAACAGACAGCTGTCACTATTCGACTCTGTCAAACATGAACCTGAATAAAAGCAGTGTCAAGACCTTACAGTAAAGCTAATCAACAGAGGTAGTGAACAAGCACCAGGTCAAATTCAATACCATTCAAATGCTGAAAGAGAAAAGCCATAGTGCATGGAAATGCATCATAACTCCAWCCATATCAAACGCAATTCACCATCCCAGTCTGAAAGATCTATCTTTTTGCTCTGCACTCCAAACGTAGTGAAGTGCACTCATAATTCACCCTATACATAAAATATTCTCCATTAACACCAATCTAAAACTCATGTGCTAACATTACATGGCTAGCACTTGCATACAATTTTCTAAGTGCTTTAAAAAGAAAATATAATCTTCAAAAGTGGCCCTATAGTTTAAGCCAATACCATTATGCATAGCTACAAAATAGAGAAACTGGAACAGAAGGTCAATTGTCAAGGTTCTGAGAAATGGCCACTTCTTAGCAAAAGTCTCTGTAATCCCTGATCTTCTGTCAAGTGCTRTATCATAAATATCTCTCACTCCTCCTTACTCATCCTCTAACTGCCTTAATCAGGTGCTCCTTGTGACCATGAAAGCACCACTGGAGCACCGCAGCTGGTATCCCTGAGAATCACTGGATGTCTCTGCAATGACTCTCTTTAACGAACTTGAGATGATTAAAGAATAAATATATTGCAAATAGATTTCTCATATAATTAATTGTTAGAACTGCCAGAAGTCTTATACGTAGCTAAAAGTGAGAGGCAGTGGCCCCAAAATGCAGACTGCTGAAACATGACCTACGCAATTAAAAAAGCTTTAATATCTTTCATATAAAGTATTAACACACATTTCCACGATTGAACAGCCATGAGGCAGCTAATGTAAACATGTTAGAAAACTCTGATACTAACATCCAGTACCGTGCTTTAAACTCTCATTTTCATAGCAAGTATGTGCTTCAGCTTACTGAGAACTCAATATACTAGCACAGGAAGGAAAAGAATCAGAAATCTTTCCTCTGAAATATCAAGGCAGACTTAAATCTATTCTTCTTTTTGGCCAAACTCTCCAACACAAGATGACAGAGTAAAATGCGTATTACTTTGCAAAAACATGCCTATGCTCAGCAGAAAAAAAATGTGGTAGTTGATGTAAGAATAGAGACTGACAGTTCTATTAAATTCAAAAAATTCCATTAGCCTGTGCTTAATTACTGAAGAGAAGTTAAACATAACATTAAAAAGACTGAAAACAGAGTCATCACATATATGTACAAATAGGTTTAGTTGTGGAATAACATTTTATTATTGAACTTTTACAATTTACCTGGGATATGGAAGTAGCAAGAGAGGGACAAATGTATCTCAAACATATCCTGCATTGACTTTGATAGGGTTACACATGGGATAACTTCAACTTCCAAAMTTTAAAGAAACTGTCTTTCTCTAGCTAAAATACCAACCACACAAGTGTTCAAAGATTTCATAGGTGACCTAGTTGTTAACATAAAAACCAGCTACAATGCAGTGGGATAGTACGCAATTATATTAACAAACAAAAAAAATAAGAGATTGTCATCTAGTCAGTCACACGTGGGAACTCAATGCTGTAGCACTCAAATACACACGTGCTCCTGTACCGGCAGGAGTAAACGTACTCAGCACGCAGGTACTAGGTGGTAACCAGCCCCTCCAGAGCTCAGGGCTGGAGCCTTGCTCTGACTTTTGCCCCCTTAATTTTAACAACAAAAATAAACAGTTTAGCAGAAAGTAACATAATATCATGATACTTCSCATGTGATTTTTCAAGAACTCATAATATATTTGATGACTAAGGGGTAGTATAAGAAGGTGGCCTGTCTGTTGGTAGAGTCACGAAAGGAGCCGATTTCCAGGGCATCTGGAGTCGCGGGAAGAAGTAGCGGCACCTGTTCCCCGCAGTCCCGTCCCTCTCGCCCACCGCCTCCGCGCCGGGCGCATCTGCTCCCCCGTGCCCGCTCGCGCTGCCCCTCCGGACAGCACACCCACCCTGCAGCACGGCCCGGAGAGAGAGCGGGCTGAAACATCAGCCAGCGACAACAGGAAAACACGGCCGGTTTTGAGGGGGAGCAGCTCCTTAACCCGCCTCACCACCTGCACCGGCCCGAGGAAGGAGGGGGTAGCAAGCGGCTGGGGTGGAAGCGGGCGTCCGACCGTCCCCTCTGGGTCCTTCAAACTGCGCTCTGTTCAAATCGGCAGCACTGATCCTAAACTGAACGCCTTTGCTGTCATGGGTCTGAATGACAGAAGTCTACCGATGCCCTCCAATATCAATAAAGCGTATATTCAGGGGACGCAACTGCAGACATAATTTTTTTTTCTTGTTTTTGCTGCTACTCYTTGAACTTCAAAGACAGCTAACGCACGTTTCCAAGACTTCCCATTTCAGGCAGAGTTTCAGTTCAAGTATCGACTACTACAGAGGAACAAAATCATCACAGAAACACTGCCCCCTACTCCATACCCCCAGTGTAAAGGTAATTTCATATTTGTTCTGTTTTGTTCGCTTTCAGCAGTCTAAAAGATTCACAGCACATGGCTGCCCTTTAGGTTAGATCAAGAAAAAATCCGAAAAAAAGAAATATAGTCTGGTTTTCAAAGTCCTGGGCATGTGCAGGTCCAACTAATGTCTGTGGAAGTTGCAGGCAAGGACCCTCTCTGAAACCTAAACCCAGAAGCACCCATGAAAGACACGCTCCTCTTCCCTTCCTCCTGCAATGGCAGCTGGAAGAATTGGGAAGAGAGCTCAAGCAGAAAGGAAATAAAAAAGCATACTGAAAAGTTTTATTATTTTCTTCATATTTTCTAGGAAAGCTTTCTGCTACATTACATTTTTGCCAGCCTTCTGATACTCCTCTGACCTATCCTTGACAGCGTGTTGTGATCTTACAGAAATCACCTAACACGTATAACCTGTAACACACTTGCTTTGCTTTATTTGCCCCTTTGTGACAATTAGTGGGGAGCAAAATAAACTCCAAACCAAAAAAAAAMCCCAAAGGTCAAACAGTACATTGGCTGCTCTGACTTGTGACAAGTCAGTACTCGGCACCAGAACAGGTCGCCCAAAGCTGGCCATTTGCGACGGGACTGAACGGCACTGCTACTCGCACAGCCAGGCTTTCCACTCCAAAACAGGCTGCAGTTTTCTGACCTGAACTACATTTTTCTTGTCACGTGGTAACGACTGCYGTGTTAAAGCTAGGCATTCAGCCCAGCTTTCAGCAAAATCTCTTTTCTGTGCAAAACTAAAGGGCTACAACAAAACGTAACAATATTGGGCTGCCCAATCAGACTAACGTTATTCCCTAGTACCTTCCTCTCTTCATGTGTTCACGGTTTCTTTTCCTATTTTTAACCTTAGACCTTTTCCATGCAGGGACCATCTTCATGTTCTCAATTCCCTTCCTAATCTTTACCATTGAAACACCACAGTCCTGGCTCATAACAAGGGCAGCTAGACAAAAAAACATTAATATAAAAAGTGGAAGCAACAAAGAAAACAAATATTACAGTAAGCTTTCTATAAACAGATCCCTCTAAGAAGAGAATTGAGAAATTTAAATAAAAAACACTGAACTTTGAGATAAGAACTGGGAAAAGCATCTCCCCTGCTGCAGTTTAATCAGAACAGATGAAATTCATCTTGCACACAACCACAGTGTAGATGCTGACATCTGAGCTAGTCACATGCAGCTCTCCTTATGGTCAGGATAAAGGAACAGACTCTTGCAGGGTGCAGTTCATCTGCTCTATTTTAGTTGCCTGCATCAAGATGAGATAAATCCCATTCAGTGTGACTGGTGTTTTATCTGGGAAATGTTATCATCATTTAGTATGCAGAGCGTAGAGTTTCATTTTAGCATGTAAACAGTCCCTAAAGAACAGTGTGCACTTGTTAAAGTTTAAAACTATCCATTTTTAATTTGTAATGTATATCAAATACAAATCTGTAAAGCTCTTCAGAATCTGGAGAACTCAAAGGCACTACTGACAAATGCAAGAGGAACACCTTAATAATAATAATTAGGTGCAGTAAGCAGGCTTAGAAGAACTTCCATTCTTCATTAAAGTTTTTTTTTAAAAAAATCTGGAAAATAAAATCCTGAACACACATCTGTTTAGCCACAACCTGACTACCAAAAACTGGCCYCAAAGCAACGAAAAATGCTATTACCTTCAGTTAAGGTCAGATTAAGGTGAATATACATCCTTCTGCTTATTTAAGGTGTTTTGGACAGACCACTTACCTACACATTACCTTATGCTCAAGACCAAAGAAATTCACCAACTGTAGCTGTGCTAGAGTATTGCTGTTCTAAATATTAGAACAACAGTAACAAATGCTTTTAATTAAGACCCTTCTTTCCCCCCCCAAGATAACCAAGAATGTTTGCAGATGGTTGATCTTCACCCTCCTATACTTCCAACCACCTTACTTGAACGTAAGCAGGCAGAAGAGCCAACCTATCTACCTATACAAGAAACTGCAAAAGCCGTTTTTACTAGCACAAAGGCAGTTAGGAACTTCAGGCTGACTCTACCAAAGGGTTTTATCTAAGCAAAAGCAGCTTTGCATTCAGTGTCATTTGCCTTAAGGTTACAGTATATGTCCCTTCTTAAAAATTACTGATTGGAACTAATATTTGGTCTTCTGAAAAGCATACATTAAAACGCCATGTTAGAATTCCACATGCATTACATATAAATTTAACAACGATAGGATTAATAATTGTTAGGTATTTACAGTTTCTTCCCTCTCCCTTCCCCCAAGACTATGGCAATAGATGATTATTTCCGAGAACAGAAGTTTGAAAGCACTACCGTCTCCCCACCCTCCCAGCTTTTTCTAAATCTCAGCCACAGCTTGGCGTTGGCACTGAAGAGCAGGATTTTCATACGTACCTAAATTACTTGGTTTTGTGCKTCTAAATCCACCAGACATTTTGGAAAATCTCATCTCCTCCTGCCCTCCCCTCAAAAGATTATCTATCTTCTATTTAGATTGCTGCACAAGGATCATATACACACATGTCAAACATATATTCTCTTCTCTTTTTAAAGAGACCCCTTGTTCTTTAGTTCTGTAATGAAAATAAAGCAATCAAGATTGTTTCAGATTTTCCAGGGAAAATTTCCTAAAATTAATGTATGAAATAAATCAGATGTTTTATTTCTCCTCATTTGTCAAAGAACTTGATTTTCAAGAGGGATATGTTCAATTTATTCGTGTAATTCTGTAAATCAGAGTCTCTAAGTGGAAGACATTACAATTAAGAACAACTCTAGGAACTAATATGATGAATAATGAAAAAAAAATAGCATTTCATGCACATAATTTTCATATAACTAAATCCTATCTGATATCCTTTAGAATATTTCTTAAGGATATTCTAAGTATATCTAAATATTCTTAGCATATCTAATTTTATTATCAGTATCTTACATAACAACTGAGTTTAAAGCCTTATAAAGCAATTTATCCATGGAATTCTTATTCTTTCAGATATTTCATCCGTGGCTCCTAGTGAATCTGCAAAGAGAAGCAAAACTCTTCTGTTTCAGTCAGACACCATGTCCCCTAACAGGAGACAAGTGGGTAGAATTCAGGATTTAAGCAGCAATTTGTTTTCCTCTCAAATAACGTCAACATTTGTGCCAGCAGCTATTTATAGCAACTTTTTAAATACAAATGTAGTATGTCTTTATGCAAAGATTGGTTTGTCCCATAGTCATTTGAGGAAGAGGTAATGAAGATGAGATATTAGGAATATAAAGCACTAAGCCAAGGTAACCTAGCATAAATGTTGATTCCAAGCCAGCCTTGGAAGGCACAAGCAAATAAATATAAGAAAGAAAGTTTTAGGAAGTATAACAACATAATTAGAAAAAAAAAGGGGGGAGTGGGGGATTAAGATAAGATCTTAAGTTTGTCCTTGACTGTATTTCCTGCAAATTCCAGAGATAATACCATTAACTAAAGGGGATTTTCTCTCACTTTGCATCTGCACTATGCTGTATTTACCGTACCTTCTCAAGCTGCAGCTTCCTTTCTCTAGTCCCTTCTGGATAATTCACATTTCAGTAAGAGGGAGCTAATTTTAGTTAGTTGGATCTGCACAGTAATTCACTACAAACTGTCATGTTCCTTTCACAGCCAGCAGCCACTTCTCTAACCAGCCATGTCTGCTGAACAGCCACAAAGCCACAAAGCCTTCAGCAAGACATGCCACTTAGCTAGATCCTTTCCAGGCTCCAGAAGGGAGGGAAAAAAAAATTACATATATTGTGCACCATAGTGTTCCTTCATGTGGTGTCTTCCTTTTGCTAAGAAGGTGGTTCACTCTGGCCCATGACAACTGGAGTCAAATCCTCAGCAACTGTAGGAAGCTTAATCAGACATTGAACGCAAACCAATTTTTAATCTCCTGAAGGTCTTAGCATTGGAAGTTTGTTAAAAGCATAACTGAAGTGTGGCAGGGAGTGGTAACCCTTAAAAAAAAAACTTCTTTTATCCTATTTTAGCACAAAACTCAACTTAGGTTGATCAGATATCACTAAGTRCTAGAGCACAGATATGCAGAAAATWAAAAGGCATGTTCAAATTTAGGAGAAATACTCCAAATTGTTTTTTTTTAATCAACCTGAACATTACAAACATCTAACATGATCTACCATCTTATTACCCCAGCCAAAATATGTTCATCTGGGCCTAGATTGATACAAAGGAAAATCAGGTCCATTTCACRTATCTTGTCAAAGTTTCAGAAGGTGACAATTATCTTGGTAAAATATCATCCTAAGAGGATATGAAAGCTTAGAAAATTACATTAAGAAATGAAGTAATAGTCCACGATGCCTTTTTTRACTATGATCAAGACACTTGAAAAATGAAATGAGAAACAAATGGACAATTATGACCTAATAGAGGTCTGTAATAGGTTTATGACAGTAATAGTTTCACTATAAAATTTTACTACCTCAGATAATTCAGTTTTCTGTAGGTTTTAAMAACACATGGCAGAATTTGAGCAGATATGCAATAAAACATCAGGCAGTTTGCCTGAGGTTCACAGTTTCTCAAATTAATTGTAAAACTTTTTTTCATCTAAGAATCAATTCTGCTTGAGCACTATTAAGTTTAGTTTAGTAAATTAAGTGCTTTCATTARAAGTTACAGATCAGTGACATCTGTCCAGCTATACCATCTTGTAAACAGCACTGCAGCAGAGAAGGAAACAAGATATATTGATTATCATTGATGCAATAGTGCAAAACAGATACTGGCACTTTCCCTGTAAGCGGTCCCAACTTGTCCAATAGTGCAAATGAGATCAATATGCTACTCACCATGAACATGGMAAAAGAACTGAGAACCTAGCTAGCAGGACTATAAACACAACCATCAGCATTTATACACTAGAGAGAGTACTTCTCTAAAATGGATCAGTGGWATTTTGGGCTTCAAAGCACTAACTCTTTTGACAATCCAGACACTTCTGACTATTACAGCTGCATTGCTGTTTTTTAATGTGCAATGTATTAACGTTGCACAGGCTCTGAATCATGAACAGTCCCTCACCTTCATTTTTGTTAACTTCTATCTGCCATCACAGTACTAAGTCCCCCTGAAGATCCTTCTGGAGCTCCACAAAAGCTCTATCTTGATTTATCTTAATTAATCTGAATTCTGAACTATGTGGCCATTTGAGAGTGATGCAGAGCATCTTATTCAGTTTGTCTTCTCATGGAGTTTATGCATCTACCTCACTCTGAAAAAAAGAAAAAAAAAACAGATGCCCACAAAAAGATGCAATCTTTCAGCTTCAGTGCAGTGTATTTTTCATAGATGACAYATAGTAGGTAGCAAGACAAATGCTATACCCATTCTGTATTTAACCTTCTCTTTCAAAGTACTAGCCATTTAACAGTTCACTTCTTTTTAATAAAGAGCAGATTTTGTTCCAGTAGAAACAAGTGGAGAAGGCTTCATAAAATCATTAGTAAACCCTGAATCTGCTGCAATCAATTTTAAGCAACTCTTGCTTGCATTAATCAGTGCAGGATCAATTATTAGGGGGCCTTTCAAGTTAATTAATAAAAGGTTTCTAGTACACATTCTRCTGCTTCTGATTTGAAAAACATTGTACTGAGTGTCTGAACAATTCTCTAATCTTCACTTCTGAATTTCCGTGACCTGATGTATAAAYATAAATTATTTTGTATATAAATGCAAAACATAAATGAAATATTTGACGCTTAATACAGATCCACACCTAATTTAAGATCCCAGCTTTATCCCTACACTTTATCTGCTGCTTAACCTGGGAAAATACCAGTGGTGATTTTAGATTTTGGATAAACRATGTGCAAAATATGCTGTGAAAAATACTCCAAAACACCTCAGCTTTACTTCAGAAGATTCTGGATTAGAGAGACAGAAGGCAAAAACATTTGACAGCACAAAAAAAGTAGGAAAAAAAACATGGTATACAATATACAGGACCCAAAGATCTACTTGGGAGTTTAGATCTCAGCTCTTCCCGTTGGCACGGATCCTGAGCCTCTCCCATCCTCCAAAGTGAGACTCACTCAAAACCATCCTGCTCAAGACRAACTTCACCTTCTTCACTACGGAGATTTTAATTGCAGAGGCAGGTGAGACAAGAAGATGGCTRCCTTCCCAAGGCAAAACTATTCCATCCCTTCAGTTCTCTTATCATTATGAAAATAAAGTATCACAACAGTTCAAAGATACAGTATAACATAAAAATGGTTTCCCTATTTAAGGGCTTTAAAAAACCCATGAGCATTTTTCATCTCTTGTGCTATGCAATCAAAGGGCTCCCAAAAGAGCGTATCATGCCTTTCTTTAGGGAGCATGGCAGCAGGTGGGGAGGACAGGAGAGGGAGAGGGAGAGGAGGGAGAGGGAGAGAAATAACTAGGAGCAGTAAGCAATGCAAAGCTGTTCAGATTCCACACAAAGAAAGGAAAAACAGCTGGAGTTTGTTAACCTGCCCATGACTCTCCTGTAGTTTCATTGTTCAGAGCTTCTGAAACTAAAGAGCACATATATTAAATGCTATTAAAACAATTTCAGTATAAATGTTTACCTGTATTTAATGTGGAGATATATGTTTATATTCTTATACAATCACAGAATGGTTGGAGTTGGAAGGGATCTCTGGAGATCATCTAGTCCAACTCTCCTCCTCAAACAAGATCACTTAAAGCACATTGCACAGGGTCATATCGAGTTGGGTTTCAAAAATCTCCAGAGAAGGAGACTCCACAACCCCTCTGGGCAACCTGTTCCAGTGCTCTGGCACTCTCACAGGGAAGAAATTCCCCCTCACATTCAGGCAGAACTTCCTGTGGTTCAGTTTGTGCCTGTAGCCTCCCATCCTATCRCTGAGCACCACTGAGAAGAGTCTGGCCCCATCCTCTCTCTACATCTTCTCTTCTTATACACATTGATAAGATTCCTCCTCAGTTTTCTCTTCAGCCTAAACCAGACTCAGCTCTCTCAGCCTTTCTTCATAGGAGAGATGCTCCAGGCCCTTCAGCATCTTAGCAGCCCTTTGCTGGACTCTCTCCAGGGGCTGCACATCTCCCTTGTATTGAGGAGCCCACAACTGGACACAGTATTCCACACGTGGCCTCACCAGGGCTGAGCAGAGGGGGAAGATCACCTTACTCAACCTGCTGACAAGACTCTTCCTAACGCAACCCAGGATACCATYGTCCTTCTTGGCCACAGGCGYGCGTAGCTGGCTCGTGGTTAACTTGTTGTCCACCAGCACTCCCAGGRCCTTCTTTGCAAAGTTGCTTTCCAGCAAGTCAGCCCCCAGCCCGTACTGGTGCCGAGGGTTATTCATCCTTGGGTGCAAGTCCTTGCACTTGCCCTTGTTGAACTTCATGAGGTTCCTCTCCACCCAGCTCTCCAGCCTGTCCAGGTTCCCTTGAATGGCAGCACAGCCTTTTGCTGTATCACCCACTCCTCCCAATTTGATATCATCAGCCAACTTGCTGACTGATCTGTGGTTCCCTGGGTCATCCC
Organism: Rhea americana; assembly: GCF_003343005.1. Lineage (NCBI taxonomy): Eukaryota > Metazoa > Chordata > Aves > Rheiformes > Rheidae > Rhea > Rhea americana. The sequence continues at coordinate 2,358,043 of NW_028185450.1, forward strand.
TGGGTCATCCTCCTTGTCATTTTTCAAGACTGAAGGGATATTAGYTTTCTTCCAGTCCTCAGGCATCTCTCCCATCCTCCACGTCCTTTCAAAGATGATCAAGAGTGGCCTAGCAATGACATCTACCAGCTCCCTCAGTACTCCTGGGTGCATCCCATCAGGGCTCGTGGATTTGTGGATGTCAAATTCTCCTGAATGATCTCTAACCCAATCCTCTTTAAACAAAGGAAGGTCTTCCTTTCTCCAGACTTTCTCCAAACAGGTTCAGTCATCAGAATCTGAACAAAATACTCGAAACATGAATTTCAGATCAGAGATTCTGGGTCTACTCAATTCAAAGATTAGAGATAATTAAGGATGTAGCTGAGTCAGTGCTGTTTCAGGTTCTATGCTAACCTGAGAGTTAGACAACACAATTACAACAGTTCTTTCTGGCTGTTGGGGTGTCTATGACACGCCAAGATATGTTAAACTACTTTTTTTCTCTGTTATTATTCATCATGATGTTCTCATGCCCTCCAGTTGCAAACTCTGAGCACAATATCAGATGCTGGAAAGTAGAGAGAAAGCAATAGAACAGAGCATGTCAACTAATAACTAAAAACATACCCCCAAAGTGGCAACCCAGTATCTATTACACAGCTAACTTTCTTTAAAAACTAYGACAGAAAAAGGCTAAAGATAGGCTATTTACTGTATGATTTGAGACAACTACCAATCTTTGCTTCTCTCATATATTCCACATTTGAACAAATATACTAATAAGAATCTGCATTAATACTTCTCCAGAAAGMAAGCCTGTGTTTTTGAAGATAAATATCTCAAAAAAGGAATAGAGTTACCAGTCATCACATATGCCTCTTTTTTAATTTATTTTGTGAAGTTTACCCAGTTCTGATTATGGATATYTTCATGCTTCACTACAGACATATCTTTTGACTTGCCACAGCCTGCCCACTAGCACACTGAACAACTAATATAATTTAAGTAGAACACTCTGGTCTAGCTTAGAGGGGACCAGTTCCATTTACTGTGTATGTCCTTTAATACGTCATGAAACGTAGACTTTGTAACAGATTTATCTTCCAAACRTGAGAATTCCCATATACAATATGAAGCTAATTTACTCATCTTATATTGTGTTAATTATTGCTAAAGTGTATTCATTACTTCACAGACTGAGAGCAATGATTTACAATCTGCATACATCTTCTTTTTCCAATGCACAGACACACAAACGTAACTTAATTCTACTGCTTTCTTTCATCTCTGTTTTATCATSTTGGCAATTTCATGTGCGTATTACAAGAATTCATTTATTTCTTACCCAACAAAGACTGGTAATAAGCATATAGCTGATACTTGGAATTATCATTAAGAGTCTACAGAGTGAAGTCTGCAGCAAAATTTCTTCTCACGGATATTAAAGTTAAGGAGAGATTTATAAAGAATATAGAGTATATCAGAATATCTTGGTTCTGTTCATGATCTTTACTACATTTTTGACCATACGGCACAATTTTATGAAATATTTAATGGAATGTTATACCTCTATCAGGTACAAACCAAGGTAAGATTAGAATTTCCAAGGTAAAAGGCCAGTGCATATGATTACATCAAACTTCTACATATTATACACATAAAAACAATAAACACTTGTAAGTCTCAAATTCTGATCTTAACTATCACAGTCTCCATATAAAGAACATCACAAGAGAAAACACAATCAAAATTATAATTCAGCAAGTGGACTATTTTCAAGAGCAACCATGAAAAACCCAAATATTCAGCAAGGAGTTTTATAGTTGCTCTTTCAAGTTTCCCATTTTATGACGTTTTCTAGTCATAAAAAGTTTACTTGTTCTGCTGAAATCACAATTCCTCTTAGTAGGTTTCTTTGAAACTGAAAAATATCTCTGAAAGTCTACAGTTGCTTGCAGTTTTTTCCTCRGATAAAGTTTGCTTGTTCTGATTCTTCAAATAAGGTATGATTGTTTACAAGACAAAAAAAAGTAGTAAAAAAAAAAATCCTTCTTGCTACATTTCCTTTCTGTACTTATTCCAACAAAAGCACTGTTTTATGAGTAAGCTTTCCAAAACTTTATTTTCCTTTAATGTTTGCTCAGCAATTTGGTATCTAACATTCACGTTTTCTGCTAAAGCAGCAAAACTCTGCTAACAAAGAGCTAAATCTTCAGAGAATCTTATGCAACTCTAAGTTTCCTTCTTGCTGCCAAGAACTACATAAAATGCAGACATCCCCACACACCACGGCAAACCACACAGTCAAAGCGTGTAAACTGGAGCAAGACAACATTAGTTAAATGGTACGCTAAGCTACCAGCACCAGCTCCTGCTGAAAAGCTATATATTACGCTGCAAATTGCAAGCYGGTTCTGCATCTGCCTCAGTCCTTTGCAAGAGCCAGAAGGAGATGGACAGAAGCGCTGAGCCCAAAGGTTGTGCCAAGGAGTGCTCTGCGCTACCAGCCAACTCCGTGCCACCAGCCTTCATTTGGAAAATGAGACTTGTTTTTTGTAAGAAAAAGAAAAAAAAAAGAAAAGAAAAAAAAAGACTTCCAACAGAAAACACCTGTCTGCATGCCATCAGGTTTTACTCAAATAGGGAACTGCCAGGAAAGATCAGAAGTCTCTTAATGCTTAACATCTGAATGGTTTCAGTACTGTAACACACCACAGAACCTTCACAGCAGCTTAGCAGAAGCCTGGTTGAAGGTGACTCGAGACAGATCCTCAGCAGAGAAGCAAAGCAACATACAAACAGAATTAAACACACACAGTGTTAGCTTAAAAGCTAACACTGTCCATACGCTAATAGCTAGTTATTTAAAGAGAGATGTGTATTATGATTATTATACAAGTTTTATCAGCTGTTTGGTAGAAAAGGAATGGCAACTCATGCTATATTCAAAACACTAGGAAGAAAAGAAAGCAGGACAAAGGCTTTTCCAGTTCTTTCAGTTCCCTTAACAAATACAGCARTGCACCTTTACTGCTCTCAGCCCTGACACTTACACCAGTAATATTGCTGAATTTGATGGAGTAACAAAGAGAATTAAGTGAAATTGCTTAAAATCACTTACATATTTCTCAGATTGCAGATCACCCTGCATTTTCAAATAGTATATATAAACAATTATTGTTAAAAGTATGTTCATTTGTCAAGCCTTCTAATAGTAATTGGGCTATTGAAACATTGCTGAAAACTCAAACAAGAATCTGCTTAATTGTCCTTCCTCTTTGCACCTCAGGGCAGTAGCATAAAATTCAAGAATTAATTCACAGAAAAAAAATACTTCATAGAGGTGGGAAGCAGTGTGAAATTATAACAAGTCTGGTTGACAGCCTTGCCACTACACCTGGACTAAAGCTGCAAAGAGTTGGGGGAGGGAAGAGATTTTCCAAATATTAACATTTATTTTCTTATACAGACAATATGCATGAAAATCTGTGCATTTTGTCATGGACCAAAAAGCTCTTTCATACACAGTACATCTCTCTAACCTAATTTGGAAGTTATTGCCCATTTTTGCTGCCTTTACTCTCTGAAATGCGGCAGTGGAATGAAGCTTGGTTTATCAGAGCAAGTCTCCCTGAAGACTTAGCGACGCAGACTGCATCATCCGCAGCCTATTATCACTGCAGCCATTTGACACACATACATTCAGATGCTGAACACTCACTGCAGGCTTTAGATATGGTCATATAACCTCTACAAAGMAAAATGGTAAAGAAAACAGAAAAAAACTCAGCTTTTTCTTATATGTTTGCCTATGAYGGAAACATTTATATACTTATTGCAAGAATGATATGGTCTTTATTGCAATTAGGTAGAGTTAAGAAAGATATTTAAGCATTATCCTGACTAGCTCTGCTAGCCATATGCAGATTTGGACATGAAAAGTTTAAGAATTAATCTAGGACACGGGCAGTGATTAGAAGCCACTTGCATAGCAACAATGCAATTAATTTGGGTTCCCCCCCCTTTGATACTAGTAACTTAGTAAATATAAAGGATGTAAGATAATTAGTTTCTCATGATATCTACATTCAGAACGCTGTTGAGAAGTGGGTTTTTTTTTTTTTTTCCCTGAACGAATGCTTTCAGTAGACAGGACCAAATACTACAGCTATACACATAAACCACTAGTTTACAAAAGAAGATGCAGGCTGAGCTGCACCAAAGTCGCTAGCGCATCRAGTTGAACGCACATCCTGGTAAGAGACAAGATTGTGGGGATGAAGTAACARAAGGGCCATGAAGGACAAAGTTAAAGGATCAGAGATTAGAGTGACCAATTGTAAATAAACKCCTTCTATTCTGATTAATTATATCCAGCTACATGTAACTTTTACAGCTGCCAAAAAAGCTGTGATGTTCAAGTGAAATAGTACAACTCTACTCACATCATTAAAGTAATATAAAGGTACCTTATAAAAATGCAGTACTTTAGGACTAAAATATACTGCAATAAGCACCTTAATATCAGCATAAATGTATACACACAAAGGCATGGGTACAATATATGAAAAAGAATAAGAAGCTCATAATGACTAGTTAACTTCCTCGGAAAAAGACAGTTTCTTTCTCAAGTGATTACTCATAAAAATAGAGAATATAATAAAATATTGGTAAGGGGAAATAACGCACACAAGACTGCATTAATGTTTTGTTGTAGTTGGTTAGGCATATAAAGAGTGAATTGAAAGTTATTTTGAATTATTTTGTTTTAGAAATACCATTTGTCTTATGAAACAACATACAAGAGAAAGTTTCATGACCAGGTATATTAAAAATATGTAAAGATTTTACGGTATCATTCTAAGCAAATACTAAAAATCTCTACCACAAAAATGCAAGCAAGTTAATAAAAAAGGCTAAAAATATGGCCTCCTCCACCCAGACTTATGCTACAAACAGATCTAAATAACCACAGCTAACAGAAGCTAAACTCTCCACATTTCAAATCTGAACTCTATACGAATTCAGGTGCTTTTCTATTTTTACGTTAACTGCTTTATTGATTAGACTGTAACTTTTTATAAATATTAATAAAGTCATTTTACAAAAACACCTCTAAAATAAGTCATAAAGCTTGTCCTTGATTAGTATGTACCTCAGACTACAGTGTATTCAAAATATGCATTAAAAGACATTTTCATAGTGGGACCAAATAGCTAGATTTGGAAAAACCACTACAATGAAAGTTGTCCCCATAATAAGAGAGCAGGGTTTGAACTGGATCAAGTCCACATAGTATCGTAAGAGAGACAAGGAGTTTCAGAGGTCTGCCAGGTCAATATTGCACACTTGGCTTGCAGCAGCTGCTGAGCACATATCRCCATTGATGGGAATCTTTAACATCAGGAAGACAGTTGTACAGCTAACTCTAGATCTGCTGTACACTGAGCTAAGCATTTGAGAGTGCCAGCAATGACAGGCGTTTCTGTGGAGAATAAAGTTTACTTAGGTCCATGATGAAAACACTTGCACAAAGATATATGCATATATATCTGCGTATGTGTACATGTGCACATATGTGTGTGCATATATACATTCATTTCAGAACCATCTTAAATGCAGATTAGGTTACAAACTTCTTTACCAATTAGCACATACAATACGGTGTTTTAGAAACTATAGATTATAAAACAGGAGCTACAGTTCTTATTCTTTGGGCTTGTATTTCCTGATAGTTGCCTATTAAATACAGACATGCAATCTTGCTTGCTACACAGCCCGAGTAGAAGATGACCTGAAGGACTATCCTAGAACTGAGTGCAATCTGTGGCTAGAGTCTCTGAAGTATCTGGATGATATGAAAGGCAGGTTATTAAAAAGAGAGAGAAACATGTTTTTCATTTGCATTACCTGTGGAGATACTTTCACTTATTAACAAATGATACCTTTTCATGCCCCTTGTCTTAGGGATATGGGGACCGACCACAACTCCCCTAAATTCATGTACTCCCATGGACTTTGGCTGAAGCTCACAACAGGCATGCTCACTACCAAAATAATCAAAAGCATTTAAAGAGTGTTCGTGGGCAGGGTACATAATTTGAGAAGAAAGACTCTTGCTAAAGAGTGAACACAGTGGTAATATTTTAAAAGGTACTGTCAAAAGTACAGACGAAAATCCTATCCCTTTTACTTCCACTTAAGTCAGAGCTGAAAAAAATGAAGAAAATATCTTAGAGAATTTTAAGAGCATTTAAATTTTATTCCAGGGTTATTTTACAKGTTGCAAAAGATGACACATGAACAGGTGATTTCTACTGTCCACTTAATTTATAACTTTGATTTACCCAAAGACCAACATTTTTAAGATGGTCTCAGTGTCCAAGTGTATAAATTGAAACAAGTCAGAATGTTCAAAAAGACTCAAAAATCAGTATTAACAAAGGATTTCCAAAAGAGCTTTTGCCCTGCATAAGCATAAAGCAAGAGAAGAATTCCAAAGAAAGTCCCACAAAATGATTACCCAAGATCGTTTGATAGTACTTTGCAAAACTATAAATAGCACTTAGGAAAATCTGTCCAAAAATACCGGAAGGAGCATTCACAGGCTGTTGAAAACCCTGAGGAAAAAAAACAACCAATACATACATAGGTTACAAATCTACTGTGTTGCAACTATGATGCCGAAGAATAAAAGCTAAGTAGTACTTTCAGGTTGGAAAAAAAATCAGGCAGGTTTCTTAAACTTGAAGGATGCCTTGTATGCACAAAAGCTTGTCTGTTTGCTGATGATACAGACCTGGGAGGAGTGGGTGATACAGCAAAAGGCTGTGCTGCCATTCAAGGGAACCTGGACAGGCTGGAGAGCTGGGTGGAGAGGAACCTCATGAAGTTTCAACAAGGGCAAGTGCAAGGACTTGCACCCAAGGATGAATAACCCTMGGCACCAGTACGGGCTGGGGGCTGACTTGCTSGAAAGCAACTTTGCAAAGAAGGYCCTGGGAGTGCTGGTGGACAACAAGTTAACCACGAGCCAGCTACGCGCGCCTGTGGCCAAGAAGGACRATGGTATCCTGGGTTGCGTTAGGAAGAGTCTTGTCAGCAGGTTGAGTAAGGTGATCTTCCCCCTCTGCTCAGCCCTGGTGAGGCCACRTGYGGARTACTGTGTCCAGTTGTGGGCTCCTCAATACAAGGGAGATGTGCAGCCCCTGGAGAGAGTCCAGCAAAGGGCTGCTAAGATGCTGAAGGGCCTGGAGCATCTCTCCTATGAAGAAAGGCTGAGAGAGCTGAGTCYGGTTTAGGCTGAAGAGAAAACTGAGGAGGAATCTTATCAATGTCTACAAATATCTTCAGGGAGAGTGTCAAGAGGATGGGGCCAGACTCTTCTCAGTGGWGCTCAGCRATAGGATGGGAGGCTACAGGCACAAATTGAAGCACAGGAAGTTCTGCCTGAATGTGAGGGGGAATTTCTTCCCTGTGAGAGTGACGGAGCACTGGAACAGGTTGCCCGGAGGGGTTGTGGAGTTTCCTTCTCTGGAAAGATTCAAAACCTGCCCAGAAGCAATCCTGTGCAACRTGCTGTAGGTGACCCTGCTGGAACAAGCGGGTTGGACTAGATGATCTCCAGAGGTCCCTTCCAACCTCAACCATTCTGTGATTCTAGTTTTTTTTCCTATTTACTTTAGCAAGGTTATGACTTTTTATCTTCTTTGAACCTTGCTGARCTTATTTGCCATACACGTATTTGCACATTGCATATAATTGTCTTTCATTATACAATATTCTTCTATCCACAGCTGTCATTAATGTTTATTATATTTTGTTTAAGATAAGGGAGGCAGGTCTTGCATATCATATTGAGAGAACAGGAATATTTTCTACATACTCTTTTAAAGCTTCATTTACTTTGTCAACACATTTGTAAAATCATTGATCTGCAATTACACTTTCACAGAAAATAAAGTTACTCTTACAAGGAAATAGCTGCAAAACCTTTTATTGGCTAAATTAAGGTGCATAATTTTAAGAAAAGCCATGTTAAAAAATAATCTAGCATCTGATTTCTTTCCAATTTTTCATCAATCTTTACCTCAAAAATTGTTAAAGGTTAATCTGATCACTTGGAATTGTCTCTTGTAGTATTAAAGTTCATTAATCAGTCTGGCCAATTAGACCAGATGCACTCTTATTTATACATGCTCTAATTTTCTTACACACATGCACACAGAGTCACTGCGATGTACATCCAAGTTTAAACAAAAAGAAAAGCTGCATAAAGAAAATTACTTAATAGATAAAGTACAGCATACAAAGAATCTAGAAGATACGGACTTCTCATCCGAGTGCGCTCAGGTAGTTCAAATCTCCAGGCTCAAGTACATTAAGTCCATTAAGGAAATAAAAGCTTTATAGTTTGGCAGCTATTTGCTGGATAATAATGCAACTCTTAGGGTACTACTTATTTTAACAGTGAATATCATCACAATCCTCAAGAGACTCACATAAATACTGAGTTTAGCTTCATAGCACCTTTTTAATTTTTCCAAATAAGAAATAGAGGCAGAGCAAATGCATATCTGAGTACACATCTAGATCTTCTATGTTTTGATAAGAAGAGCTTTCACATACAGATTCTATTTCACTTCTAATTTACTAAATGATCATTCTCCAGAATTCCTATCTAGTTCTGAAAAAGCCTTATTCCATCATTAGTCTTATGCCTCTCCCACACTCCCGCTCATACATCACATGAAAGCACTTCTGCCACAGCACAGAAGCTCAGCTCAGTTCTCAGCCCATAAAATTGCTTTTTGGGGTTTCTTTAGTGATCACTGACAGAAAATCCCCCAAAACATGAAGTTTTCCTACGGTTAACCAGGAAATGTCTCAACGCACTGCAACCTGTGACTGAGTGCTCAAGTATTTCCAAAACAACCACAAAACCACARAAACTTAAGGGTATCAGCAGACTACTGTCTAGTTTCTCCTGGCACTTGTTCACACTACTCAGTTACTACTTAAAGAAAATGAACTGCATTCTGAAGAGCAGCTCAACATTGTAGCCACTCATCACCATGTCCCTAWAAACAGTCAGTATTTGGAGTGGCTTTTCTCAAAGTAAAATGCTTTTTAGTGCCTGTTCTCTGAATCAGAAGTTCCCTAATGGAAGTTCAAAAATATTCCTGAGTTGAAAYGCAGACCATGCAGTTGGAGCAAAACTCAGAAGCATATTTATTTATATGTATATACACATATATATATATATATACACATACACGCACACACATATACATAATATATATTATATATAAAATTTTTAATATATATTAGCCTTGGTGCAACAGGGCTTTTTTTCAGGAACTTTTCCAGTATTATAATGTTGATGCCCTTTTCCGCACATAAGAGAAAAGGAGGAGAAACATACTAACTGCAGTCTCTTCTGGGACACAGCAAACATATAAAACCTGAAATCAASGGAAGTAGAGAGAGTAAGAACTTTAGAAATAATTTCACTAGCATTCTTAAAGATCACCATAGATTTTTATTTGTCAAAAATAAACTGGCCCAATGCTGTTGCAGTTTTCGATTTGTGAACAATTTCCTGCATTAGAGCATTCCAGCATTGCCTGTAGACAGCTGAAAAAAGGAACTGTTTAGCAAACTATTCTCATTGGATTTTCCTCTGATTTCTTTATTAAATGTAAAGTATTAATTTTCTGCATCATACCACCTCAGCAATTCTATTGTGTAAAACACCTYCAGTCCTGCCATTAAATCATCTCTTCTTGAAACATAATTTAAATACAGTGTTTCTCAGTATCAACAAAATGTTTTAGGGCAGCAGGCCATGGTTGCAACACGAGCACTGCAACAACGGCACACCAGAGCGTTACAGAAGAGTGATTATCGTTTGACTGAGCTGTTTGCTGCTCTCAATGATACCACATATGCAAGAGGGAAAAGCACAGAATATAGTCCTTTTTTCTTTTATAAAAGCACTTAACTGTTGGTTTTATTCACCAGACAAAGTATGAACAGTATGTCTTTGCAGCAACTAAAGCCAAAATGGAGAGAGTATTATGGAGAAAGCTAAGTGGAATTTATCAGAAATTCTGTGGGAGCCTCCAACGGCCAGGCCGACTCCCCACAGCCCTAAGGGTTGCCAGTGAGCTTTCCAGGCTAGCTCTGCTCACAGAAAGGTATTTCTTTCACATAGTTTTTTTTTTTTTTACTTCTGTAAGTGGAATAGATCATAGCCTGAGCAGGTTACCCCAGGCTTAGTTCTCAGAGCTACATCTTTCTTGATCCCACTGATGAAGTTTGAGACATCCAAAGCACCAGTTCCAGGTGACCCATTTTCTCTTTTCCAAAATGGAAAGACTTCTCTCTTCCTATGTGTTACATCTCCTGTGAGTGCTGGAGCTTCTTATGGTAACACATGGGATTCAGCAGCTTCAGTCCTTCTCAAGGTCTTTTGAGTAACATTTGCTAATACTAGCTTTAGGCCACTTTCCGTTGTTGCAACCATCTGAGGACCTACCACTGAAGTTTTATACACCTCATGACATCAGATATTAAATGCTCATTTTTCTTGCTATACTAACTATATCTCTCTGCAAGCTTTCTACAGAGACTAACCATGAAAGAAGGCAGTGCAACTGAAAAAACAGCATGGGTAATGCACGTACCCCATGCAAACTACTAGCAATAGGAGGAACCTCTTCAGGGTTACTGTAACATTTGGTATTTCTTTCTTCCATGTATCCTCATAGGTTCAGTTGATACTACATTTTTTTAAAAAATACTGTTCTAAATACTGTTGTTTTGTTTTGACAAAAAAAGCCTTCTTGACAAGTCTTGTTGCCTTCATTCATCACTACCAGTATGCACTGTATAAGAGCATCACTTCCCCAACATACAACAATAAATGCAAACTAAGATTTCTATACAAATGTTTTACAAATTACAATGCAGGTGCTTTTTGTTGACAGCTCAGTGAGAAGATGTATCTAACTCTCCCACCACCAATAGAAGAGGACCTCCCTTAGTTGCAATTTCTATCTGATCTCTTTTCAGAAGTTCAAGCACTAGCCAAAACTAAATTGGAAAGAGCACAAACTAGGCATGCAGGACAGAAGGGAAAAAACATGATGAACAGTATTTAGAAGTCCAATGAAAGCAGCACAGTTTGGGGAGTGTGCTGAAAACACGCTAATTTAACTGACGAAGCAGAAAAAAAGTTTTCATCCCATGACCACTGATCACTAGAGCACATACTCCTGTATCATGTAGTGAGGCCACAAAAATGAGACCTGCAGTATCTTCTCTGTTTATACAGAGGCTGTGTCCRTTCCTGTGAGGAGTATGTTTGTTAGCTGTCATGGATAGAGAATTTTTAMGATTCTGTACTTAAGACTTTTTTTTCCCCCACTGCAACATACCAAAATTTACCCRAAAGTGAATTGAAAGTCAATTGACTTAAAGCTATGATAAAATAATAATGTTCACTTAGGGATACCCTTAAAAGGTCTTCTCACATTTGAAGAGCTAATTAAAAAAACACCTTCCATGTATTTAGTGTCAGTCATCACAGAAAAGCAATTCTATCCCAGAAGGCTCAAATTTGCACATCAGACTGGCTGCAGGAGACGAAACAAGTGTACAGATGAAGGTAAGATAGGCAGGAAAGATGAACTGATCAAAGGGATTAAAAAAAAAAAAAAAAAAAAANCACTCTTTTACTGCATATCTGCCTCCTCTCAAAGCCTAAGAATAAATACATGCAACTCCTTTTCAAATTGTTTAAAAAAATAATAATAAAAAAAAAAGTAACTACCAGGTCAGGATTTTGCCACTGAAATCCTATTTTATTTCTATTTTTGTGAAAACACAGGTCGTGGGAAATAAATAAATAAAGATTCACTTTACCAGACGAGAGCTTTGATTTTATTTGACAGTTTGTCAATGTCCCTCGGGAGAGCTGAAGAGACTTCCTACGAYTGCTTGGCTCCTAACCGTAAGCCAGCTGAACCGCCCGGCTCCTTCCCTGGAGGTGACGGGCTCCCAGGCTCCCCGCGCCGCCGGCTCGGCTGCCTGCCTGGCCGCAGCCCAGGCCACAGCAGTCGCTGGCTCTTTTGGCCTGCTGGGCTGCCAGATGCTCCGGACCACCAGCGAAGCATGGCGCCCCAGAGRCCCGTCGTGCTGCTCACCCAGCCTTACTGCGAGGCTCTCGGACTCCCGGGCGTCCTGTCCTGCCTCAGCTCTTCTGAATCCAACTGGCATTCAAACGGCAATCCATAACAAAAACTACATAATTTCAGCAAGATGTTTTTTCTCATCTGGGAAGAATCCCAGTTCCTGCACAACCCCACTCATCTTGCTGAGATGAAAAAAAAAGAAAAAGAAAAAGAAAAAAAAAGAAAAGAAAAAACAAAAACAAAAAAAATCCACACACTAGAGGAGAAGTATTTATATAAATACAGAAGCAGTGCTGTAACCCCCAGGTTCTAGGCATTTGCCACCAAAAGTTCCTGCTAACTGCCAGCTGTCTCTGCACGGGATTTTGGTATCTTGCCAGCATGACCTTACGCGAGGTGAAGAGCCACCTTGTGCTATATCACTGGCCACTGCCCTCAGGAATGGCCTTGCTCCCTCACCCTTCACTGTATCTTGATTCCATCTGACAGGGGAAGAACAGWTTTTCCTCGTTTGTTTTACCCCTTCCCAGCTGATTAGTGCTACCTTCTCACTARCACTGCACGAGCCAATTCTAGTTCGTTTAACGTCGCTTTTGTTTCTTCCTCCAACTGCAGTGCTTTCAGTCGCCTTTTTTAACTGCCTTCCAGAAACACTGCTCATCAGTGGAAGCTTAGACATTAGTGGAAGCTTCCAGAAATTTGTTAAAACCCACCCACACATCATATACAGGAGGGGAAAAAATGCTGAACAAAACATCTTCAAAAGGAGGCTTTTGATAGCCATTATTAATGGAAGCAAAAAGAATCTCTTCCTCCTTCCCTCCTGCCCCACCGCCACCCCACTCCAAAAAAGAGTCCATGTACCCAGTGTACAGCAATTCACCGAGTTCAATCCCTAGGGGAAAAAGTATATTAATAAAAGCCTGGTGCTTTTTTTATTTCTTTGCTTCACAGAAGCTGCTCTTTTAGTCACACCTACAGTGCTTTGACATAATATTCCCCTCCATGCTACATCCTTTTTGTTTCTCATTTCCCCCTTCTTCGAAGATTATAAAAGACCAGCTTGTGTATCTTAATCCCTTTCTGCACCATATTGGGGAAAGGAGCTTACACATGACATTTTCCAAGCACCACGATGGAAGAGCAGCCCGCTCTGAGACAGGCTTTCGGTGATTTCCCCAGCAGAGGCTGAGCACAGATGTCACGAGCTATGAGTAAAGCCTGGGCGCCGCAGGGCACGGGGAGGCTGTTGTAACAGGCAGGATGAGTAACTCTGCAGATGGCACTCTTTCCCCTGAATCAGCAATCAGCACCGACGCAGCACCCCGCAGTCGCTCCAGGGAATCTGGAGCTCTTACCAGCAGTGTCATTTTTTAAGGAAACATTTTAAAAAAAAAGTTCCATCTACCCATGATAGGAGTCGTACATTATCTTTAGGCAGAAAAGCATCAGTCTTAAATAACATTTGAGTAATGTTAAATCCCCCCTCAGCAACCGCACGAGGTTATCGTGACTCTCTATCACAGGCGTAAGTGCCGAGCTACGTAACCCCGCGCTGCTCAGTAGGTGTTTGTATCGGCATTTCTGCACACGTACAGCTAGAGAAACCTCCGGCCGCAGCTAACAGATTACACAGGCGCAGGCAGCCGCAAACAACATTCTGCTGCCTTTTAAGGACATGGCATCCTTGTTAATAGGCCGGGAAGAGCTGCATTCAGCTACTGTTTTTTCCCAAAGAAAGTCAATAACTGTTTAGTTATTTCCTGGCGCATATCCTGAAGACTCACTCTAATGTAACTCCTAGAGAGCAAGAAGGAAGAGGAACACTTGATAACCTCTGTCTTACAAAACTCCATTCTATACCTTACATATTCACATACAGGCTGAAGTAAACAGTTTTTAAAGTGATTTGAAAACTTCACAGGGTATTTTACTCTTCCTATCTTCAAACATGACAGTTCATCTGTTTAACAAAGTAATAACCTTAGATAACCTCATCCTGACATATCTGAATTCGAATAAGAAGCTCACAGCCATAATGCTGACAATACAATTTATGTAGCTGTGCAGATAAAACATCACATTGCTCAGCTGATCTGTAAAAGAATATTGAACATAATCTTATTATATACTCTCAATTTAACTTCAGTGAAACTTGTACAGAATCTCACTTAGCACCTCTTCTTTCCTCTTCACTTTCGTACCRTAAAAGCAATTAAATATCTTTAAGGTTTTTAGTTAATAATAGTTTATCAGGACACATCTTAATTTGTATATTAGTGCCTGAAAGACTGGCATACTACTTCCACAAACATAGCAAATCTTTTGCTAATTGTTGTGTCAATTCTTTATTTTTCTTTTTTTAATATTATAAGGAAAAATATTATTCATGAAAAATTAATACATAGGAACCTCCAAAACATTGACTCAGCAAATTCTATTAAAAATGCACAGGACCTTATATCTCAAGACAAAAAGTACCACTGAACATCAATGTTTTTTTTCAGTAGGTCTCTTAAAAAAAACTTTCCATATACATAGATAAATGTACATACAGCCTTATGRGATTTCTTCAATGACTTTAGAGTATCCATAAGTAACCAAGACACTATGCTGTTTTCCTGGCATTATTCTCTGACAAGAAATATAAATTATGCTTTATATTTTGGTTCCTCCTGCTCCCAAGAAAGGCTGAATTCTGACAGAAGATGCATTCAGGATGGTTAAATGTTGGCACACTAATAAGGCATACCTTGCCGACTGAAAAACACTCATGCACTAACTGAGAAAAGGTATTACTAACCCCCTATTTCCTCCACGGCTTGGAATAAAGGCATGACAAACAGGCATCTTGCATAAGAACCATCTCCAGAATTAATCTGTGGGCTTAATCATGAAGAAAAAACAACAACTCATACAAAAACAAAAATAAACCTACCAGTAAGCACCTACGCCTTTACTTCCCTCCCCCCTTGCTTCTATCATCACAGACAGCATCTAAGAGTATGCTCCAAACCAACACGGTCCATTTTTAAACACAGTTCTCCTGTCCCTCATCTTTTGCTCTATTAGGAAACTGAAGCTCTGTCCCTCTGATAATGAACTCTTATAATTTCCAGACTAAGTTTATTCAGGGTCAATTTATATCTTTTTGTTTTGTGCCAAGATTGTCCTTAAATTTAACTAATTCTTCTTGTTCCCTGGTGTTTACTCACCTGCCATTTTCATAGGTAGCAATTATAACCCTCTAGGTTTTCATTATCCCAGGCTAAACCAGCCAAGCTTCTAAACATCTCAAAAATATTCTCTCCTTTCCTGTAATCAGCCCACAGCCTTTCTTTTCACTCATGCCAGTTTAAACTCACAGCTCTTGAACAGTGGGGGTGAGGACTACCGGGCAGCATTACAGATGAATTCTCATCAGTGTCTCACCCAACAGTATCAGTAATAGTTCTTTCTCTCTACTGGAAACACGTTACCTGATGTATCCTAGAATTTCATTTGCCTTTTTTCACAGCCATATCCTCAGTCCCACAAAACAAGTGATTTACATACCTTGCCTTGCTCTGGTTTTGCAAAAATAATAATAATAAAATAAATTAAAAAATCATTCAATATGAAGTATTTCTTCTATATCTAACACATGTGCAAGTGTACATCTATGAGTATAAGTAAAACGGTTCAAGATTTTTTCTTGTTATTTTTATCGTTACTAAAAAGAGAGATGCAATTCTCTCTCTACATGCAGCACAGTATTTTTCCACTGAAATAAATAGTTTTTTTTTTTTCCAGCTGTGAAACTTTCACCTGGGAGAAATCATTTACACTCTGATCTGGAGCAAAAGAAAAATAAATAATTTAAGTCATCATACTGAGTAGTTATAAGTTGAATGTTACTGGAAGCACAGTTAAGAAATTGTCATAACAAGACCAGCTATAATTTCAAGAGTAGAAGTTTCAATAAATGAATTGTTTGGAGAAAACAAAAACAATCCCTCCTCCCACCCCTCCACAAATAAATTAAAGGTAAGATATATAATGTAAGCCAATTTTTACTGCATTAGAGCAACCACACTGATTTACAAGCTCAGAATGAAATATAATCAAAAAGTAATAACAACTTCAGACTTAAATCAATTGCACAATTTCACACATTGAAGAAAAACAACCCTCCTGGCCCCACAACAGATCAACGCAATCCTCTCCATCCTACAGAGCAAATGACTTTTTAATTGTTTTTATCCTTACGTCAACTAGATCATTGAGGAAGGCATATGGGACCCTGGGGACCAAACCACTCTTGAGAATTCCCCCTCAGTTACTTAAAATTGGTATGAACAAAACTAGGAACTTCACTGAAGTACCACCGCCTTTTTGGTCTTCTAAATACATTACATTTTAGAATTAAGTGAATTCCTTTTTTCTAATATCATCCTATAAATTAGAGGACAATGACCAATTTTCACCATTTTCTGCAGAATTTTGACTACTTCAAGTCTGTAAAAATAAAAATTCATTGCAGTGCCAATGTTGTATTGCCATTCCTATTTTCCATTACATTTACTGTTCTTCTCTGGGCAGTTTCAATTTCTGATTTATGTCGCTGAAGGCAAGGCAGCAAAGAGTACACTGTCACCTGAGGATACTACTAAACAAACCAATAGCCTTTCCACTCTTTTTTTCTTTTTCTCTCTAAAGAAAACTGTATTCCTCTATGCCCTAGTCAAACGTCTTCACCAGGCCACCGGCAATGAGTAAAGCTTCATACTCATAGCAAAAAGATTCCTTTCTCATTTGTTCAAAACCTGCAGTCTGAGGTAATGCCTCCCCAAGTCACCGCAGTTTAAAACTACAGCTGATATTCTATGTAAAGCACAACCACCCCTTCGTAGGAAAGCACCAATTTGCAGACGGTCAGAGCTCGGTTTTTAATTACATTCCTTGTTCAAGCCCTCCAGATTTCGAAGCAGCTGCCTCCAAGGAAGGGGAGAGGCCGAGAGCAGGTACCACATACCTCCCCGCACTAAGCTCACCAGCACGCATGAGCCAGCGGCCTCAGGGACACACAGCCACACGCTAACTGGTTCCTTTCCACGCGACTCGCAGGGGAGCTGCAGCTGCGCTTCTGGAAAATCAAGTACAAACTGACTGAAACCGGACAGCCAAAAAATCAGCGTGCACTTCTTGCTTTTAGACAAGGGTATATACTTCCCAAAGCAGCAGTGATTTAAGCAAATAATACAATGGAAGCAGTATTCAAAGTAATTTTGCAGAAGGCACAGCAATATGGTCCCTTTCCTGTATAATTTTAAAAACAGTTTTGACACTGTGTAACATATACCATAGTTGTAGGCAGTGGGGTTGATAGGAGAAACAAAACAAAGTAGATAATCTACGAGCCTGTGGTTAAAAAAAAACAGTATCTGCCCTAACAATATGTGAGGGGAAGATGGTAAAAGCCCACCAAGTCAGAGACACTCTTGGTCCTTTATCCCTGAGAGTCTTTCAATGGGAATACTGATTTAGGATAGAAGAATTCAAAGTTTTCACTTGTCCTAACCCAATAAAAAGTGCGCTCACATCTCAACTTGCAGGCTGTCAAGTATAAAGAGAAATGGCACCGGAGATGAAGGGGTAGAGGGAGTCAACTTACAGCAGGTTCACTCCGAATCACACCAGAATTACAAACACAAGGTGCAAAATAATACTTGCAYAGTAATAATCCATGCAATTTAAGCAAAAAAAAGAAAAAAAAAGCTAGAAACCTCAGCATAAGTCAGAACTTTGCTATCTGAATTGCAATTACTAGCATAGTTTTAATTTCCCACAGCTTTCATTTTTCTACCTGTATTCAGCTAACACAGAAGAAAGCACTCCCAGGGTGATATGTTCAGTAACATACTAAGACAAATTCCTGCAAAGAGGACGCATACAGAAGGATATACAATTGGGATTTGAATGCTCTGAAAGACTAAATGTGATTCAAGATGCATCTTCTGGGACTACTAATCAGCTGTTACTTAACAAACTGTTTGTCCAACCTAAAATGGATGTCAAAGAATTTGTTCCTTAGGAGAGGAACATTTTTCACATGCACAGAAGTGTGAAAATTGAAGGATTATGTCTGAAGAATACAAGACAGTTTTAAATTAATTAGCACATTTGTATAAACAGATAATAAATTAAAATCAATCACCTCTATTCATACTTAGCTTCTTTGGAGCTTAAGTGACTAAGATGCATCTCCTCTTCACTTCAGTGGAACTGTGGATGCTCAGAATCTTTAAAAACAGTATTATGGATTGAAAATAGAGTAGCACGCCTAAATTTAGGCACATCTCTTCCACTCAAGTCTATCAAGTTAAAAAAAATTGAAAGATTTCAATTCATGTAATAATATCTAAATTAAAAGCAGAGGCAGTATGGAACATGCTAATGAAGATTTCTCAGCACTTTCACTTCTATAGCCATTGAAATCACAAAACTGACAATCACCAAAAAAAAAAAAAAAAAAAAGACATTAGGAATGGGGTGATAGTTTCTAATAAAATAAAACTAAAATAAACAAAACAAAATAAATAAATAAAATAANTGATAGTTTCTAATAAAATAAAACTAAAATAAACAAAACAAAATAAATAAATAAAATAAAACTAAATTTTTCTGTAACTAAACAGAATCCAAGCAATTGATTTGATCACATTTAAATTAACAGCAGAGGCAGTATGGAACATGCTAATGAAGATTTCTCAGCACTTTCACTTCTATAGCCATTGAAAAAAAAAAACTAAACGAAAAAAAAAAAAAAAAAAAAAAAAAGACATTAGGAATGGGGTGATAGTTTCTAATAAAATAAAACTAAAATAAACAAAACAAAATAAATAAATAAAATAAAACTAAATTTTTCTGTAACTAAACAGAATCCAAGCAGCTGTTTTGATCACATTTAATTTGACAAACATAAGCACTACGTTAAACACATTCTTCTTTTTCCTTTTCCCCAACTTCAAAAACAAAGGTTATTTGCTATAACTATGTCAATGCTTCTGTTGGATCAGCTGCTCCTGCAACATCCAGAAAGTGACTGCTGACCTTACTAAAGGGAGAAACATGAGTAATGCAGTATGCGGAGAAGCTAGAGAAGAAAGAACCAGATGAGGTCATATTAAGCAAAAAGGAAAACATTGATCTGGAMGATGGCATAGAAAGGAATGTTTAAACACGTATGAGCACAATTTTTATGATGTGAATATACATATATTCTCAAAAAAACCAATCCCAGTTTTATACGTAGAGATGTTCAGAGGGAAAATACAATAAAACCATAGGATTAAATAGAATAGTAATAGCCTTAAATGACTTCTCTGCTCTTCTGTTTCCTATACACTTATTTTACAGTCTATCACACATTCAATCCTATTCTCTGTTTTGGCCTACACTTATTTTTTCCACGTAATCTGAACTGTTCCTCTTGCCTCTTCTTCATAAAGCTGTCTTCTTGCATTTGCACACATGGTCCATTTCCCTGAGTTTAATGATGCCTCGTTCCCATTCATTGGCTCCTACACAACATTGACAATGAATGATTTTTCACTCTGTCTTACTATGGACTTTATCTGCTTTGTCCCATTGTTCACAGGGGTGAAACTCTTTCTACTTYGGCATGTTTCTGCTACACTCTACGGCCTATCCTCACAAATCTTCCCCACCTCTTCTTCTTCAGAGATCGCTTCCTCCAATTTTTGTTTATTTTCTAGTCTCAGATCACTTCCTTTACCTTCTTATTTCTGCCTTTTTTACACTGCACCTCACCCAAAGAATTCTAGTTCTCCTCAGTCTCCTGAGCATCCTCCTGCTTTTAGCCTCAAGTTCGTTCCTYATTCCTGTCTCATCCATAATTCCTAATATCTTATTATTCTTCCTTCTCTCTTCTTTTTAATTCTGCTGACCACCAACTGTATAATAAGTTTCCAGAGCGTCCAAAATTCACAGACTATAAGCCAAACARAGTAGTTTGGATGGCCGAGTTCCCGCAATATGCTCTTCTAGTCTCTTTATTCTTGTCTGCAGCAAAAGGCAAACAGAAGTAGAAYGAAAAGCAAGTTCCTCAGCTGTGACCCTGTATGGATTGGACTACTATTTTTTTTTTAATACAGCTTCATCAGCACGGTTTAATGTAATGTTGTTTTTTTTTAGTTTAAAAAAGGACAAATGCAAGTATTTTAGAAACAAAAGAATCAACATGCTCCCAAAATAAAATTTTCAACAAAACAAGGATTTAAATTTTAAGAACTCATCAGAAATTAYGTATAAGTCAAAACCACAGATCTCAACAAAATAATTTCCTCTGCATCACCATTATTCTATTTTTTGCTATGTTATGCGTCCATATATACCCCAGAAGCCATCCATCCTTGCAGGTCCTCAGGTATCTCATCAAGGTATCATTACAACTAAGTAGAGACCACTGCATCATTGCATGCATCTTTGGCATAGTCTTCTCATTTTCCAGCCATATTTAATATATTCTCTTGTGCTAGGCAAATGACCATTTAATTCTCTAAAACMCTATTAGTTTGTCTATAAGTAGCCCTACTTCATACCATACTCTGTATCTTCACATTACATTACTCTATACATCCAGTGGGAAAAATGGTCTTGCAGGAGGACACAGTTGCAGAAAGAAAGGAAGAGAACATCAAACCAAGCAGCTGCTATCTTTTTCCTCTCTTCCAAAATTTCTGCTGTTTTCTCCAAGGATTTAGGATCTATTTCACTATGTACCATAAAGACATTTCTTCTTCCCTTCACAATTATTGTGTAYATATATGATTGTGAGGCTTTAATTCAAGCTGCATTTCATTACAGAATGCAAATACGGCCATGGGGAGGCTTATTTGTCCCTTTAGATTTTAAAAGGGACAAATCCAAGACTAACTCTTATTACAGTGATATTTTCRTAATCCTTAAATTACCTGATAGCTTTGCAGCTTCATCTGACACACTTTCTCAGGTGGCAAGTGATACTGCACTGAGCCAAACTTCGATGTCCCACATTAAAGTTAATAAATCTCTCTCTGGAAGATACAGCAATTCAGATTTTAATTTAGAGTAAGAATATTTGTCAACATTTTCAGGAAGACCTTGGGAACAGTTGTGTCATTGTGGTCTAGACAAAAAAAAAAAAAAAGAAAAGAAAAAAAAAGAAGAAAGAATCCCTGCAAGATGAGTGCTCAGTGACCAAGGGCTATGGTTTTTACTATAATTTATTTAGTGAAGACTTCATTGTTGYTAATGGTGACACCACAAAATGCTGATTTGCCAAGCGCTGAAAACGTAGTCAAAAATTGTTTCCACTTTTGTCTGTGTGCGCGAGAATGCACAGATCAAATTCAGATGTAAATCTATATACTATGCAAGTTAACTTTGTTAAAAAAAGAAAAATCTGTTTTACAATACATATACAGCAAGCAAGATACGCATAATGTTATACAGTTCTCCAAAACTCCAAAGTTATGAATGCTGAATCCTCTACTACTTATTCTTTAGAGCAAAGAAAGTAGAAATATAAACTAMAAGTATTCTGATTAGATTACCACCACTGTATTTCTACAGCACTTTTAATATAAAAAGAGACTTTTCTCTCTAGAATCCCAGTAACAATCCACTGAGTCTTCAGAGGTTTAGTTAGATACGTGACTTATCCGAATTTTATATTCTTGCTAACTAAGGCAGAATAAGATTTTAAACAATCTTATGATTTATCATTTCAAAAGACTCTTCTCTCATGTCTTTTGCTACTCATTGTTTAGTATCTTTTGAGAAGCTGAAATGTACTCATACAAAAGTTARGGGGAAAAAAGGAAAATAAATGTTCTTTTTCTATTTAGCTGATAATGATTTTTGCCTGTGTCAAAGATGYGGCTAAGATTAAATAAATCTATGTTAATAACTTCATAATGCATATAGTATACATTTACCCGTGCATTGGCACGGGTAAATTTCAGTAGAGCTCCATARTATTGGACAATATTGTGAGAAGCAAGAGTCTTGGATCAGGATAGAGAGGGCCTGGGAATGCTCTTAGGGAARATGATCCTATACTAAGCTGTCTGTCTCCTTCCCATCTTACCCTCCCAACAAGCCTTGCCTTTCYCAGTAGGGATGCAGCAAGCCAGGCAACACTGACAGCAGTTGCTGATAAAGCTCCAAGCAAAAGACAGCAACAAACTTTCCAGGCTTATGTGGCAATACAAGTGGGGCAGGGAAGTGTATGTGATCTTCTATGTTCGTAGTCTTTTTGTCTGAAGTAAGAAAACAGCTAGGTTGGAAAGAAAAAGAATCAGACCAGCCGGTGACCAAGATGCTGCTCAAGCTCTGAGCCTGATTCTCTTTTCAAGTTAAGCCTCTTCAGGTCACAGAGCAGCTCCCCTGCTTGAAAAAACAGTAGCACCAAGAAGGAAAATAAATATAATGTATAATATAAAATGCAAAACTGTTTGTACTTAGCACTAACAGAGTTTAAACAAACACGTCTATCATGATTCCCATCCCAGAAATAACATATATGCAAATTCAACAGTACATTTTGCTGGTTGTCCAAAGGCAACACTTTGCTTCTTGGACATGCCAGAACTTCAGAGACCATATTGAATATACACCGTGTATACTGAATTTCAGAGTGAAATGTTGCCTGTAAGGCTTCTAAGACAGTGTTCTTGTCTCATATAGGTCTTAAGTCAACACTGAGGGTGGAAACAGCCAGTTCCACGTTTAAGTAACAGGGCAGAAGAGGTTCCGGGCTGGGATTTCATTTTCRTTAGAAATCTTTGACTGTAGTCTGCCAGGCACAAATTCAATTTAAGAATAATAAAGAAGAGCAAAGTCTTCTTGTAAATGAAATTGCCTCAATTAAGACTACGTAAAGCTCAGTTAATAGGTGGCAATTGTTAAAACTTCCACTAGCAAGGCTTTAATGCAATACAACGTTCTTACACTAGAGCAACAGGGAAAAAAAACATTCGGGAAACTGAATCATCATAGAATAGGCCATACACAGAAATAGCACAGAATAAGTCTCAGGTACAATGGCGAGATTCTCAGGAATGGATAGAGCAAAGAATAATTTATGTCTCCGTATACCCAGTTTAGATCCACTAGTGTGGGAAAGAATGAGAGAGTGAGCAAACRGTTACCGTCACAGCCATTTTTCCTCTTTTGCAATACCTTCTGCAGCTAAGCAGCTATATCAAAGTATTTCACAAACATCCCAGTGGCTGAGCATGCCCCAGAGCTGCACCAAGGCCACGTGCTCTCCTTCCTGCCACCGCTATTATTACTCTTGTACTGTTTTGTATAAGCTCTACTTTCCATTTACATTGCCTGTCTGGCCAGTAAGCATTACATGGCCAGAGGAGCACGCCAACACAAACTTCAGATAAATATACATCAGACAATGGTAAGATTTATCTAATTAAAGTGAACATCAAGGGGAACTGATCCATCAAGGGGACTACAGAACAGTGGAAAGGCTGCCACGCTGAAGCTAAGAATATGCTACCTCCTTTAGGTTTGCATTTACAAAAGCCAAGMTAGGTAACATATTTCCTAGCCTAATAAGGCAGGTCAGCGCCTCAGGCTATGTGACCTCCGATCACATATAGCTATCTTCTTACGTGTGACCAGATGTATGACATCTCAGATGTTACCAGAGAAGAAGGTATTGTGAGAGAAGCTTAAATCAGACCAGAAAAGACACTGGAAGTACAATATACAAAAAAATCTGAACTATTCACACAATATTTTTAAATCAGAAGAAGAGGGGAAGAAAACGTCTATCTCACACTTCTGTTCCCCCAAGCAGCAAATATTACCATGACTGCAGTGGATGTAATTCAAAACAAGATATGTAATGTCTTTGTATCAGAAAAGTAGTAAAGTTCTGACATAAAACAGTGAAGTGTTGAGACAAAAATATCAGCTCATCCAGTTAAAAGTGACTGAGAAAATGAAAAAACTGTTATTAATCTGCCCCTAATACCTCTTTCTAATCTCTTACACAAAGGCTAAAAGAACTAAAATAAAGGTTTGAAATACYGAGTGCAGAATCCTAAACACTGCTATTTTTTGATGTATGTATCACTAAGAGGTATTTTTGGCTTAGAACAGCTTCAGGAATATTCAGTTCTACCTTGGGGCTTCCTATAATGGTACAAACGGTCTTCTAAAACAAACCAGCCAACCCCACCAACACATTCAGAAACATACTTCACACAAAATATTTATGGTAAACTTTCATGGTGCTTCTCATGGCTCAGCATTAGTCACTCTGAATCCTAACACTCTGCTATCTCCAGCAAAGCTCAGTTCACTACTCAGCTGGTATTCCTCCAGCAAACTCAGATAAACTGGAGCACGTCTGCTATTTGAGAGCCTGGAAATTTTCTAGAATCACCTTCTATTTTTAAACRCTTACATTCTTTAGCTGGGAAGTACTGACATGCTGCAATTTTATGCCCAAGGGAAGGCAGTATTTAACACATGCTGACTTTCACGAACACACCTGACATGCTCCTTTGTGATACTGTGGGTATGGAATACAGTGTATATACTGCTAGGTTATTCACACTGCTTGGCTAGAGGAATCACTAAACAAAACTCAAACATGGTGTGTACCTACAGAAAAAGCTAAAGAGAACTTGAACATCAAACTCCTGAAGAGACTTGAAAGCTRTCAGAATTTGTTTTTCCCAAAAAACAAATACTCATTTGGGTAACAATGAGAGGTTTGTATTGTTTTAGTTCCTGTAGTATAAGCACACAGGTTGTAGATCGTGCTTATTTGAAGAAGGGTCATCATATTGCAGCCTGGATCTAGTCAGCTTGTGCAGTATCAAACCACATAATGAATTACAAGACCCTGCATCCTKTTGGAAAGATACAACATAGCACTAATCTTC
This sequence comes from Rhea americana, assembly GCF_003343005.1. Classification (NCBI taxonomy): domain Eukaryota; kingdom Metazoa; phylum Chordata; class Aves; order Rheiformes; family Rheidae; genus Rhea; species Rhea americana. The sequence goes on from NW_028185450.1 coordinate 2,383,181, forward strand.
TCTAAAAGTAATATAACGCAGACCAGATGGCCACACAGAAATAAAAGTAATAGTGGCTGCTACCACTACCATCCTCGCCAAGTGCCCAGATTAAAACCAGCTGCCTTAGGGCACTCAGTTCTCAGCCACGGCATCGGATGTTGTGCCTGACAGATCTTGGTTGATTCCCTCTGCCAGCTAACATCTCTCCTCAGAGTTATTCAGCTTCCATCCAGCTCACTCATCTGTATGCCACTCTCATCCAACACGCAGCAATTTTACTGACTGATCTGGCTACTCCAAACTAGTGTGTCATGAGCACTGCATTGCATCTGCTTCCCAAATCTCTCATCAGCCCAAGACACACATACTCAAAAAAGAGATGCTAAAAGCATGTAAAGATTGAGAGAAAACTCCCACTCACCTCCCCCCCGCTTATTATAATCGGACCAGGAAGGCAGCAGTGTGCTACTGAATTTGAGTGTCATTCTCAGATTTGTAGGATGGTACAACRCACAGTTGGAGCTCTGTTTCAAGGAAGGTAGTCTTTGCCTCTATCAAAAGGTCTAACTTTGCAGGCACTTGAAATTTATTATAACAAAAGAGGAAAAAGAACACCAAAATGAAATGYTCTAGAGAAAAATGCTAATATTTTCCAGGTTGGGGAAAACAGAATTTAAAAATAATCTGTCCTATTACTTTTTCCTCAAGCAAATATTAATCAGAAAGCACTAACCTCAGATTACAGCCTTGGCTGAGTTACTGAATATTTTAATCACCACTAAGCTTATACACATAAAACTCTGCATTCAGTTTCAAGCTTGCCTGCCCATAATTTAACCTGCTCAGTGTCATTCCTGGAAGTGATAAGGTTATTTTACTAYACAAAAGCAGTGTTGCATGAAGACATTTAGTGTTGTCTTGTCCCAGACTGCTATTATCTTTATTGAAACCAGACATAAAGAAGGGGATGAATTTTGCAAATAATCCATAAATAATTTTATGATGGGATTTGAAAAAGTAGCACATTATTACTGAAAAAGAGACAGTGACCAGATAGTGACATTATTTCAGACCTAAGGCTGGATGAAGTAATGCATCACTGAAAACATAACTGCATTCACTATAGTTTTCTGGGCTTTTATGTGATTTCAGGAACTAATAGAAATTAACTGTTTTATCTCTGTAATGCCATTTGAACAGATGCAAATGGCAGAAACAGAAGTTTGAAGCTCCAGTTCTTTACTAGCTTTATTATGAGAAAAAGGAGACCTCTAATTAGCCTGCCACGGTTTTCTGTTCTGAAAGATGTGAGGAATACAATTTGGATATAATCACACAGGAATCTCTTCAGCATTTTTCTTCTCATTTATTCCTATTGTACATAGGTCATCAAGGGCACAAACCCACAAAGATTCACTTTTTGCAAATCAGCAACACCTTCTCCCAGAAAAGAATTAGCCTCTGCAAAGATGTTCTTCAGCTATTAYGATGAGACTTTAAGAGGAAAACACTACTTTGAGGCCTCAATTCAAGAAAGCATTAAAGCACATCCTAGCTTCAAGTACGCACCTTAAATCCACTCAGTCTTGAGTAAGGTTGTAAATGTTTTTCCGCATCAGGAGCTGAGGTTGTTTAAAGTATGTACAGGTTTAAAAAATAGATTTGAATGACAAGGCACAAGATTATCTATATATCCTTCAGAGAATCACTGGTTTACTCAAGTTCATTAAAGAAAAAAAAAAGAAAGAAAGAAAAAAAAAGATCAAAGATCAGAATTAGGTTAGGTTAATCTCCATCTCCCAAATTAGAAAATTTCGGCTGGCAATGTTAAAATGTGAGCTTCACCAACAGCAGTAGCTAATAGATCAGAATGCTTTAGATTCCAAAATGACTCTTGCACAAGAAATGAATTAGTGAATTTTAGTTTTTTAATTACACATTAAGATCACTTCATTAATTAGTGTGTTTGATGCTCTTCTCAATGAAAAATGTAGCAGCATAGTAACTGATATAARATCAAGCTTGTGTCCTCGGACTAGGTATCTAAATAAATGAACTAGCTATGTTGTGTTATCTTTCACATTTTTCTTTCAATTTGACCAGCTGCAAGAACATTTTTATTAAATGACAACAAACTTATAATACAAATCAGATGTTCTTTCAAATATAAAGGATCAGTAATATTAGTAGAAAGTCACCCAGTTTTCTTTATTTTCAAAGTAGCAGAGAAGAGTTATATCTATTATCACAGAATCAGTAAGGTTGGAAGGGACCTCTGGAGATAATCTAGTCCAATCCCACTGCTCAAGCAGGGTCACCTAGAGCACGTTAGACAGGGCTGCATCCAGGCRGGTCTTGAATATCCCCAGAGAAGGAGACTCCACCACCTCTCTGGGCAACCTGGTCCAGTGCTCTGTCACTCTCACAGGGMAGAAATTCCCCCTCACGGTCAGGCAGAACTTCCTGTGCTTCAGTTTCTGCCCATTGCCTCTTGKCCTGTCACACGGGACAACTGAAAAGAGTTTGGCCCCATCACATAAAAACATATATGTATCCTTGTCTCAGAAGAATGTATGATCCCCCCCCCCCCAAAAAAAAAGTCTAACATTACCTTCTTTTCATACTGCTTCGGAAGATGAAAATATATATGCTTGATTAATAAGAAACCCTCCTTTTCAACTTTTCAATGTTTTGCGATTTTCTCCAACAACAACAACAAAAGTAAATGACAAATTTCAGTATCRTTTCTCCAGAAAATTGGGAGCATAYAGAGCAGGAAAAAGCAATCTAAAACATGTTTCTATATGAATCTTCTTTTAATCAGCTGAATAACTCTGCCATTATTATTTTGCATATATGTATTCACACGTTTGTGTTTTAAAAGACTTACCTAAAGCTTGAAATAAAATACTTAAGAGTTATGGCAACTAGTATAAAGATTCCTACAAACTTAATGGTATCCCGTTAAAGTTCCTGTAAGTTTACATTTTTATATAAAGTTTGTTTTATGCATCTTCTCTTACTCTCAAGCAAAGATTAGCTACAGAATTGCTCATCTTCTATAATCCTTTTTCAAAATAAAGACGTAAATYTTTGCCTCTCCACTGCATACATTATACACATTTTCTTCATGCCCTTGTAAGAAGTGTATATTCTAAAACCATCACAGAAAGAATATAAGCTATACCTCACATGAACTATGACCATCATAAATGCAATTGATAATGTCATCAAAATAACATGGTTCAGCACAAAACAACACTAATTTTACCAAGTGATAAYGCTCTAGCACTTGAAAACTTCACATTAAAAATTAAGAACACAAGTTGGCTTGTTTTTTTCCTGATATTCAGGATTTCGGGTGATATTTTTCCATTCTCGTAAGTAAATTTGCATGYATCATTATGTGATAGCCCATCCTTTGTCCAGATAACTGACCAGTTGGATAGAATGGGAGATACGGCCKTAGCCCATACCTGGAACAGCACCTTTTATCTTCATGAAAGAGAGAGTTTTGTTTGGCCAAGACGGATTTTCTTCAACCTTCCACCCTGTATTTCTTTCATATTCATTCTTTCTGCTCTTCTCTCCCTCTATTCCTTTTTTTATTTATGCCTTTGTCCTCCCGTTTTCTTTATAGAAGTTGTTTTACCCCTTCCCTACCCTACTGTATTCCTCATTCCYTTTCCTGCCCCAATACCTATCTGCTTTTCTTGGTTATTATTTTTTCTTCTCTTCCATTTGTTCTACTCCTGCTCCCAACAGCCATGTACAAAATCCTTGGTGCATAAATGAAAGTRTTACTGCTTCTTTGCTACCCTCATGGTCATTATAAATCATTAAAGCACATAACTMTCAAAACCATTAAAGATAAGCATATGAAAAAATTAAAATCCCTTCCAACAGCAGTWCTTCTGCAGTGCTACAGTACTGAAGAGATTTTCTCTTATCTCAGTTGGTTGTTATATGTAATTTTAAAAGGTTAATTTTAAAGATTAAAGTGGCCTTCAAGTTCTTAGTGTTCTTTCTATTGTTCTCTAAATCTAGGTCATACATCCCTATATTTTCTTCACTGTCGATAACAGCAGTAGTTACATCTCATCCAGCAGTTACCTGCTGGCCTTGTAGGAGGGAGTGTGAGGAGGCAAATGCTGTCAAATCCATTACAGCATTAAATTATTCCAGGCAGCAGGGGCAGACAGGTAATAATGTTATACTTCAGACCTTACTCTTAGCATTCAATAGTAGTTTAAAACTTTTAAAGTCAGGTTTTGTTACATGCAAAGTTTTACACCACACTACTAGTCCTGAGTCAAAATCCTGGTCRATTACAACACCTAAAGAAACGGCAGGATTTTGTCCTGTGTTACTTTTGCAGGAAGAGCAGTTGCATCCTGRAAGTCCCCAAAGAGAACCGTTTATGCATTTTGTTCATCGTGTCCATCGCTGCCTCTGCTCCCCGTTGTCTTCTCCTCTCCCCAGGCAGGGTGGAGGGGAGACTCGACCGCTGCACGCTCCACGAGGGCAGCCCTCCCGCTGCCACCAGCGACCATTCAACCAGAGCTGGGCTGCAAAYATCTGCAGTCTCTTTCATCAAATAGTACGCAAAGCAAAGCATCCAAGGTCAAATAAAGGTCTTATTTGCAGGTCCCCCTTTTTTTCCTCATAACTATCCATCTTCACAGGCTTTCATCATCTTGCTGCCAGCACTTTCTTGACTATTAGTTTCTTACAGGTTTTTGTTTGGCACTTGGAAAAAAAAATCAGCTACAACATTGCAGTTCATATAATGCTACCACTGTAACACACTGAGTATTAAGTTCCTTTTTAGACAGATGAAGGTGAGTTAAGCCAGAACTTGGAAAACATGAATAACTAATTAAATGAGACTAATGATTGCTCTGTCCTCAATCTCTGAACTGACAGAAAAACAGTGCAATTCTAAATCAAAGCCAAATTCTGCACTGCAATTAACTTTCAACACAATACTGGAATTATCTTTGGCAATTACATTTCTGCTGAAGCTTTGACAGGGAAATGATGAAGAAAAACTTCTCAGAAGAAGAAAAGTTATATGCATAAAATACCACCCCTTCTCTCTCCATAATAATGCATTAGATTACCATTAATGGACACAAATACAATGTAACATCCACTTGATTGTTTATTAAATTTGCAGTATTTTTCTTAAAAAACTATTAACCAGAATTTAGCTACAATTTAAGCAAGAGGCTACACGTATGGCAGAAGAACATGCTAGAACAGTCTGTCTTATCCCCAAGAAGTGGATTCCTTTCTTCCAGTGGATTAAGCAGTACAGYTGGTCCACAGCATCCTCTGATGAAGTCTCCCTGACATCTTCCTAATTCAATTCACATTAGTGAGCTAACATTAAGAAGCAAAATACTTTGTTAGTAACAGTCTCCAATAAACTGTTAATTGCTATAAATACTGATTGAAAAACCAGATAGCCCCTACATAACTTAGGACTCTTTTCTCCTTTCATGCTATAAGCATGCTCAAAACCATGCTTGCAGCCTTCCTGACCCAATAAAATAAGGATTTATTCAGAATTTGTCAACATTCAACCTCCACTCCAGTTTAAAGCCACTGTAAACTTGGAGCAGTCAAGTGGCTGCCAAGTCACAAGAACGTCAATCAAAGCACAGGAATCTCTGTTAGGAAATGTACGCTAATAGGTCTAACATCTTCCAAACTAAGGACCAGAAATAGTTATGAAAAAAAATGTTATATAGAGTATCAGTATGCTGATTAGGCTACAGGAAAAAACTATTCAAAAAATGTAAAGTCTAATTTGAGTCACATTATTCCCATGCATATTTACACCACCATACAGAGTTCCACATTTTAAACTCTGAAATATGCAAAATAAATCTCTATAAAATTACAGATTTTCTGTGGTATGACCTGTCCTTCTTTCTTTCATAGATGTGAATTAAGTTTCTTCTCTCCCTTTTCCTCCTTCACCATGAGCTCTTGCTAAAGACATTTCCACTTGTTAGCATTTACAATCTGTTAAAGAGCTTGGCATAACTCAAGAGCTGCCTGTGCGTATCTGTTTAAGTTCTTCTGGGAGCACTGAAACCAGTAAGGCCTGACTTTCTACAGATTTGGGTCATATATCTCCTCTTCCATGCTGACTTTCGCAGTGGTGCTTGAAAATGTAACCACATTACAGGGCACAAAATGACAGTTTGAGAGGTGGGGGGAATTTTAAGAAGTGCTGTGAGTGCTAATACTATAACATCCCAACCAATTTGGAAATAAAACCTAATTACTTCTAAAGAAGAAGAGAGTAAAACCGCATTATTCCAGAAAGGCATTTTACTTAATGCAAAAACATACGACTAAACCGTTACATTATACGATTTTAAAAGCCACGGTTGGTACTCAGAAAGGCAGCTCCCGAAAGAGCTCTGCTCTTGGCACTCTCCTACTTTTCCTTCCCTATGTAGGAACAATAATACCTACTTGGAGACAAATCTCTGTCCACCTCAAACCCCCTCACCCGACTAAAGTCACGATACAGCTATATACACCAACACTCATTTCATTTGTCATGCCTAGTTAATTTCAAAAGATAGATATCCACTTTATGGGGATTGTTGGTAAAAAGGAATCATCAGAATTTAGAAAAATCAACACTTCAACAATTTCAGTACAAACATCTCCCTAAATTCACCCTACTGATGAGCATGGGGTTAGACTGCTCTAGAAACATGCCAAGAGGAAAGTAATACGTAACAAGCTTAACCTGTCACATCGCTAAAATGTAACGGGGAAAATTGTACAGTACTGTAAAAAAATTGGTCCAGTATTGTACAAAACTAAAATCACTCACTCCACTAGCCAAAGGGGGGGGGGGGAGGGAAGTATCATTTTTAAGTATTCTTCAATGGATGATAACATGTTCTGCTCTTACATCCTATCTGTCCCTCACGCTGCCCAAGCATTAGCTATAATAAAAGACCCTTACTCTACTCATTGCTGAAATTTCTTGCTTCCTAGGGCTTGCTGTGAGACTTCTACTGCTTCTCAACATCTAAGCCTCAATTGTGTTAGCAGTGATAATGATTGCTATAGCAAAGCTAATGAAATTTGCACATTTTTTATGGACTGTGGTTTCCCAAAATCGGMATCTATTAACCAAATGATTACTGAAGTTAATAATCAAGCTTTAGAAATGAACATATCCAAGCTTGCAGAAGAATCATCAAAAGAAACATCAATCTACATACCAAACTGGCAAATAAACTGTACACAATAAATTTAACTCAGCCTAATGCTGTATTTTCATTTTAAAAAGTCATAAAGTATGCCTAAAACAAGAATTCATGGTTCTCTGTAAGCATAATTCAATGATCACCTGCATACATTAGAAACCCAATGGCATTTTTTTTTGATTAAAGTCAGACCACCTCCTATTATTTATTCAGCAATAAAACATTCCCCTGTATACTCCCTGCACAAAGTGATGGAGCATGACGTGGGGGACCCTAATTCCTGTTTTGCCCTGAGAAAGCACAGATGATAGCATGCTTGACTTCACAAAGCCTTCCTCCATCTAGAGTGGCTCTTCCCTACAAAAATTCCCAGTCATACTTCAATAGGTTATTTTAAATTTCAAATACTATCAAGCTGCAATGAAAAATAAGCAGCAAAGTAACTGGTTTAATAGAGGCTCTAATCTGGAGTGACAAACTGAAAATAAATGACCTAATCTGATCATGATTATTACTATAGTAAAGTTTTATTAATAAAAATCATCTGCCAGGGTTTTAACCTATAATGAACTGTTCCCTCTTCTGAATTATAAACACTAATAACTTCCTCAAAGATAAGTCAGATGAAAAGAAAATTTTTCCCATCATTCAGTAAGATTTTTTCATATTTAATAATATAAAAGTTGAAAAWTTTCCAGAACTTTAGGCAGAATATAGGTTATAAAACTCTTCATGGCCTGGATTCTAAAACTTAGATAGAGATTGCCTAGAATCAAATACCAGGTTCTAAATCAAATAAATGTTCATCTAAAAAACAATTACTTATGCAAAACTATAATCCCAAGATTTTTTCCCTCCCCCTCTCTTAGGCTCCAAAACCCGTTTTTCCAGAGATCTGTGCGAAGGGGTAAATTCTGCCCTCAACTTCAAAAGTAAATGGTGACGGATGAAATCAACTTTTAAAGTCAATGACAGGATTCAAGATTGACATTCACATCACTCTATAAATATTTTAATCCACCTCCAAAATATCAGTTATCATATCAGAAATTCTGATATTTTGACATTTTGCAGATTTTAAATCTACATGTACTCATATATGAATTCCAAATTGCCTTCCAAATGATTTCAATACAAAGGACTTTGAGGATAAGTACAGGATGGGGAAAAAGCAAAAYGTCCTCTTTTTTGATAATAAGTTTATTTCATTTTGCAACACAGATTTGGAAAATATGTGGAAAGAGGGAAGACAAACTTTTGTTATGTGCTCCATGTGAAGGAGAATACATGCAAATAATACACTCTGACTGCCAAACTATAAGGGCTGCTTCAATTTCCCCTCAGCACCCGCTATGATACACATCTGTGCTTCTAAGGTCAACRTGCATTTACTGTCTCTGCATGGATGATGCTCCTTCAGTATTTCCACCAATAGTAAGTTACCTTAGTCTGGCACAAGACCAAGAAAATTAACTAGGGAAAGGAAAAGATACCATGTGATAAGCCTGCCCATGGAATAGGTCTATCAGTGAACAGACTCCTGAGAACCCATACAACGATGGCTTGGTTACCCAGAAGGACTGGCCCCAATTCAGAACAGTCAGGCAGTCTCAAAACAAAAACAAAACAAAAACCAGCACCCCACTCAGCAGTATTTCCAAGTTTATGGTACAAATGCTTTGAGAGGTTACGAAACACTTAAAAGAAAAAAYTTTTTTAAAAAAATGTTTCTAAATCAATGACTGTAATCAAAATCAATTCAGAGGGTCACAAATACCAATAAAGACAGCTTTCTCAGTCTGAAACAAATTTCTAACAGTGAAAAGTCTGTTACATTTGTTCACAATATTTTTTGCTAAGTAAAAAGATAGTTACTTCTACTGCAAAAAACTCAGAATGATTTTTAAACAAGCAGTAAATATTCAAGGTTATTGTTTAAATTGTGTGAGTTTTCTTGAATGCAATGCGAGGAATGTTAAGTGAGTCTTTTTTTTTTTTTGACAATTTCTTTAACAATCCTAAGTATAATCCAAATATATTTAGCTGAAATCAACAGCCAGACAACATAGAAGAAGTGTACTAATAATGGGAAGACTGTCTTACAGTCCCAGTAGTCTGTTCATCTGCTCGAGCATTCTACTCCAGGAAATAAAATATTGTCTAGAAAGAAATGTTAGAATCACAATTTCTTACATCTTCTGAAAAACCTCTGATAGGGATTGTATCTGAATGAATACTAATCCTATCCATCATACATAAAACACAGAATTAAAGTCTATCTTGATATACTATCTACTTAAAACACACACATACACACACCTTCCATGACGTACTTGTTGAAGTCAGGTGAAACAGAAGCTATCTGAAAACTCTGAACAGAAAAATAGCACCCACTTCTCCCAAGACGCCCTGCAGATCTTCCTGCTGCTGCAGCAGTTGCTTTCCCCCTTCCCTCCTCCCTTGTTATCTGGGTAGCCAGCTGGACTCAAACCCAGGACAGAGATGGGCAGTAATATAGGGGCCTGCTCCTCTTAACCAGGAGATATGTTCATGTTTTATAGTTGAGAGCACTAAATAACAGATGGAAAGCACAGAACCCAGTTCTCTCCATAGAGAACCATTGATCGCAGGAAGAAAGGGAGCTTCATTTCTACAGTTCCTCCAGGTTTGACCAGAAATTAGCAGATTTTTAGTGTTGTAACACCATCTGAACAAGTAAAATAAAAAAAGCTACTTAACATTGGTTTTTCCTCACTGTTTCTTCAACAAGGAAGTACAACTCTGTGAAGCCTACAGACCATTTCACTGCTCAACTCTAGCTCACTCTGTGGTAAGCTGTACTTTTTCCTCAGTTCTGTTTTTTTACAATTATTTCATCCTTTAATCCATTTCATTCTGTCTGAAGACTGAACTGCACACTCTAAAGATGGCTAGGAGGCATTTTTTGGTTTGGGGGGGGGTTGTTTTTTTTAATGAATCATCTAACACAAAGGCAGCCGTCATCCTCCACCGAGGTTTGCAGCAGTTACTGTATTAGAGACAATAATTCTCTCCACACTGCTGATGRCAAGTGTCTCAAGAGAGCCAGAGTCCTTTTAACCAGCACACCAGGGTGAATATAAAGACACACTTTTCAAGAGTTTCCTGTAAAATATTGAGTAGCTGGCAGATTAGACCTGAGATTTTAAGACTAACTTTTTGCCATGAGTCAATTTGGGAGAGATATAGCTGCCAGGAAAGCAAGCTCTCTGGCAGTTGAGACTGTCTAAAGACTTCTTGCTAGAGGAAGCTGAAGTAGCCAAGAGTCTCAGGGTGGGGGGGAGAATCATCGAATTTATACTTTCTCCTACATCACTTGTCTGCTTCTTTTCTGATACTGTTACAAAGTAAACAACATAAGTTTCTGAAGAYTGGAGATCTTTGATTATTTTTTTCCCCCACACAGTGAGAAGTAAGACCAAAGGTAACTTTATAGAAAGAATTCCTCTAACACTTGCCATTCAATGTATCAACATGCCATTTCACCATAAATGTTGCTAGAACATAAAAATACGTTTGCCTGTACTAGAGTGAAAGGAATGGGAAATACATAGACACCATTCTTAAGAAAGCCAGAAAGAAGTTATTTCATAGGCAGTCAGCTAGAAGCTACAAAACGCAGTCAGGTACAACATGTACATCATGAATCACAGAGAGAGAATCAAAGGTTTTATCTCATTTACTCAGCTGCACTTTACATAAAGGTATTTATCTGGGCCACATGTTCCCAAAGACTGGAAGCACTATTTGAAGAGACAATGCAGAGGAGCTCCATCCAAAGACTGAAAGATTTCAGCCAACATTTCTGTTGTTACAGATCTTTTAACTCACTCAGGCACATGTTACAGATTTGCATCCATTTCTGAGGTCTTTTGCTCTGTAAACCAACAAATGTATTATCCTCTTGTACATCCTTTATGCATTTTTTCCATCATTTTCCATCATCTTCCCTGACATAGCATAGGTATATTATATTGGATCTTTTTGCTTTTTGTGAGAGCTAAAAACCTCACTGCTGGGCACATACCAGATAACACTAGGAAAGTGTTTCCTTCACAGCCAAGTTACATAAATGATTTTCTAGTACAGGGACTGGTCAGCAAAGTGTGCCTGGTGCTTTACAGATGTAAGCAGATGTAGCTACTTGTATATTAAAATAAATAAAAATCTTGAATCTCCATTATCTTTCACCATGTATTATATGATTTACATTTGTGCAAAATAAAACTCAGACACACTGCCCTACACTCACTCTATACTCATTTTCTGTATTAATGACTCCAGCAAGATGAAAGGTAGTAGACAAGTCACAGCTATTTGCATTGCAAAATGTAAATGAAGAAGCAATTCCATTAAAAGTTTCTCTGTATCTCAAATGTTAAGCTGAGCTTTAGTCTAGTCATTGTACACTTTAGTCTAGTCATTGCAAAGAAGCAGAGGTAGAATCTACCTTCACCTGCACACACAGCTTACAAAGGCACCAAGAAAAAGACTGCAGATATGACTGCAGAAAAAGAATTAGCACCGAAACAACTGAAGGAAAAGAGGAAAGGTAGACTACCTTATTGCACATCACTTCATTGCATTTCACCAGCAGACATCCTGTCTTGCCAGGTGCTTCCTCCATAGGACACAGCGCTTAAGGCTCCTCACAGCCTCACAGACRTGGAAGAATTCCATTTAAAAGCCCCCAAGGTAAAACACCATTGACTTCATTTCACAAACAGGGAAACTGAAGCAAGACAAACTTGAGGTAAAATGACTAATTTTGAGGATCCAAGACACATTGTCTAGAAACAGTGCTTTGGGAGTACTTAAACATCAGCTTACATATTACTAACACATCTAACATTGGCTTCTGTGGCACTTCCCCAAATCAGGTCCAAGTATTTCACATTGGATCACCCACAGAAACAYCTCTGAGAAGTTTGCCTAAAGCTGCTCACTGTTGCAGAGGACCAGTGTACAAGTTGCACCTATGGACACCAAACCCCAGGGCATCCTCCTCTGCACTGCCCACCCTCCAAGCCAGCACTCTAATTGAAGCTAACAGGCAAGTGCTCATACCTCCTAGTGACAGCTACTTAAGATGGTCTGCAACAGTGCAATTTAAAAGAAGCAAAGGGTAAAACCTAGAATTCTAAGTTGAAAAAWTACCATCCAAATTTGTTTTTTAAAAAAGGTAAGCAGTAAATTTAGTTTACCAAGCAAGCCACGTGATCACCTCATGAGAAGTAAACTATTGTATTCTGCTACTGCAAGTAATTTTATTTGATTTTGGAGAGCAGAGAGCCTCTTCAGGACTTTGTTATTGCTTTTTAGATGTACCTTCTTCAACCAGGGATACATAGCTTAAATTATAAATCAACATTGCAATTACATTTCAGCTACATGGAAAAAAAATCATTTATTTATATTTTTATGCAAGCTTATTTGATTTTTAAAATAATCTGACTTAYGGATCAAACTATTTTAACACTGATAGAAACACTTAAAAGACAAATCATAACAATTCCCAGGCAAGTTTCATASACATGCAGACAGAAAGCCAAGTTTATCAGGGTGTTTCCTCATGCATTCACTGAGGGTTTTAAAACTGAGCAAACATCATGTGCATCATTTTTGGGCAGGATGGGAAAATCRTACTTTTCTTGCTGATGTAGTGGATTTGGAACAGTTGATAGCTGACAAACAGAAATTAAGAACAGCTTCAGAAGTTGTGGGTTTCAAGGCACAGAGAGCTCAAATCAATATTGCTTCTCTGGAAATCCAGTGGTGTCTTAGCAAACAGAGCGTGGTCAAACACTATAGGGGCCAAGTTCAGAAAACACAGTCTACATGTTGGTATAATTCACAGAAGTCACAAGTGGGAATAAACTTTCCAAATATATTCAAGGTCTTAAAATTAAATATTTGAAAAACTTGCTTTTCGATGAATCAAATAGCCAGACTTGAAGTCAAACTGAATACTGTCAATTAAAAGAGAAACATTCAACTAGGCAACTTTGATCTTGGCTGGACAGGAAGAAACAAAAATTAAATCCTCCATTTCATTCTTCATTTTTCTACAGTCAGGCAATAATAAGACAAAACATAAGAAATACCTAACATTTACTTAAACAAGTAATGGCTTTTATTATGAAAAGAAGAACTTACCTCTCAAAGTGCCACTCAGTTATCAGTGTTGTCCATGCCAATACACACAGGATTTTCAGAGCATGATATTGTAACAGCATGGGGCTGTAACGACAGTGCTAGTTTAATATTCTTGAGTGGCTTTCTGCCAAATTTGGGAAGTCCAAGAACAATTCAAACTTTGGAATCAGATTTGAACAATGTCAGCACTTGTGGTGGTATATCTGCCTCTCCATTCACTGGGTTTAACATTTATTGATGGACACAGAAAAGACACCAGCCTCGTTTATGGCAGTACTGAGTCTTCCATTACTTTCAGTAGAGCCGGGAATTTACACCACCTCCTTTAACTGTATTGCAGATCACACTTAGAGTTACAGGCATTAATAGCTCCGCTAAAAATTTCCTCTTTTGCCTTCTAAAAGCAAAACCTGACCTGGCTATCTGCAATACCACTAACTGCAATGAAAAAAAAAAAAAAAAAAAAAAAGGATGTGAATTCAGAAGGAAAATACATCTAGATTTTTAGCCAGCCCAGGCAGGAGGAAACCTGTCTCAAGCATATCCTTCACTAAAACCCTCTGCAAACAGTGCTAGACAACCCTGCCTTGTCACTTAAGCAAACAAAAGCTCTTTGCAATGAAAAGGCAGGTCCTTGTTTCCTCAGACAGGAGACGCACTTASCAGAGCCCGTCCAGTTTAACCTAGCAGCCTCAGTACAACGGTTACCAACAACGCGGGCAGCAGAGAAGCATAAATCACTCGAAACGTGCGGAAGACCAACAGAAGCTGCAGAGGGGCACCGTGCTGTTTCTAAGACACTGTAAAATTTGGCGCTGTTTATGAACACGCTGCTAGTTTGAGAATGTAAATGGCAGTAAGGATTCTCCTACTTCAGTGTACCTATTGCACATACCACCGCTTTATCAGAACTCTCCGTGACTACGCAGTACTGTTGGCACTGTGCTCTCAAGTCCAATTCTCTATTTTGATCACTCAGGAAAATGAACAAAATTGAAAAAATTAAGGACATAAGTACAGTACACCCAGGAAGAGACCATAAAGGGTACAATTTCTGAAAACTAGTAAATTTACAATACCATAATTTCAACTGAAATATTAAATCCCAAGTAATCTTAACTGACCAGTGAAAACTAAAATATCRTCTTGATGTGCATATTCTAATCACAACAATTGTACATGTTCATAAGGAGGCACCGTTTTAAGTTGGTCCATAAAGAAAGATTATGGATAACCTCCCAGTATCCATTACATATTTTTCTTCCCACTGCCATAAGAATTACTACTGCCTTCCAGATATCTTCATGTTGAGATGAGCTGAGATTACCATTATATAACCATCAGCAGAAGACAAAACTCCAGTGCAAATGGATTTATAAAATCATTCACGTAAAAAGTCTTACGATTTAATAACAATCCAGATATACACTGTAAYACAAACTATCTGATAACCACTCTTATTTTCTATTTGCTCCCTGAACAACTGAAAATTGAAGCAATTTTCACGGACAGATTTGCTAGAAAGCTTTAGGGGGCATTAATGCACTACTATTCCTCCTCCATCCTTCCCCTAATAGCGCACACTTTTGTGGGGCATTCTGCATGTCATGTAACACTCAGTCTGCATTCARGCTTGTTGATATTTACAGGTCAAGATCAATACCACATGCTTTCGGGGTAGATGACCTATTGTCAAATTGACTTGTAGAACAAATACTTTTGACTTCTTTGTCCCAATACACAGAAAAAATATAATGTGAATGAACTAAAATGTATTTATTTGCATAAGATAAACAAAAAAACCAATATCCAGCTAACTACAAAAAGCTTATTTTATAGCAGATAACACAACCTGCTATGTTTAAACACTCAAACACATGCAAAAATGGTCCATCTCAACAAGYAAGAAATCAAGCAAAGGCTGCARGAGGCCTGTATGGATGAACAAGGAGATCCTGATGAAACTCCAAGATTAAGAGGAAGCGTGTAAGAGGCAAAAGCACAGGCAGGTGATGCAGGACRAATACAGAGATACTGTTTGAGCTTGCAGGGATGGGGTTAAGAGAGCTAAAGCCCACGTGGAGTTGAACCTGGCRCGGGACATGAAAGGCAGCAGGAAGGGCATCTGTCAGCACCCCAGCAGTAAAGGCAGGCCAGGGGAAACGTGCTGAATGGGGCAGGATCCTGGTGACTAAGGACACAGAAGGCTGAGGTACTGCACACCTTCCTCGCTTCAGTCTTTACTGGTACGACCAGYTCTCAGGAATCCCGAGCCACAGAGACCGGGGGGAAATCCAGAGCAATAAAGACTTATCCTTCGTMGAGGAGGATCAGGTTTGGGATCACTTAAACTGGGCATACAAGTCCCCAGGCCCTGACAAAATGTACGCTGTAAAAAGTACCTATGCACACTTCACTGGAACGATCTTTAACTGAAGTTTAAAATACGTGCACACACACACACACACTCTCTCTCTCTCTCTGAAATAGATAAATGATAATTTATGCACTCCTACCCAGGCAAACAAGAAATTCAAACAGTCCAAGAGATGTAAACCAGAAAAAGGAAACAACATTATTCAAAGTGACTACAAGTTGAAAATGATTTATTCTTTAATCACTTGTCAGTAATATCTAAAATAGATTTTAAGAATACAAGTTTTCTGTGAGTAAAAAAAAAACCCACAATAAAAAAAAAAGGCATTTCTGAACTGTCCAGCACAATAACGGAAGAACTTTGAAGGAAAAAAAGATTAACCATTTCTGTTTTTAATGAGGTTATAAAGGGGAAACCTCCTCTACAATAAATTCCTGAAGCAGAAAATATTCTCTGAAAACAGCTGCAATATAAGCTGTAAGGGGTACATGACATGACTCTGTCTATTTGAACATAATCTACAGTGGATCCACTAAATCCGAAAAAGCACCAGTGCACAGACATGAAATTAAACCTGAGAATGACACAAACTAGATGGCAGTCCTATCTTGCAGAAGGACTGCAAATTTATTCTACTAAAAGTTACAAACTCCTTTCCAAATTTATCTTTTGGTAATTAGAGATCACCAGAAGATAAAATAAAGAAAAAAAAGTCAAGGCGAAAAAGAATGCATGAATTTTAACTGAGAAGGTAAACAGACACTGGAACATATTTTCAAAGGAAATTATTAATTCATGATAAAATATTAGCTGTTTAGGGTTTTTGATTTTGTTTTCAAACACATGACTTAGCTTAATCATACCTTAGTGGACTTCAGGCAGTCCCCTTACACCCACAACAAATAACCCTCTGAAGTCACCAAATGCTCAACCKTAGACAAGCAAGAAGAGTATCCCTTGCTGAAGGATAGAGGCTTGTGGTAACGTAGATTGAAGAGTGGTAGCGGGCTCTGAGCTGCTGTGAGCACAGCTACATCCCTAACTTGTTGCAGCTCAAAGTTCTATGACACTTCCAGAAAAAAGTGAAAAATAAGACAGAAATGTTCATGCCAAGAGACAATATGCTTGAATTGGGGAATGCAGAAGTGACATAAATTGTCTACCTTCACCACTTTCAGATAGCTCTAACATATTCAAGATTTAACTCTAAAACACAGTAGGTACAGCTGCCAGTAAAAATAAGTGAGAGCCCTAGCTTATCAGGTGGTTCGGAGAATATCTTCATCACTGAGCAGATACCGCTGCAAAAGCCTTCAAAGCCCAAAACTGTTTTCCTCAAATGTACAAGAGGCATGTCTCGCAGGCTCCCGGATGAGTAAACTGGAGACACTTTGCTCAGCTCAGACTGGTGTGTCAAAATCTGCCTGAGCTATTATACTATGCTAACATAGAGTATAACTACTAGACTGTACTGAATAGCACAAGTCCGATCAAATCAGAAACACCAAAAGAGTACATTAAAGACTGCAATTTTGTACAGAAAGAGCAATTGACCCTCCCACCCCTACACCACTCAGTGTTCTTCCCATCAGCCTAGCAGGGCCAGATAATCAATATTTCATGTTTCAGACCATGGCTTCTCAACAAACATGGTGAAAAAGGGGGAAGGCAGTGTCACTAATGATCACTTCGGGAAGGCTGCTTCTGCACAGAGGGCACCACAAGGGAGACAGGGAGCTGCTCCCAAGAGGAGCTGGCAAACCAGTAGACAAGGGCACCAGCAGCAGCACAGCAAGGTGAAGCAATGACCACTGACACTCTCAGAGGAAACAGTGACCAAGTTTCTGCGACAATCCACATTTCTCAAGATTTACCCTACAATGTGAACCACATTACTTCCTTTACAAACAGGCTATGGGAAGAGTTTCACATGGGAAATGGTATTTTTCCTTTATTATTAAAAGCTACTTCCTTGAAATCGCCCCTACTCGGCAGTCATTTTGTCCCTATTCAAATGACAGTTTTTTATTTTCCACAGAAGCAGCAACAATTTAATGTGGAATTCATGTCTATCCTCTTGAAAACTAGCCAAACCTTTAAATACTGCAGACGCCATTTGAGAATTAAGTATTTATTTCTTATCTTCAGTTATTGTTTAAATGGAGCAGTGATGTAAATACATCATTCTCCCTATTAGTCTGAGGGCATGACAATTACATCTAGCAAAAAAAAGGGTACATGTGATCCCTCAGGACATATGCATCCCATTTCAAACAAGCAGGCAGCCTAGTGGCTCAAAAGAAAAAAAGAAAAAAAAAAAARCTGGGAAATTTCAGATATATGCAGGTAGGTAGGTAGATAAGAGTAAGTTTTATTCCTTGACCTACTTGGTAATATGGACTTCTGCATATAATTATGACAAAGATAATGGCAACTTGCTGTTAGGGCAGAAGGAGGTACTTCATTTTTCCTTTCCCTTTCCCCTTGCCCCCAACCCCAAAAGCTCTAGGTCTTGTCTATGTCGCTTTTTAAGATGGGACCAAGGTGATGTGGAAAGCGCAATCCTGTATCTTACATAAGAAAAAAGATCTATTGCTAAATTTTAAAACCAGGGTGTCATCCTCAAAAATAAAAACAAAACAACAACCACCAAACAATGGAAAGGACCTCAAGAGCTTGTGTTTCTTTTCTCCTAAAGTTAACAATATTTTTAGACAACCTGGTATTTTTCAATTCTGTCCCTAAGGACTACCAAAATAACCACTTTTCCAGATCTCCAAGCATTAAGTGTCATGACTGGTGGGAATTAATGACCTCCATTTCAGAATACGAGGAGCACAGAGATGTTTGCCGCTTGGATACCACGCAGTGCATCCTGCTACTTATAGATGCTGTCATTTGCGGCATGCAGCTACCAACAAAAACAGCTACCAACAAAAACAGCTACTGTTTTCTCTCCTCTGCATCTTTGCAGGAGCTGTTCTGAACCCTGTCTGCTGCCTGGGATCACCAATGTACGGTGGGAAGTGAGGAGGTGCAGGGGTGGCACCGCTGGGTTTGTTTGCTGTCTGAGCAAGTTCCCTTCACCTCACTGTCTCTCTAACCTCAGACTGGGAGCTTCAACAAGAGCTGGCATTTCAATACCTGACGGGAAAGAGGGAGCTCATTACCATAAGTAATTTTTAAAACAAACAGAGAGGCAGCAACTATTAATTTTTGTTTCTAATTGAGGTCGAATTTCTCATTACTATCAAATTCAAGTCAGCAACCCACTTTTAATATTAATCAATCCAGTTTGCAGTTCAACTTATTCCTTACAGTAAAAATCAAATTAAAAATACTCATACTGCTTCATTACCAATTGTTTACAGATTGCAACTAGCAGAATAAAAAAAAAATGTTTTCCACCTCTGAGACTTACTGTTTGAACACTTGCACTTATTAGTTAATGCTTTCCAGCACTCAAAAGAGGCCAGTAATTGCTAAGCACCATTACAGCAAACAAAACAAAYCCAGCCAGAACACATAAGAGATTTTACTGCCTTACTAACTCAGTATTTACACTGCAAGCTTGCTCTCCACCCTGGTGGAGGGGTGAGTGCTTGGCCATGTCGGACCACGGGCAGCCTGTCCCTGCAGAGCACCACACAGCGCGCTGCCTGCTCCCTATTTGCTCTGCTCACCGGCACACTCCCGAAGGCCAGGTTTGAACCACCTCTCACCCTGCCAACACCCCCAGCACAGGTATGCCCAGGAGGCTCTCCTCTGCTGCATGGGAAAGCAGGCAGCCTGCGCAGCCTGGAAGATCACACACTGCACAGTCATCTTATTACAGTCTTACCTCTGATTTCTGGTCATGGCTATTGGTGACTTCTCAGGCCAGCAGCTAAAGAGAGACCTGCACAGCACAACTCCAGGAGGTTTTTTAAGCTACTTCTCAGCCACATCATCCTCTCAAGCACACAAGAGCAGCAACATCTTGAAGGGTCAAAGGAAAGGACCAGAATCTAGACCCTGTAAAATGTATGAGTGCCTGGTCCATGTTTCTCCCCCAAAGCATACCCCTTTCCCCACACCAGCTCCCTCTAGCTGAGTCAGTTGGGCTGAGCTGGGCCAGTGCATCTCCTTGCGGCACACTGAATCTCTCTGCCCAGGCAGCAGCAGCCAGCTGGGCAYCGCTATAAACAAGCCGGCCCCTCCTAGGACTATTTCAGTGGGCCTCATAAACCTAAGCCTGGCCATAGGAACCCCCCATCAGAGTACCAAATCAAAACCATGGAGCAGGGAATCCATCAGGAATCAAAATTCCTCCAAGCAAAACGATTCCAACACAGTGAAGAAAACMCAATAAGCAAAAAGTGATGGCTACTTTTCAGGTGAAATCCATAGGGGCATTAGACAGTACTTTTAATTCGCCACATGCTTTCTGGGAAAGCCTCCAAGGGTCAGGAAGCCTCCAGAGAGCAAGGCTGCATCCAGATCCAGCTGTTGGGACCAGGGCTTCTAAAGGGCAGGAAACCTACAATTGCAGATTTTTCCACTAAAGCTCAAATTAAGAATAAATAAGAGAAGAAGGTGGGTGGAGAACGTAAAATTGTCAAAGAAATACATGAAGATATCAGGTTATTTCTGCACATCCTTTTTCTTCAAAGATTGCTTCTGTTGTAAGGATGAATGACAATTTTTAAATAGTTTCTTAAAAAAAAAAAAAGAAGTCTTGTTACAATCATTTTCTGTTCAAAAAGTTTTGCTTATACCCTCAAACTTGAGAAAGATTTACAACTTGTTTTCGCTCTGTTTCTTTTTTCAGTAGCAAGGAGAAAATGCAAAGAGACATGAAGAAAAGGGAAAAGGAAGAAAAGGAGAAAGATGGATGCAAAATTTTGATAATTGAAAACATTACTGAAATTTTTAAATACTGAAGCTTCTGTATAAGTCAACAAAAATTATTACAGTTTGACAAATACATGCAGTAATATTTGATTTATGATTCACTGCCAGTTCCAATACTAGAACTAGGGATCATCAAATAGAAGTCACATAAAGTAGCTTCAAAACAAATAAAAGGCGATACTTCCTCAAGCACTATGCATTTCAACTGCAGAACTCAATCTGACACCAAATTCARTGTCACTATTCCTGAGTCAAATTCCCTGAGCCTGAAATCAGTATGTGCTGACAGCATATAGCAGAGATATATAAACTATATTCTTGTCCTGTTCTTTCACTGTCTCCTTGGTATCTGCTACTGTGGAAACACAATACTGAGCTAAATGGACCCCTTGGTCTGAAATACTACAGTTATTTTTATGTTCTTACGTAATCTAGAGTAGATAAATACAGGCAACACATAAAGGCACCACAATTCAGGATAAAACCATTCTAGCTTACTGCTCTGGGAGCACTCACGTGGAATACAGTAAAACGTATATGTATTTTTAAAATACGTTAGCAAAAGTTCAAGCCTTAAAATGGTTTTTCTTTTGAGACAGCAAACACTGTTTTAGTCTGTTGTTCATGCTTCCTGAATTAGGTGGACCTGTAGCATTAAATCTTAAATTAAAAGTGCATTCCTCCATAGATTTCTTTTAGTTATTCAAGTCATTAATTTGCATTTTGAAGACTACAGGGAGGGAAAAAATAATTGTGCTATCACAAGTGTCCAGTAACAGTCAACAAAGACAACTCCACATAATCTCGATGCATAATACATAACTACACGAAGATAATATAGGGCCTAACAAATGATATAGCCTATAAATTAGTAAGAGCAATTGCATAGAGGATTTTTGTTTGTGCGCTTTTTTTTTTTAGTAAAAACTATTTTTATGGTATCTTTCCATCACCTAAAATGAACTAAATACTTGGGCAACCTTACATAAGGCATTTTAAGTGTGAGTCATCTGTAAGTGCACTCTTGCATACTAAATAAGCTGAAAACAGTTGGTACTTCATGCTGAGTGACACCCCTGTTTTGCTTAAATCTTTGAATTCCATCTTCATATGGTATTTCTGCTCATTTTAGAAACCCCGTACATTACAGGTTGCATATCTGTGCTTCTGTTTGCCTTTTTTATTCAACAGTACAGTTCTGCGTTCAAATTTCAGGTGAGTCAGAAAAGTCTAGAGAAAATCTAGAGTCTTAATTCTCACTGAGAACTAAACACAACCATAAAATAATCCTTTATATCTCTTCCAACCCAGCAATACCTGACAAAAGAAGCTGTGTACCAACTTAAAGAAAAGAGAGAAGATATGATTGTAAAAACATACTTTCACTATACTGAAATAAAATTTGAAAGTCTTGATCTTTGTGAAACTTACTGAAGCTTGCTTCCACGAAGCAAGGAAAAATTCAATTGTGTTAACTCATAAAAATGCTTCTCTTACTCAATTTCCAAATACTGATTTACCAGAAAACACTCTAAGGTCTTCTTAATTCATTGCCCTTTCAATATTTTGCACTGTTCAAAAAAATGACCACGCGTAACAGCATCAAACTGAATTGCTACAGAATGCACAGACTCTAGGAATGAATTACCACCGCTTGAAATATTGCATTCAAAATCTCCTACACTAATGGTAATACATTAAATACAAACACAGGAACCCATTAGCTAGCTACAAAAATTGAGGAGTTTACTTATAGAGTGAAAATTAAGAGTTTTATTTATGCCATTATTAAACAACCTTCATTTTCATTACATACATCTTCAGGCCTAAAGTTTGATCATACTTCATCGTAGCAAAGTACTCCATGCTTTGTCTCCTTAAAGAGATATATCTTCTGTTTACACAAAGACACAGCCACAAAGAAAAAACTTTTAACCAAGTCCATTAGTCAGCACAAGTTAAAAAAAAAAAAAAAAAAAACTCACTGACCACCTATAATAGAAGTATATAGGCAACATAGGGAATAACACGGTAAGTCAATGAACTAATCACAAAACATGAAACAAAATACATTTTGTATGCACACAGAGGAAACAACTTAAAAAAAATTCCCTCCAGAGTCAACTCAGATCACCTTGGAAACATGCTCAGAGAATTCGCATCTTTAGTCAGTACTAATTCCAAATTCTTTTCAGGCCTTCTGGAAATTCTGACTTAGGCCAACCAATACTTCCCTCACAGCACAGAATAAGAACTTTTCAGTCTAGATTCCGTCTGACATTTGAGAACCATTTGTAGTTGAAACAAATAATGTGTGGCATGTGCATCTACAAAGATAATACAGCCACCAAACCTCCCTTCTCACAATTCATTGCTGGAGCAGATCTATTACTTATCCGTTCACACTTGAAAAAACAACACACAAATTGGTTGCTATTTCCACTCACTTTTAAGTAAACACTATTTCATGTATTATAGTATGTGAGGATATGTAAGCTCCCATACCACTCAGTAAATGGAGACTCAGTACTACCATGTCACATAGATACATGTTTTATAGCTATTTCTTGACTATGGTTTCTCAATAACTTTCTCCCTCGCTTTTGGGGGTATTTTTTTCCCCTTTCTTTAGCAATAGCTTCTCAAAAACAACTTTCTTTTCCCATAAGTACTTCTTTTGTTTTATTCTGATATGCCATAAACACAACACCATAATATATGGTCTACTAAATTCTATTTAAAATTAATTATTACAACTACAGACCAGGGAATATCTGCTATTTAAAGTTTTGAATTCAGCAACTGCAGTATTTTTAGTAGTGTTACACACTTTCTACAGAGATATTTTCACACATTTCTGGTAAAAACCGCCCTATGAGCTGCAAATAGTCACCTTTTTTTGTCCATTCTTCTGTCCATTAGACCTTGACTCTGCGCACTGACTTCCAGCCTCCTCTGACATCATGTCCAAATTACATTGTGCACACATGTGCCAACTTCAACGGCACAGCTCTCGAAAACCTATATGCTATGTCAACCCAAGCCCAGAGAAGCCCCAAACGAATCCCAGATGTCCTCTCTGTTGCGGGAAACACTACTTGGTTTCCTTCTGTCACCTGTCAGCATTCTTCCCTCTTGCCTATTTAGAGGTTCTGCACTTCCCAGCAGCAAGCGTGACTCACTGTGTATTAGTCCAACAGCACAGTGGGGCTCTCGCCTCAGCTGAGCCCTCTGGGCACTATGCAGTACAATCAATGAAAATAATAATTGATTTTGTCCCTTGCTTCCTATTGCACCTAACAGCTGTAATCTTTGCTTCAACAACTGAAGGTACATTGAAACTYCTCAGGTCTTGTCTCACTAACAACTCTGCCTGTTCTTGCCCTCTCCTCCAACCAAGAGCATCTTAGCCAATTGTTCACGAAAGACACAAMAATTTGTTTCCTATCTTCAAACCTTATCCCAAAATGTATTTACTTCAAGTATTCTTTCATTACCAATCTAAAGCATCCTATGCCATTTTAAATACATAGGCTAAGGGAGCAAGAAGTAAATGTAATAAATCTGTTTCAGAATTGAAATGTGTGTGTTCCATGGGAAATCACATCTTTTTTTACATATATGTTGATTTAGATCTTATCAAACTTAAGGATAGCAAGAAGCCCCTAAATGGGCCAGATCAGCATCAGAGCTCCCAAACCAGACTGAGTGGTTTCATTTATTTCAATAGATTCCTATACATTAATATCCTACCAAGCAGCCTTAAAAAAAATCCTAAATTAATACAGGAAARTGATCAGGAAGAGATGTCCATGTATTTCTGCCCACGCTCATATGTAYGTATGCATGCACACACAAGTATACACACACAGCGCCAAAGCTCTTGTGGCAAGATTTGTGTTCTATGCCAGCATAGTCATCACAATCATCTCTGCACTGATCACTTAAATATAGCAGCACCTACCGCTGGAAGGAAAATACAAACCTCTACCATGTAATCATCCGTAACGCAGCTTCTTAAACTCCTTTATGGATACCTCCCTCAAAGATCAGATGTGAAGGTGAATGAATCACAAGCAACTTGTGCCTTTTTAAATGACTACAGAGAATATACTTTGAGCAAAACTAAGTACCATTTGGATTAAACTATAGGCAGATTATTTGTGCTTTTCATCACATCATTACCACTTCATTGCTGCCACCAAAGCAGCTCCAAACATTAAAACATTTTTAGACTGCTGAAGTGGTTGCATTGTACTGAACTGAGATAGAAAGCTAGAAGTGTTCTTTGCAGATAGCTAGAACACAAATTTCATTTATATCTTTTCCTAAAATATAACTGTTTTATGGTAAAACATTACTACCATGGCTGAAATTTTTTATTCTAACTACACTTGAAAAATATGCATCTTCAACATTCATAAAACACTTTTCTGGATGGGAAGTAGCACGTCCAAAAAAATATTATAAAAACTTCATACTGCTCGTATCACAACTATTCCTATTACATTTCACACTTATACGTGCAAGGAAGTACACAATGTTAATTGATTAGATATTTATTATGAAGTATGGAATATGTTATCTAAGTATTATTGCTAACACTGAAATAGCATTTCCCCTGTAATTCACTGCACAATGTCTAAATCTAAATTTTGAGCTGAGAGACTTAAGTATCACATGTAAAACTAGACACTAGGAATAATTCCACTGGTGAAAAAGAAAGAATGAAAACCAGGTCACTCTTAATAAAAAAAATAACTACCTTGTTTTGTTCATTAAAGCCACACTTCAAACACTTGATCTTATTTCATTCTTGAAAGAAAAAGACGCAATCTTCTATATGCCCACTTTTCTTCAAGCTGGGAAAATCTGACATGCTAAATACTTTCCTTTTTCTTCCTTGTTCCCCCAAAGCTTATCACATTAGTGGTCTCTTCCTTTCAGCAGTCTCAACTTCTCCAYGGTTTTGTAAGTGTCCTCCATCACCAGAAAAGTTAGTCCTCTCCTTTAGCAGCTATTTAATATAGCTTCTTCTCATTCACCTAACGCTGAGATGAATCACCAGAAGATTTCAAACAGTAAATGCAAAAGAAGGAAAGACACAGAATAGTGTGCTTGCACACACTGCCCTTTGCTCAGGAATTAAAGCTTAAGAAAATTTCTAACAATAACTTGAAAAGTTTCTCTGAAGAAAACACATTAACTTCTGAAAGCAYACAGAATCCCTTACAGGGTCTGTGCACAGCAGATGAACATAAAGCCAGCTCAAAGGCAATCTAAGTTGGCACAACCCTTGAGCAAAAGATGGGGGCGGGAGGCGAGTTTGCTGAGAGGTCTACTACAAATACTACAGAAGCCCACTTAATTTGTCTCTGCRTAGCATAAAGGAGCCATAGACGATCAAGAATTATTTAACACTCTTCTTCATACAGAAGAGTATAGGTTTCACCTAAAGAACATGACAGGAGACAGAACAGTCACAATTCCAATAGCCTCCTACACCAAGGATTAGAACAAGATGTCACATTTTGACTGCAGAAGGACCTTATTCAGAAGAAATTCAACAAGTGTGAAGTGTGGGATAATGAAAGGAATAATTTCAACTATTCAGACTAGACAAATCACCAAGAAAAGCCTGATTCAATTAAAACACCTTCTGGGCCCCTACTCAGGGCACAGAATCAGCCAAAATCAGCAGGAAAACAATGAGGATATTTATTAATTCACATTTTACATTTTTGATCRATCCCTCTCCAGGAAATTTACAGAAAGAGGAAAACATCTTCATCCTCATATTACAGATGAAAATCTAGGTATGCACACTGAGGATCAGGATACAGAGCAAAGGATCAACGAAGAACTGAACTGCCCTGCAGCATTTTCCAAGAGACCATGAGGACTATAGTTCAAAGACTCTAAATTTGTTAAGCAACAAGTAGACTAGATCCTTAACACCTGATCCAACACCTGATCCACCACTGATCTTTACAAATGCTCTGTAGCTAAAATAGATGGCACTTAATTTTTCACAGTTGTCTGGACTCCACTATCCTGCCAGCCCGTACATCAGATTTCCCTCCCTCTAAACTGAAAGAGAAGCTAAACCACTTTCCACCAAGATTCCTAACCAGGTCTACACATATCTACACAAAATCTGTTAGTGTATACTTGATTTTTTCTGATTTTCTTTTTTTAATTAGGGGGGTAATCCTATTGATATCTGTTAGTTTAGGAAGAGAAACAAATACCAGAGCATTTACTGTTAAATGCACACACACACACACACACACACACCCCAATCTGTATTCAAGTAAAATAGTCAGGAACAATCATTACTCATTACATTTCTCATGTTTTACAATTCTCTGCCAGGAAGAAATATATATATATATATATATATATTTATTTATATTTATACACATACACACACCTTCTCATCCTTAATCTTGCAAGGTTCAAGACTATAAAATTGGATGATTCATCTCCTTTGGAGAGCCTCACTGCCAACAACAAAACCATGCCAGCTAAGCTGTGTAGCTAATGCCCTGAAATACAGCACAACAATGCAGCAGAATCTCTAATGCCCTAAGTCTCAAGGGCAAGGAGGAAAAAAAAATATATATATATATATATATATATATACACACAGTGTGTATACACACACACATACATATAAAATAAATAAAACACAGTTCATGAAACCTTTCAAGAAACTTGCCAGTTTGACAGATCCCATAAGCAATTTTACTAATCTAGCATATTAAAAAAAAATCTAAAAATTTAATCCTTTTCTCACAGGAAAAGTCGTCATTTTAAAATAATACTGGAGAAGACGGTTCCACACTGCAAGCTATACTACAGTTTCACAGGTGTCATGTTGACTACCCAGATGCAAAAGACACTTCTAAAAGCTAATCTTTAATAATACCCTACGACTGTTTGTTCTCTGGATCATCACTGAATCTGATAACAGGGGCTTCTTTCACATGCCAGTAAGCTCACGAACATCGCATCATGATTACAATTCAATTACAATTATACTTTCAACTGACACATCCCTGCTCTTAAATGTGACAGAGTATCAAAAGATAATGACGGACTTTGTGCACATTTCAGCTACAAAGATTTAGTCTCTACAATTATTAATGTTGTGCAGTATTGCAGTGATGACAGTGCACTGATTTTTGTATTCTGTTGGCCTCTCCTACATGCAAAACATTGCCTAAACATCTAGTATGTAAATATACAATCCTTGTGCCTTTGAAACAAAAYGAAGAAAGATAAACAGTCTAAAAATATACAATCATCTTAGGTTATTAAAAGAACACTTCTTAAATAACAGAAGTTGCACAGTCAAAACAGTGAATACTACATTGCTGCCTGACCACAYGTCCTTATTTGAATTCTCCTATACATCCAATGAAAGAAGAAATCCTCAGTCACCAGGAGGCATGAACTCAAAATCCTCCAGTACTGCCGTAGCGAATACTTCATATATCCAGCTAAACCATCCAAAAACGGGCCAGGAACAGAGAGGACTGCCTCCCGTAGATCCAAGGGCTTGATGGAAGTAACCCAGCGCAATCCAGCTGCTAAGGAATTAGAAGATAGGATAAGCATAGGCCAGTGAGGAATGAATTACTCCTGGAAGTCTGTRACAAAGCTGGGCAGTCTGATTGATATCTCCCTGCTTTCTATCTTAATATTTGAGGGGAGTGATAAACTGATTTCTGCAACATGCTTTCCCTTACCTCATAAGGAGTGGAAGGAATAGATGTTTTGGACTACTTTCCAGCTCAGAAGCAACCAAGTCCACCCAAATTCTCTTCTCTTCCCTGACCCCAATATTGCCACATCTTTCAAAAACATAACCTTTCTTAGAAAAATGCATGTATTTATGGTTTTATCATACTATACCTCCTTTAKGAGGAACAAAAATTAGAGAAGAGATACTGGCATTTTTAGTTGCTTCTCACCTTGGGAAAAAAATGAATAAAATTATAGGACAAATAAAAGGCCCTTCTGCCATTTGCCTGAAATAGAAAAACCACAGAGTAACTGCARGAAGGAAAATACAAAGAGAAAGAGTCACAAAAATCTCAGATGACAGAAAGTGTTAAAGCAATACATAAAAGTAATTTCCAGCTCTCATATAATAAATTATACACAGTAAAAACATTTCAAAGTAATTCTTCACACATAGTCAAAGAAAAAAGCATGATAAAGTGATAAGCAATTTCAGTTTTTTAATCATAAAACTACAATGACTTCAAGATTATTACAGTACACTGAGCTCTTTAGAAAATATACTTTTTCATACAATACTGTATTCTATTTAGTAATATCCTAATCCAAGCTAAGAACTACATTAACCTTGACTTCAGCAGGATTTGGACCAAGAGAACAAAACAATATGTAATAGCAGGCCAGTTCTCAAAAGAGGACAAGAGATCACATAGCTTTATATAAAAATGCTCTATTTTTCCTCAACATTATCATCTTCCTTAAGATGCAGAACTAATATTCAGGGCACATTTCTGCAGCCCCTCAAAGAAAAGAAGATGTGTTTCT
The DNA here is from genome assembly GCF_003343005.1 of Rhea americana. Taxonomy (NCBI): domain Eukaryota; kingdom Metazoa; phylum Chordata; class Aves; order Rheiformes; family Rheidae; genus Rhea; species Rhea americana. The sequence continues at coordinate 2,412,446 of NW_028185450.1, forward strand.
GAAGAAATTTAAAGATTGAAATTGGGTTCAAATCCAGATAGAATTTACTGTCTAAATTAAACTGTAACACAAATTCATACAAGGTCAAGAACAACCATGAGTCATCAACAAGAAAGAAATATGGAAGAAAAAGGTAAGTAATATGTACCTTTAAGTGAGTATTGATATTAGTGATTTTCTTTCTTTTTCCCTGATACAAATTAATTTCAGCACTTAAGAGGAAAGCAGCACACATTTTCAACAAACACAGTCATGAAAACATGACATATATATCATCTGAAATAATGAACCACAATTAGGCAACACCTTGGTAATACTCAAGAGGAAAGCAATGATTACTTTATAATACACAGATGCAAGGGTGCACRGAAGGTTTGGTTCTATGTATGAACAATCCAATGAATACAGAGGGAAATTCATGGACCATTTCAGCAGGAAATAAGCTGGAAAAGGACTATTATAAGGCATTGCCACGCAATYATCTGTAACCAACAGCTGGTTGAAGACCTTTCCATTACCAATGGTCACAGTTTTACTCTAAGTCAGGAGTCAAAGTGCCAGACTAAACAGAGTGAAAAAAATCAAAGTAGAAGGTAGAGGCTTGAATATTCTTGTGTCTGCACATTTTTTCATATTCTGCTACACTGAGTAAAATGTAAATAACCCTGACAAACTCAAAAAAAAAAAAAAAGTAGGTCCATTTTACAATTAACCTGCTCTCTACAATTAAGTTGAAAGCGTGCATAATTTTTACTATTTCACTATCATTGTAGTTAACRTGAGTCTGAAACAGCAACACTGCACAGTGAGAGCTCAGTTCCATTAAGCATTGATATCCTTAAACTCAAATTGGCTGTTATTAGGCTTAGAGATACCATGGAGACAGGTGAGCCTAGGATCTTTCAGGATCTAWCTGTGACAACTTAGAATTTCTTACCTTGAAGTGTGATCTAAACTTTCCTAAGTAACTAAAGAAAAAGTTATTTTATTCACCTAAAAATAAGACCTTCAACACAACACCGGTCTCCAACCTTACAATGGATAGAGGCAGCCTTACAGATGAGGCAAAAGGTACTTTTTCAAAAAAAAAAANAAAAAAAAAAAAAAAAAAAAAGCTAGAAATAAAAATACCACACTAGAGTAATAGAAATAGAATAGAAAAACAAGTGTTTTGTATGTATCAAGCAACTAAAAAGCAGTTTTCCCCCTTAGAACAGTACAGCATATATAACTTTGAGTAAATTATACAGTATACATTATCTCAATTCCAAATTAGCACTTACCATGGATTGCGCAGATGACATAATAAAAATTAGCTGGACCCAGTAACAGCACAMAAATGAAAAATGCTACTCAGCAAAAACAGTATTTAGCTCACAAAGACTTTGAGGAGCTTAGCACAAAAAGATAACTCTAGCTTTCTTCTCAGAAAAGAGAAGCATATGACAGGTGATTACCTTTGTTGAAGTGGACAAAACAGTACATCTGTGCAGCAACAGTGGAACAGCCGACCATAATTAGACGTAAACATTTTTGAGTAGCAATACAGTATATATTTTTACACAAATGGTGCAAAACCAAGGCACACACTTCTGGTACATAAGCAAGATAAATATTAATGGTACTTAAAATGGCAGACAAAGAGCACAGAAAAGCATGTGTGTTCTATACATTCAGACCATTCTGTAGCACAATAGACAGGGTACTAGTGTGCAATTCAGCTTTGGTTAAAGTCAGGAGGGGCTTTCACATTAACTCCAGCAAGAACAGAACCAGACTTTTTGAACCACAGATACAGCCGCAGTCCTTCCTTGATGGTATGTAGCTCACTGACATGAACTGCTGCGCGTAATGATCAAGCCACAAATGACCTTTAAACTCCTCTTTCAAAAGATCAACTTAAACATTTAAGAAARTGTCGCTTATTTTAAATCCTGTGCAGTCACTGACAAGCAAACTGGTTCCTAAAAAGTTTGAGAGAGGTAGAACACATTATTCTGCTAGATATTAAACTGAAATCAATTAATTTACATTCAGATTGCAGTAGAATTTAAGCAATAGGTCAGAGAGCCAGGTTTTTACTTGAAGCCACCTTTGTAATACAAGATTTGTTTTCAGGCTTATGGCCAAAATTGTATTCACACCATAAGTATTTTCTCCTACCCTTTTTTTCCTAATGAAATAACCCTTAACAGCATGTTACAGCAACCTCCTGTTTTATGCATTTACTTTATTTAAACTATTTATTCCTTAGGCAGGGAAAATGAGATCCAGCTAGAAAGTTCCAAAGGAGTTTAAGGATTTTCTTCAGCTGATTACTGTATTTAAAGGTATAAAATGCTGCCACAAACTCATTTTAAGCCTTGACCTCTTAATTTCCCTGCCCTCCCCCCCCCCAAGAAAAAATGAAAATAAAGATAAATCACTATGGTACAATTACTAATAGCAATCCGTAACTGTTGAATAAGAACTTACTACAACAAAGTGTGCTTCCCAAGCTCTAGATGTGGTTCCAACTGTCAAACTGTAATTCTGTAACAGACATAAATCATCATAAAAAAACTCACTCATCAATAGGAAATCACACAGGTACATAGAAAAGATGTAATTTTGTTACGTTCACATCACTACAAAGTTTACTGCCCAATTAAACTCATTCCTTCACTGAATGTATGTTCTGATCCATGTTAGTTTATTCTGTTAGTAAACCAAGAAGTGCWGCAAGACCCTCCTACGTCAAAAGAAATGCAAACGCCATGCATGGAAACAAACCTCCCCCATCAAGTTCTGAAGGTTGAGCATTTCTCACACACTATATTAATTGGATTACTTTACAGGATTAGGCATCTAGGAAAACTGATACAGCTCTCTCACCTAAAGATCTTCTGAGCCAGCAGAGCTCATCTCTGCGCAGAGGGCCAGACTAAGTGATTCCTTAAGCCAAGGCACCGGGCTTCTGYGGAGAGGTGGCTTTCCCGAAAGCCGAGCGCCAGCCCCCGGAGCAGACAGCACTGAAAAGCAGTATTGCCACTGATGCTCCCTTAACTCTGCAGCTGTCCAGTGAAAAAGAAACCATGGAACCAGGGCAGAATAACGAAGATAAAACAACGAACGCCTGATTCTGCGCCACTAACAGACCTGTGAAGAAGTATACAAGGAAATGGAAATTCTGGGACTTCAGCTGCATTTGCAGCAGACTTGCAAATTATAAGGTAGAAATCAACTAAAAACCTCAGAATAAAAGAGAAAAAAAATAGAGAAACATGTTACCTGTGATACAATCAAAATAACCCAGAAGCTGATGCCTATAATATTCTCAATAAAATATGACCTCATCTAAAACTCAATACATCATCTAAAATTTTTCAGTAGACTAAAACAGACATGAGAAGGGTTGACTTGACCACTCAAAAATAGTCCCAGGTCAGTAAAAAATGTAAATTCCTATATTCTCAGCTAGCTATTGCCAATAAAGAGGTATACACAGTTTAAATATTTCTGTTTTTAAAATGCAAGATTAAAATGTTTGTTTAATTAGGGAGCAAGTTTCTGCTACAAAAACCTCCCTATAGCTTTAGGGATAGGAAAACCTAACTTACACAACCTAATTTCTCAATGTTCTCCTCCTACTACTTTGGGGGGAAGGAGGGGAAGCTTTGTACTTCTGTTGAAACTCAGTTGCAAAACCAACCATTTTATTTCAGAGAAATGTCAGGCAACAAGCTATATGTCTAAAGAAGATAGCAAAGATCACCTACGAGATATGACATCCCTCCCTCCCTCATTCCATCCTTCTTTCTTTCTACCCAAATGCTCAACGAGGTGCAGGTGGTTTCCTGAGGGCAGGCATGCAAAGTAGGAGGAGGAGGAAGAGAAAACACAGACTAGTCATAGATCAATACAAATGATGCAGAGAAACAGACTACTGAAGTTCTCATCATAAATTCCCCTCTTGTCTTGTAAACCCGATGTATTGTTTTTAATATATTTCTCTTATTCTGTAAGAGTTAAAAAAAAAAAAGAAAAGAAAAGAAAAAAAAAAGAGAAAAAAAGAGAGAGAGCAGGAAGAAAGAAACCCCAAGCATAAGAGCCCCCCCTCTGGAAAATATCTATCAGCTTCAATTAAACTTTAATCAGAAATATAGCATTGCAAGTAACATTTCAAAACTGTCCAAAATGTAAGAGCATTTCTTCCATAGTTTTTCCAGAGACCTTCTCATATCAAAAAAAAATTTACAGGATATTTCTACAAGAACCCTGCTCAGTACCAAAGTAACAGCTTCTAAAATGCATAGTATTCACTACATCAGATATATTAAGAGGGATTAAAGAGCCAATAAGGGCTGATACCTGACCAAGCTGTCAGACTATCATGTTAAGACCCACTCAAAAACATTTTAGTTTGCAAACCATTATTTTATGAAACATATCCTGCAGAAATTCAGCCAACAACAAAGGAACACCTACACCATTTGAGATTTCTCATTCTGCCTATATAGCTATCACCCTTCTGCAATTAATATGTTCTAAACTAGTGGGTTTTTTGCTCATTAACCTTTCTAAGGACTAACAGTGCTACCTAATTCTATAACAGTGATGATATCAGGGACACTTCTTCTGCACATACCAATAAATTCAACACGTATCTGTAATATCCTTACGATTCCAGTATTGTCTTTACATCTCCGATGATACTGTTTTATGGATTTTTTGCCTAAGCACTTGTGAATGCTACCTAACATTTTTGGCCATGAAAGTTTTTACTTTGTCATCAACACAGACTTCTATCTTCATCAGTTCCTCTATGAGGAGAGTTAGATCTCTTCCACCCCACTAACTATGACAAACTCTCACAAATCAATTGTCATGCCGGTATGAATGCAACTTGGTGGTTCCTCCAGCTGCTTGCTGGACTGGCCAGTATGTGTCAAAACTCTAGAYATACCTTGGCTTTCCATAAATGTCAACTGAAGTTGGGAAGGGATAGAGGGGGCAGGGAAGAAGATGAACACCTGTATTTAATACAAGCTTCTAAAAGAATATTAGAATATTATCCATCCCTTTATTAACAAAGGGCTATTATATTACCTGTGACAGCAGTACAAAAGTGTTCGCTATCTTCATTTCATTCTTACTGAACACCTCCCTGCACCATATACTGCAAATTGTATTACTCATCTGCTGCCTGGAAAAAAGGGTGCATGTTCACCTCCCTGGTGCTTTCTACAAGACTGAGTAAACACACATAAAGGTCTACRCATTAACATCACCAATGCTGTAAACGTAGTCAGAAAACATGAAGTCACATAATTTACGTCTATTTTCAGTYTGGCCCCTCAACATCAGAACGACATAGCATTCTCAAGACTGCTGCAGGGCTAAAGGACTCTTAGCCACCACATAAGCGTATAGGAGGACACTATCACCATCTCAACCAAATGCTTTATCAAAGACTGCCTTGGGATGAATGCTAAGTGTCCACATAAAGAGATTTAATCATCTAGCCTGTGCTCTCCTTGTGCCACCGAAAAGGTTCCRGTTTGCAACTAGGCAATAAACACACCAAGAATTCCATTAATGATTTCCAAATTTTTATCAGCACAGCTACATCTCTGATGTATGATGAGGATCAATTATCAGCAAAGGAATCCATCTATCCTGTAGTTTACTGAGTCTTAACCAGCTCTACCAATTACCCAGGCTTACTATGAACACCCTTCAAATTCTTCCCATTCCTCCACTTCAATCTCTCTTCAAGTGTTTGTTTTTAGCCATCACAGGAATGAAAGATGTTCGTATATCAAGGACAATTGTCTGATATATACATCCAAGGAAGTTTTTTCCCCCTCCCCTCTTTCCCCTTTTTCCTTTTATGAACCCAAAGAAGGTATCCCACACAAAGTCCAGGCAGTCTTTTTAGTAGATTTGCAGAGTTTGGAATGAAGAAATGTAGCTATAGGAGATAGCAATTTCTGGCTTTATTTTACTAATACAATCATTTTCTGGCAGTTCCTGGGAAAATGCATAGAGAGACAAAGCAAATTTTGTGTTGCTTCCTTCCCTCATTCTTTTGAGGGCAGGATTTAAGCCAGGACACCCTCCAAATTCAGCATGCTCAGCTTTCACAGTGGGATTCCAGACACGTTTCCACAGAGGTGGAGAGACACAATATACTGGTGCTCTACACACTGTTCTGTAACTAGACAACTAGCTAACATCCATTGGATTTTATTTCTCTTGGTCAAGTTAGAAAACATGATAACTTTGTAACARGAAGTATATCCTTATACAGCATGAACTACTCTGAAATCTTCTGGGAATTTGGATCTCTCAAAACGTAATGACCTTGTTACTTCTTCCCTGTGTTCAGAATGCAAACAAAAAAAAATGTCCTCCAATAGAATATCCTGCATGTTAAAAATTCACTAATGCATTCATCTGACAGAATATCTGTCTACTTTTGACAAAATAGTATAATACACTTCCTAGGAAGATTTTGTAACCTATTATATTTCTGATTTTCTTCAAACACATAATTATAAGAATCACTCCCGACTCTGATAAACACTGATTTATACCTCCACACTGAAAGACTATATCTATCTTTTTATTGAAAATGTAATGTAGCTGCTACTGTAAGGACTTTAAAAACACATTATTATCTCTGTAAAACTGACCATTATGACATTATATTTAAACAAAAATTGCAACTGTCAAAATAAGTTAATGCAGTTCATTTTATGATACCTTCCTTATCCTTCATACTTATTTGCAGCTTAGTTTCCAAACAGTCAGCACCTAAATTCCAGATTTTTTTTCTTAAGCAATTTTGAGAGGCTAAGCAAAACTGCAACTAAAAGGCAAAACATGTCTCAAACTTAAATGTAAATTAGCAAATATATCTGTTTGAATCTACAGCTGAGTAAATATATTTGGGCTCTGGAAATAGCAACATACTTAAAAAGCTTAGGCACTTTCCCTGGTAAGTTACACCACCATTATTATACAGCAAAAAATGACAAAGATGAGCAAGAATTCTTTCATTAATGATTACACAGCTATTTAACGAAACTCCAGTTTATTAACAACTGAGAAGCTGGTGCAAGTCCCTGCTAGTTTTTGCTACAAAATCAGGATGACCTTTCCTGCGAGGATGCTGCAGGCAGCAACTACCTTAAGTTGTTCAATTTGCTGCACTGACAGCCAAGAAATACCACCACTGTGCCCCCGATGGGCACAGAATATTGAAGCAGCTCCGYATTGTTACAGTTGCCTTCAAAATGCTTATCCTGTTATCTGAACCGGTCCCTTCATGCCTTTTCTCATTTACTGAGCTGCACCAGGCAGCCTCTTCAAGAGGCGCTCCACACTGAGAGCACTACAGACAACCCGGCCAGACAGGGCTTAAGCGCCATATGCATGCAAAACATCATGATGATGATGATGATGATGGCAGAATATAGACCGGAGGCAGAAAATTGCACAAGGCTGTTCTTATTTTGCTATCGGCAGAGTTTCCAGGCTATAAATGCGGCAAGAATGACAGCGTTCTGTTCTCCCTTCTGTCTATGGTTAAAATTTAAAATGGGYGTTTTCAAACTGAAGGATCAAGTAACAGTAACAGGGCCTCCACACCTGCAGCCTCCATGAAATGAAAATAAACTACTTTTACATATTAGTTTTATTTGTAACACATGATAAAAAAATCTATTAAAGCTTTCTTTTTTAATCTTAATAAGAAAAGGTATTGACAAGATAATTTGGCCTARAAGTCTGCCCTCGCATTTCCATTTTACTAGGGTTTGTTTTGATTTGATTTGTTTACTTGTTCTTCTTCAAGAATGAACACTTAGCTTTGAATTCCCTGCCTCTCAAATCCTCTTCCTCCCACTTAGGAAAAGTGTTAATGCTACTTTAAGGATCCACATTATGAATGCAAATATCTACACAACAAAGAAGAAGTTAGACCAAATGAAATACATCTCTTTGTAAGGGAGACGGATGAAATTGGATGAAATATATGAAAAAGGAAAAAAAAAATCATGGCTCCTGAATTATGATTCTCATTAGCTACTCCCTCTTTTCACCTACAGTTAGTGCTTTAGAAAAAAAAAATCAAACCCAGTAACTCGAACAAACCAGAGCTCAACCTCTGGCAGTTTTGGTGTATGTCAGTAAGTTCCCACTTCAGAGCTATAGGACTTTCTGCAGGCTGACAAGACTACTCTTGCTCAGAAATGCAGTCTAGAACAATATTAACAAGAAAACATAAGTAATTTCCAAAGGCAAATGAGTAATCTTGAAAACTTTCTKTTGAGGAGGTAAGCTATCCACCTGCAGTCAACAGAAAATTCCCATTAATGATGGGTAAGAGAGGAAGCCTCTCCTCACTAGTTCAAAACACAAGCAGAAAACTGCTGCTATTTCATTTGTACATTAGTACGAGACAGAGACAGCCATCTCCACGAACTCACACAGCTTAATTTCCCAGAAACTAAGAACAAATTGATCCAGRCAAACAATATTTTTAATAAGTGGTACTATTAAATATATTTTGTTCATTTGGCTAATATATTTATTTTTAGTTATTCTAACAACACACAGCAACATCTGTGTGGCACATTAATGACAATTAAGCAGAGCTTCATACTATGAGACTGCTTCATAGCATTTGCAAGTAGTTATTTGCTAACAAGAGATACTACTCATTGTGTGTGCAAATTAAGAAAAAAAGAGATTAAGACAGATACAKAGAAAGTACACTGCTGACTTATTTCATCAACCACAAGTCTAATTGCAAGAAATTGCACTAGAAGAAATCTAAACTTCTTTCATCTGACCTAATAAAATGTGTTCATTTTACAGCTCTGCAAAGGCTATTCACCATGTCATGTATACAATGACAGAAAGAGTGATGTGCCTTCCTGAATGACAATCTTCTTGGGCATCTTCTAAGCAGCTCTATAGGAGGAAAATCACATTTAAAATGCGCCTATAATAACGTAGTGTTCAAACGGGGAAGGCGAAGGTAGATGTAGATCTTAAAACTGCATTAAATCTTCATTCAGAAATTCACTAGTTTTCATAACAGAAATCTGTCTGCCTAAGCTGCCCCACAKATTGAACTTCTGCAGTCAATATTCCTCTGGCCTTGGTGAGGTTGAAGAGCACCATGCATTAAAACATGGTGACAGACACTGAAAAGGGCCACTGAAAAGCCCCTTTATGCCTCAGAACATTTGCCAGCTCATTCATGGGGCAATAAAAACTTCCCAGGCAGACCGACTGTGCTGTTACAGGGCTTCCTTAACCTCCACCTGACACATCTGATACAGACAGCCTCCAGATACAGAACACTGGACAAGACAGTATACAGACTGGACAACTGATTCTGTCCAGTAAGATCATCCTCATAGTGGTATAAAATATTTGTCAAACAAATTCTGAATCAAAAAATTTATATACAAAATGTTTGCACATAATTCCCAAATAAAAAAAGGGACAAAACGTCCTAGCTAAAATCTGTTCACTACAAACAGTCTGTCCAGCTCAATTCCAAAATAGAATTTGAGAGCATCTTCAGTATCCATACTGCAGTGCAGTGCCTTGGAGAGGAAGGTACAAACCCTGCAATCTCAGCCATGCCATCCCTCATATGAGCTGCTAAACAGTGGCCTCCTGTGCCAGTCCCTGGTGAATCTTCAGAAGCCACACACTGACATTTATAAGAAATATTTTTCAAAATAAACAGAGGCTAGTCAAAGTGGGTTTTTTTTGTTTTGGTTTTGTTTTAKTTTTTTTTTTTTTTTTTTTGGGGGGGGGGTCTTTCCTTTTAAAGGTGCTCCTAATATCCAAGGCTGCCTTTGAGCATTTTTCACAATGCACATTAGCAGCTGTGTTTGTATATTTGATGATTGCAGCTACCAGAATCTAACATCCTATGACAAACCACTTTAAAACATGCAGTGTATAAAAAGTATTACAGAAAAAAAATGCATTTCTACTCCATTTACACATAAAAATAATTCTTCTTACGTCTAGTTCCATCGTATTTGATAAAACTAACATAATCTTCCAGCTGTTTGTCCTGATTCTTTATCTGTCTGTAGTTCCACAGTCGTGATATTGTCATTCAGGATGACAGCTAAGCACATGATTTTAACCAGATTTAAAGTGACATTCATTGTTTAAATGGGATCTTAATGAGGAATATCTGGAACAGAAGAGAAGTGACTCCGGAATCACAGAGTTCTTGTCCTGCAAACGAGACCATGTTACGTTCTTCATCTCAGATCAAAGAAAAATTCTCTGCTATCCACTCAGTTCTCTTATTATCTGAAGTATTAAATCCCAGCACAGAGTTAGGAAAATCCCTTGCCCATCAAACATGAATCCTAAATAATGTTCAGTTACAAGTACTTTTCTCCAGCACCCACATCCAAAGGAATTATCAATCCACGCAGAAAATAAGGGAGCACAGAATATGTGCTTACAGGCAAGAAATCGTATTTTGTTGCAAGCTGCCAATTAAACAGATGAAAAAGAGCATCAGCAGAGAGCACATAGTGGAGTATCAGCATTCCAGTCTTGAAAAAAAGAGATGGAAAGGAGACGATGTGTCCAGCAGACCTGGGGAAGCATGCTGCTCACACTGAACGTGTTTTTGATTTCTCACAGGCATGTTAGCCTTCACCACTTCAAGGGACAGTGAAAAAGGCTGTAACACCGTCAGCCTCCATTCAGTGCGTCTTAGTTGCATGTCCTACCACGCACATCTAAAAGCAGTTCTGCTTCTAATTTACTCCACAGCCCCAGAAAGCTATACCCACCAGTATCAGGAAAATCCTCAGATCTAATGAGGAGATTACAGCATTGTTCGTCACTCCTAGGTACGTAACTGCTTCCAAGACTCAGAACACCTTTATCTAATGTAAGGGATACTATCAGAGAGCGTTTTGCTGACATACTGTAATTGTTTTAATTCCATTATCAGCTTACAAACCTGCTCCATGACAAGGCCTTCCCTTACGGGGGTTCTGCATCATGAAAATCAGTCCTTCCATGTATTCAGCACAGAAAGAGCCTAGGAGTTTAGACTAAAGCATTTTCTGCTGTCTCCTAGAACTCTGAACTGTTTTCACTGTGGGCAAACTAGGCATCCTGAAAAAATAAACATGCCATTCCTATATTAACTGCCAGTGTGTTATATTCTTGAATGTGAAGACTTAAGAGTGGGAGCGTATTTTGTACATGTCTTCTAATATTTTTTTAGACCTGTACAGGGAAGTAGTCCCCCTCACAACCAATACAAGCAAAAGCAAGGCATGTGCTCCTCTCCTCTTGTATATCACATATGCACCCAGCGGGAGAAGTCAGTGCGCCCAGCCCCAACAGAGGACACATGCAATACAACGCTTCAGCTTCCAACTTCAGCAAAGTAATGGGGAAACCACTGCATGAAATTCACAGGACTATAAAATATTTCCTTGGGGAGAGCCTAAATAGCACAGCAGCTGAATTGCAGCCTGTCAGAAGGATTCTCCAACCATTTAGAGTGATGCCTCCAGAAATCCAAGGCATTTGCAGGTCACATTCATTTCTTCAAAAGTGACGTGTCAAACTCTCATTGCTCCCAAAAGAAACAAAAATCCACCCTAGCAGTGAATTTGCAGGAGGAAATGCATAACACTATCAAAAAACAAAGAGGAGGAATCACTAGGCAAAGGAGGGAGAAAAAAGCAAAACTACCAATCAAAACAGATGGCAAATACAAATTCATTTTAGTAGTTTAATACAAATAAATATGGAATTTGTGCTAAAAAATACCATTAATTAATATTAAAAATATCATATTGTGTTTGCATTCTAGGGTAAGCTTTAAAGATGCTAGAGTAATTGTGAAACATCAGAAAGAGAGCCTGCATTTTAGGAAGTTTAGCAGTAGTTAGCAAAAAAAAGAAAATACGAAAAACACTCCTTACACATAGCGAGTGGGTCTACAGACATCATGATTAAGGTATTAAAGCATGAGGTGTTCTTTGAAAATTTGTGTTTATCTACCTAACCATTTGTTCATTTGTTGGTCCCTAGAAACAAGCAACTAAAAACAGAAACTGCAGCAATTATCTGGTAATATTAATTTCCCAGTGCTTTCTGTCCATGACATTCAAAAAGTTAAACACATCTAATAGCTTTAGAAAATACTAATCCAAATTGTCTAAGAATAGATAAAAGAAAGACTAGTCTGAGAACGTTTTAAAAGCAACTTTTCCAAGAAGCATTTGTAACTTAGACAAAGAAGTGAAAAGTCAAATCACCACCAACACAGAGCTATGCATTGGCGAGTCAAAACTTCACAAAACAGAAATTTCTCAAGCCCTTTTTTCTTTCACTACATTTTAAAAAAATGCCTCAGTTTACCACGTTCTTCAAGGTCACTTTACCACCAGTACAACATTCTAAAAAAATTGTAAGGCTACTCTAAGGCTAGGATTGCCAAATCTTTATTAAGCCTGACGCACATTATCTGGAGCGTTGTTTTACATAACGCGCTGCCACTGTCAGGTGCTGTAGCTTAACATTACTCTGTATGAGCAGAGCAGCATTAGCATGCATGCTGCTTCTTTTTCCCTATTAAGCATTCAGATAACAGTGCTTGCATGAGCTCAGCTTAACATTTAAACCTGCAGTAAGCCTCTCATTGTGGAAGTCTTCCAAAAATATTTAACAGTAAGAAGCACTAACAATAAAACTCACAAAAACTGAAACAACACGTTTTCTTTCAAATAAACATTTTGTTTTGCCTTTAAATGGTAGACAAGACTACAACAGAAGTCATATACTGCTGAGAGGAAAAAAGTTGACTGTTTTCATGTCAGTGTTGCATAACAGCTACATTTCCAGCAAGACTATATTTTCTATGAATTCAAAGTAAATGACTAATGACTAGGATGTATACCTATTGTTTTCAGGTTTCTAACCAAAATGAAGATAAAAAGAGGGAGAATAAGGATTCACAATGCTGCAGAACTCACATGAACATGCTTCACATATGTTATCTAAGTGGCTTACTCCCTCCTCCCCCCCACACACTGTAATGTACTTTCTTGCGTGACACTAACTAGAAATACTTTCTAAAGCAGACTGTACTAAATAAAAAGCAAAAATGAAGCTAAGATTTGCGTGCAGTTCTAGTGTCTCTACCTATCAAACCTCTGAGTAATTTTTTCCTAAAACTGTGACAGAAACCGTGTACAGCACCAGTCAAATATGCCCATCTGCAAAACTTGCTAGGATTGTGCACATAAGCAGCGCTTGGGAGATACCCTAGAAGGTAAATAAAAGCATTGCTTAAAGAAAAAAAAAATAAACCAGAGAAGCATAAATGCAGCAGTAGCAGTCCTAACACACGAATCACACGGAGGGAAGGAATGCTACACCACCTTAACAGGCTTTGAAGAGAAGAAAGGATGCTCTCATGAAAAAGGGGAAAAAAGGGGGGGGGGGAATTAGTTCGTGCCCAGCGAGGAGCAAACCTGCAAGTTAGTGGGAACCCTGGCGAGGAGGAGGAGGAGAGGTGATTTCTTTTTCCCCCCCTCCATTTCTATTTCTGCAAGAGGAGCGCGACTGCAGCTCTCGAGCCGGGCAGGGTTAGGATCCGCAGTACGCGGCGCGCAGCAGGGC
>NW_028185450.1:2426352-2481877 GCF_003343005.1 Rhea americana
AGCCGGCGCGCTTACAGTTCGCAGGAACTGGATCTCGTCCTCGCCCTCGCCCCCCTCGGCCATGGCTCCCCCTCTCTGTCTCTCCCGGTGCCCGGGCGGGCGGCAGCAGGAGGCTCAGGGCCGCGCCGCACCGGGCTGGGACAAGGGTGAGGGCGGCGGAGCCGGCGGCCCCAGCCGGCTGCGAGCGCCCCTGTGCCCGCCTGCCCGCCCGCAGCAGGTTGGCAGCTCTGCCCAGGCGCCTCCGTGCGAGCGCCGGGCACGGCGGGGCGTGACCAGCCGGCCGCGGAGAGGGCGGGCGGGGCGGGGCGGAGCTGCCCGGCCCGGCCCCGCCGCTGCCGCAGGTGATCCGCAGCCCGCCCGCCCGCCCGCCGCCGCCCGCCCCCCCCCGCCGGCTGCCCCGCCTCTGCCCCGGCGGCCGTTGGCGGCCGTTGAGCGGCGCGGCGGCCGTTTCACCAGGCGTTAACCGCCTCTAACCGTCCCGTGAGTGCTCCTAATCCAAGATACACGGGAGGCCCTTTAATGGGGTTTCCTTGAAGGACCGCTGCCCTGTATTTACCCCAAGGTAAAGCACCTGTGCCGACGGTCACCATGGCGTGGCTCGTCTTTCAGGAGCATTCACGCAGCCGTACCTTAAAAAGGAGACATTATTCCTAGTGGTGGAGAAGCTAGGCCTCCCGCAGAAAGTTGGGCAGCCTGTAYGAGCTGCCTGACTTCTACAGTCAGTAGCACGTAGGAATGAATATGTAGTAGAGACACAGCACTAGTTCAGTGGAACCATCATGAGGTCGGAGCAGTAGACTATCTTAAAAAATAGTACATGTGAAGAGTGCATAACTGCAGAAGGCTTTTGAAGGACCAAAACCAGCAAACATAATGAAATCATAATAATCCTGGTGAACGGAGAGYGTGGCTAGCATACTAGAAGACATAACTTTCTCAAGAAGCTACACCTGTAGTCTTTAACCTTACTCTGGTCAAGGATGTAGTGAAAAAGTAAYACTAGACATTTTTGAAGAGATTTTATTGTTGCTTCCAGCAGTAGAAAAACTGTTCTTCCAACAGAYTGGCAATTGCAAGAGCAGCCAAGATGCATGAAGTCTGCAGAGCAARTAGTGTCTGAGTATTTAATACAGAGGTACTATAAATGAACTCCAGAGTTAGGACAGATTAAGCATTTCTTTTATAATTTGCTGTTTTCRGTTACTACTAATTTATAGAGATTTTTACCTCTCAGATTTACTCTCTCAAAATAATTTAAGGAARATAAAAGAAAACAGCAAAATAAATGTTTGTCATATTGTTACAAAATTACAATATTCAAACCTTTTAAACATCCCTTACTCCAAATTATTTAGGTTGAGAAGTTTTCCAAAACAGCCCTGTATTAGCAGAAGGAATCTGAGCTTTTTAAGTTTTGAACCTTTCCAATATTCTGTTTCACAAAGGTGTCCTGAAGAAATAAAATTTCAATTACATGTCCATGTACAGAAGAAATCTGGTTCCACACTACAATTTGGAAATGTATTTTGTAATAGTCATGGATGTAAAGGTCAGTTCACATGCAAATGTTAATATTTACAGGATCCAGGTCTTGTTTAGGTCACAAARCACACAGGATGCTTTTGCCTTTCTTTTGAGTAGTGGATTAGACATCTGCTATACTTGCTGCAGGTAAGGCAGGTGCATTATAAAGAAAGAGAAAAAGGGTACACGATTGTTTGCACAAAAAATATACACAATAACATCAATGGCCAAAACTTTTTGTGCAGTTTTTAGGACAGCCTTAGGAGATAATGAAAGTAGTTCCAGGAACCATGGAACCGATGAGACCTGATTTCTCATTGATCTGAAGCTCATAATTAAATTGCTTGGTGTTTAGCAAGATATGAACTCCAGCTGAAGCTTCTCCATGCTATTGCAGTCATATTTTTCTCACAGATTTGTTGCTGTCTAATATGGGTCAAATTTATGCAGCAGTTTTCCTCTGTCAGCCAATAACAGTCTTTGGTATCTTCTTTACTGAAGCATCCATTTTCATGAAATGGCTAGGAACTAACATTTAAGATACTGTTAGCCCTGTATCAACCTTGTTGAAATTTCCCAGTTAGTTCAAGAGATACTATGCAATAACAGAAAGACACACACAGCACATGGCTACATAATCAAATTTGCTTAGGAAATAAGCTAAAAGCAGTAGATGCAAAAGATTCTTCTGATAAGTTTGTGAACAGGGGGATAAAGAGCAAATGTCATGCTTTGAAGTATGACTTCRTGTTAGGTTGTTCATCAAGGATTAACATTCATGTGTGCATACACCATACATAGAGACTGTTATATGTAAACACACACTAAATTCATATTAAATATTGTTATAAAATATGCGTAGAAAATAAAAATCACTGCATGCACAGGAAAGCAAAAAAAAAAAAAAAAGAAGTAAATTTCTAACCCACAGCTTTGCCTTCCTCTACATTACCTCATGCATCAGCTACAATATACGCGCCTCTCCCCTTTCCATCTCTACAAAATGTGCAGGCTTACTCTAACCATATGAAAAGATGAGATATATTTCCTGAATGTTTAGGGTGTTGGAATGGAACTGTATTTAAAAAGGAATATACTTTGACTAATATGAAATTTTAATCAGTAGTTATATTTAATTGCATTGGATAATTAAATACAACTTGTTGTTTTGAAAGTGGAAATAACAAAATAGTTTCTATCATATCAGGAAGAAATGATACAGAAACAGAAACAAGAATATGTAGTTTGCAAGTTTGTTGTTTAGATAAACTAGTAGAAAAATAAAATAATACAAATCCTCCTCAAATGATATTTGCAAGTAGAATTCAGTGAAATTGCATTTTTTGTGTGGATGTGGAAGTACAGGGCACTTTGCTACAGGACTGCCGGTCCCAAATTTCACGACGCCTGTCAACCCCATAGCAGTTAATCTGTGTTCCCCACTCTTGGCTCAGTTCCGGTCTAGATTACATCTCATTATGCCAACTATTTTCCAGAAGACTGAAGATTTTTATTAACTGACAACTATATTTTCCACAGAAAAATGCAGAAAAGAGTTTTTAATTCCACGAAAACAACCCGATACTGATTTAGAGAGTGATAATTTTTAACAAAGCCTCTGAAGATTAAGAAAAGGGGAAAAGAAAAAGCTTTTTATAAAATATTCAGTAGGAAGCATGCCCTTCCCTTACAGTTMTACTCTATGTTTTATTAGTTAATTAGTTGTCATCATGAGTATCTGCTCTTTATTCCTCATAYTTAGAAGCAGTTCGCCAAATTCTTCAAACTGGAATTCCATCTTTGTGTAGCCAATGACATGGAAGCGATAGGAAGGTAATTCTAATCCTACCAACAATTGATGTTACTCACGTGTCAGTCTCTCGATCAATCCAGTTGCAAGTAGTTGGAGATAAGAATAAGGTTTTTCAGCATGTTTCAAAATGTTTTAAGATAAGCATCTAAATTTTCAGTATTCCTGATTTATTCTGAACGAGTTCATATTTGAGCACCTAAATAAGTCCCTGGAACAAAGAAGGGGAAATCCCTCCTTTTTGTTATTAATATCCAGCAATCTGTTGTCCAGTCTTCCAGTAAAGATCTGTATGACATATTAAAACAGGGAAATTTCATCCTCTGTCCCTAAAAGGACAATTTTTGCTATAAAATTCAATGTGATGTTTAAGAGCTCTAATCACGTTTCTAAAGAAACGTTAGGCAGTATTCTGGGAGAAATGTTGACAGTCATGATGCTACTCTGTTTCTTGATGAATGGAAATAATTGTTAGAGATTTGTCTCTCTCAAAAGAAACTTGTTTCAGATGGCAGTTCTTTTCACACTTCCATTTTCAAAAAAAGAAATATTCTGTGCTATAGCAGCTTGCATTTTGTTCTGAGAAGATGTAGAGCAGTATYTTCATGGCTGTTCAGATAATGAATTATACATGGAGGGAGGGGAAGGGGCCAAAGCAGAAAGCACAAACCCTGAGAATAGAATGAAACTTCTACTAATGAAAGTAGAACTCTCTGTATTRCAGATATTAATCAGACACTGGCTACCAATGGTGAATGTTGTCAAGATCTGGAGAAGTAACCAGTAATCCTTGTGTCTTTGGAGAAAATGAAGGTTATTTGCATGGGGAAATGTTTAAATTATTTAAAATGTTAAAAATTAATGATAAAAGAAATTGATAATCAATGTAAAAAAAGTCAGTTGAACTTACCATTCTGCAGTTTAATATCCTTTATGCCAGCAATTGAAACATATTATGCAAGGTAATGAATAATGTTAACAATAGCCCGGAGAAGTTGTCAGAAGGGAAGAAAGGGAAGAAATAGGAGGAAGTGGAGGAAAGGAAGGAGGAAACATTTAAAGGTCTTTTGAATGTAAATGTACAATCTGCAAACCACAATAACATTAGATTAGTATCTTAATATTACCTTCTGTCTACCATTTCTTATTTGCTTTTTCAAATGTATCATAACATAAAGTCCAGAACTGGAACATTCACACACATCAAAATGCAAAACTACCAAAAACTGAAACTTCAGTTTAAACCTTGGATCTATAACTAGTCATAATGCAAACATCTCATTTARATTGTGACTATGACAACATGAGTATTGGATTACAACTGTTACTAGGCAAATTGTTCACTGTGAACAAATAATTAATTTAGCTTTTTGAGTTAAAAAAATAGCTGCAAAAATGCTAATACTAATATACTAATATATTTGTTATTCATGATTTTTCAGAAATATTTTACAAAAAGTGTTGGCCACAGCTGTGTGAATTATACAATTGATTATTTGCTATTAGCTTTTGTGGTGCCTGTGGTGTCACATAAGTGACAGGGTATTATTTCTACTTCCTCACTGGGTGACAAAGTCAAAAGGGTGAGCAGTATCATATGTGAGCACAAATAACCTGGTCCACATGCCAGTGCAGATAATGGAATGAAAAAAAAAAAAAAAAAAAAAAAAAAAAAAAAAAAGACATTCCCTATGTACTCATAGGGAAAATTTGTCATGAGGCTACATTTTCCACAATTACTTGACCAGAGCTGCAAAAAGATAGGCCCCAGATTTCATTGTCAGTTATTAATTTCAGAAATATAGGATAATTAAACAGAGTATAGAATTTGTTTGTCTTTATAATTCTGATGAGTTGATTCCAGAATCTATTGCAGACTTCCTCTAAGTCATTCTAATGTCCTCTGCATGAGYTACTCTGCCTGGAAAGGCATGCATGAGCTATAATTTCCTTTTGACATTAAAAGCCACAAATCTACAGCACTGCACGCAGAGGAAAAAGTGTTTGGCTTTTAACTCAAGATTAGTCTCTTTAGCCATTAAGAAGTGAAAGCTCTGTGGAAGTAACACAACCAAAACCACCGAGATTACATTCCAGGCAGAACAAGCACTTAACTATTGTAGATATAGTATCTAGACGATGATATATAGTAAATAACCAACATTCCATTGCCCATTTCACTAATATGACTTTAAAAATTATTCATTAACAAAATTATAAAACRGAAACAAATAGATGTATTGAAAAATAATCGTTAATTTAAGAGAGAAGGAGACCTTAATTGAAGTCCTATGTCACACATTTAGAATAAAGCAACGCATTAGCARTATTTCAGGCATCTTGTTTGAGCACAGGATTTATATTTACTGTGGTTCAATTTCTTCTATAATTAAAAATAAAGCTGTTTTCTGAAGGTTTGTGAGGAAACTATATTACATAAATATTTTAACATTTTATTTAGACACTTGCTAGCTCATCCCTTAGCACTAATAAAACAGCTTAGCTCTAGAGGCAGGCAAGTGCATCTTGATGTGATTGTCTACCTAACAAAATAAGGAGAAATGCTGGGTGCACCCGAATCAAAATTTATATATTTTAATACTCAGAATTCTGAAAAGAAGGAAGGATTTGGATCTGTTGTTATTTTAAAGCRGTACACAGTTTGTTGTATTAAACTGGATCTAAAATCCATTAAGGCCAGTTTCTGGTGGCAAGCCAAGAACTGCTGTATATAGAAGAATCTAACTCTCCCTTCCTTTCCAGTCATAAATAGTTGATCTTGGATGGATATCCCTTTCAAAATCTTTGCCGTAGTTGATTTRTAATAGCAATAGTTACTCCTATTGTAGACATAGCTCTCTCTTAATCTTGCTTAAACCTCAGTGACTCATGTTAAGTTAAACAACATTCTGAYCATTTAACATTTCAGAAATATTTTCTACCTCTTTGTTGTATTGTTTTATACTATCACTACGATCTCAGAAGTGTTTATTTTTTGTAGAAAAATTTCAAAAATTTTCAAAATTTTCAGGAGTACTTGTTTTCTCCAGGCTTTATTCTTCCTGCTAATTTCCCCTCTCATGGGGTTCATGGGTTCTGCTCTGACTCATGTGGCTAGGATTGATCCCATAGTCAAAGCTCCTTTACAATTCCCAGAGTATGGGATTTTGAAAACCAGTTCTAACATCCCAATTCATTCTTCTTTCATGTAAGGACACTTTTGCTCTTCATTGAGTAGTCACTGCAGACAAGAGATGAACTGTTTTCTCTACATATCAACTAGGGGTTTTAGCTAAGGTGCTGCTGCTCTCCAAGGTCATCTGACAGAGGAGACTAATTTCAAATTCAGTAAAACAGTAAGTGAATGACAGTTAATATATATTTCTCATCTTTATTTTTGCTTTTCTCTATTTGCACCCTAAAATTAATGATAATATTTCAGTTTCTTTCTTTTCACAGCTTTCAGTGCATGGTTCTTTCCCTAGTGATTAAACATTTGCAGCCTGTTAATTTTRTTTATATAGCAATGCATTATGTGCTTTATGTAACAGCAAAAAAAAATCACATAAAAATTTTCATATGAAATAACTATTGAAAAGTATTGTCAGTGAGTCATTGTAAACAGGAATTTTTGCATCATTAAAACAAAAAGAATCACACCTACCCCACTTAACGCCATCTTCTCTTTAGAGTTACTAAGATCATTTCAAGAGCTTTGGAGATCTCATTAGCCTAATTCATTAGCACTAGCATCCTCATAACCACAGCGTGAAGAGGCCAGTTCTGGGCAGACAGGGTCTTTCAATCTCAGTAGAGCAATTGTGCTTGAAGCAGTGGGACACTGGAGCAACATCCATCTTCAACATTTCTAACCCTTAAGCAAAGCAGAGAAACCTCACTGCAATGTTACCCACTTAGAAATCAGAGGCTTGTAAAATTTCCACATTTCATTTCAGGCRGGCACRGTTTCGGTTGAAACACTCAGCTTTACATTAAAGCAGAACCCCCAGGCTTTTCTGCATCTCGCAAATGAGGATTTTAATTATCCAATTAACATTTACTTTTTAACAATACATCATGATTTCTGGCATTAACAGCAGCTATGTAGCTCAACTTTCTCTGACAGCTCTGCCTAATCTGCTTATTGAACTTTATTTTAAAGGCTTGATTCCATACTTGCTTCGTAGCAAGTATAGTTAYTGACACCAGTGCTAAGTGGGCGTAAAGCTCTCCCACAGCAGAATGATAGCATCTTACACCCACATTACCAGATATATGTCACTACAAAGCAGCAGAGTATTAGGATTTTATGTTTTGGAACAATATTAGTAGATTTTGAGCTGACTGCGACAGGATGCTATTAAAACAAGTTATAAACAATTAACAGTGGAACATTCAGGTTTGTGCTGATTTAGCAGAAGGCAACTATTTGTTTGTTAGTCATTGCTTATCCTACTAACAAGAAGAAATAATTTGCTAGTCCATTTCAATTCTTGCCTAGTGATCCTAAGGCATAATCCTAACATTTTTCACCTGTTTTACAACATGGACTAGGTATAGTGAGACTATAAATAYATGCGAGCTAACATGAAGCAAGGGTAGAAGTAGCAGTGCAACTACAGCAGCACCAAATGCAAAGTCTGCTCAGAATTAGACTTTCGGAATGACAGAACCAAGACTGCTTTGTTCCTGTTGCAGGAATGTACTTTTATTACCAGAAGACAAGCGTCCATATAAGCCAGGTAGCATATCTTCTACTCACAGCTGAGTTTATTTTTAGTTAAAGCCAAGTAGGGCCTAAAGGAGTGAAGTGTTTAAGAATTTTGCGCCCACCAGGTAGCATTTGCTGTAGGATCGCTATTAATTCCTACAATGATATTGTCATAACTTTACACATACACTCACAGACATGTACTGGTTTGTATGAACAACGGTCAGTTTTGTTGGAGTCTTCAGCTGTATTTCAATGTCATTCGGCTACAGGGGAAGCAATTGCAGCTTTTGCATGCAGTGGCCCCTTTGGATCTGCTTTCAGAATTTACATGTAATCTTTCATTGGTAAGATAAAACATTCAAATGACGTGTTAGTGCTAGCCAAGGAAAGGAAACACAAAGCAGGACATTCAGTAAGTCTCGTTGTGAAGCTCTGTCATTCAGGTAGTCACATAGCGAGTTCTGCACTTCCTCTCCCCTCAGGTTTGATCCCTGTTGTTCTTTTGATGTTGTTTATGCAAGATGTCGCAGCACTGCTGTAATAGCAGGTTCCCACAGTCCTTGAAGCTCATTATCCTTCACTACTGGTGAAAGAAAGAAACAACCCTGGAACTAAATATATACTGAATTTCAARGAGGCAGCTATTTGTAGTGATGTTTCCATGCATTTATTTTCCCTTACAGTGCTTGCATAACCACCCGCTCTGAGCTCTGCCCATTAGAAGTGTGAGTACAGCTGAACAGCAATGTTAGGTCCACTTCAATTAACACARAAAGCTAACGTTATCCAAAGAGGTGTGCTTTTCTGTTTCACTGCATACAGACTAATACACAGCTTTAACTTTTGCTAAATTAAAAGCAAAACACATTAGATTTAYGTAGCACGCTTATGTCTGTGTCCCGATAGAGC
This sequence comes from Rhea americana, assembly GCF_003343005.1. Lineage (NCBI taxonomy): Eukaryota > Metazoa > Chordata > Aves > Rheiformes > Rheidae > Rhea > Rhea americana. The sequence continues at coordinate 2,435,310 of NW_028185450.1, forward strand.
ACCAAATGGTGGAGGGTGGAGTCTTGGCTTTATATCAGCTCCAATCTGAAAAGATGTATTAGAGCAGTTTCCTGCAGACAGAAGACATTTTGATCTCTGATTAGAGCTGGAAGAAAGTTGTTTTAAGTGTGTTTCAAGTCTCTTTTCTATGATTATGTAATATTTGGAGGTGTACAAGAGAATCATTCTTGCTAGTCAGAGACAAAATTTTAACAACTGCTACCATTCTTCATAAACTTTATGAGAAATCCAAGTTAAGACACCAATCAGGCAGATACCCAAATGATTGTGTCATTCTCTGAAGAATCAAGAGAACTTTTTTTTTTTTTCCTATCAAATGACCAGGGAATTATATCAATTTTGATAGAAAAAGTCAAAAGTATTAATGTGAACACAAGAATATATAACAGCTAGATTAAGAGTTTCAAAATGTCCACCTAGTTTCACAGTGAACACTCTATTAAATTTGTTTGAATCTTTTATTAAATAATAAGAAAAAACAGAAAAGACAAAGCATTTTAAGTAGAACAGTAAACATCATTTTCATTCACCATTCCTTTAGCTACAGAGAGAGCCTTCATAAGGAAAAGCTCCTGATAAGTTGTGTTAAAGTGGGTAATAACTGTTCATTTGGGGCAAAAAGAAATTGTTGAAACCAGCAGGATCTGGAAACTGTTTACAATGTCCAGCACTACTTTAAAGCAAGACAAGAAAGGGGAGAAAAGAACAGAAAAGAGAAAACACTCACTGCTCCTTTTGTGCTGATTCTTACTTTCATCTCTCTTGCACCTGGAAAATGGCAGACTCATCAAATGGTCTTATCAACCACTCCAAAACCTGGCAAACTTCTAGCTGCCTCTGGTGATTAAAAGCCTGCTTTTAGCTGCCCTTTTAGTCATGGGTTCACAGCAGTGAAAGAAGACATGCCACAGTCTTTAATCAGCTAAGTCACACCTCTTAGGAAAAGGCATATACACAGAGGTCAGAAAAAGACCTATAAAAAGAGAGTAGGAAAGAAAACGGACACAGGAGATAAGAGGTGATGGTGAGACTCAATTCATGTATATTATATATATTCCTGCTGGTATCATGGATTTAGCTAAACTCAGGGGCTGATAACACCCATTCTTCTCTCCCCAGTTGAGACTGAACAGGACATCTGTCAGGATCAGATGTTCAAGCTCCTGTTTCATCTGTGCCTTCCCTTAATTTCACAATTTGTAAGCCCAAAGGATCAGTGAAAGGGGAAAAGACAGTGGATTTACTCACCGTGTTTAATTGTTTTAGAGAGAGCAAACAGTCAGTCATGTTCTTTGATATGTTTGCACACAATTGAGTATTTTACATATTCTGTTCCTTCATTATTTAAAAGAAAAAAAAGTCAATTTTGCACTGCTTAAGTATTCAAACAACGTGGAAGCAAACTGATCATTGGAATTGGGCTAGAAGAAAAATTTCAGCACAAGCAAAGATAACCATGTCATTTCCTTAAACCTCTCAATATTCAATTACTGTATTTTTCAGAGAAGTAGAAAAAGTCTGTTTTTCTCAGCTTTCCTAAGTTATCAGATTTGCCCTGTAGTATACAAAAGACACTAATATAATGTCCAATTGGATTTATCCTATATTTGTTTTTGATCCTACAGAATCTAGGAATAGTAAAGATTAAACCTAGAGGGATAAAGATTACTCATTAACACAGTATTCTTGCCAGTTTTACTTTCCTTTTGTTCAGATTAACCTGTATCCATCAACATCCCTGGATATTACTTCATGATGTAGAAACTAATTTTGTATCTTGGAATTTTTGAAACTGATTATCAAGCAACAATGATTTTGCTTTATGAGTTTCTTGCTATTAATTCTTATTATGTTAATTTTTTATCTTTAAGCATACATAATTCAAGATATTAATGCTAAAGATTTGGCAAAATATGTATTAGAATTTTGTTTTTACACAAAGAACCTGCTCCTAAAACTCATGCTTCTGGATGACTTTGTTATGATAAGGTTGCACAAATACTTCTACAAATACTTGCTACTTCTGTAGCAAGAGAAATCAAAACATTTATGGACAACGAGTTTGTGATTTATATGCAACCGACAAAATACGAGGGGATAATTCACATGCACATGCCATGGCTCAGCAACTGAATGGCTTCACTGAGTGTGTTTCTAAAGTAGGCAAGTCATTTTCATTAAAAAAAAAAACATGTAAGTAAGTGAGTCTCATCTTTTCGACTATGATAAACTACACTCTCCCAAAAAAGCCCTTTCCTACAATAGCGAGTGGAATACTTCCAAAGCAGATTTCTCAGCAAGACTGTGCTTCATGACATTAATGTTAAAAAATACATTTTTTTTTGCTTGCTGCCCTTTTTCTTAGATGAAACAAAGCCCAGTGCATGACCAGGAAAAGAAAAGCAAGGCAAAGAACAAAAAGACACCACATCAGCTTCCTGCAGGGACGAAGCAGCAGGTCAGGTTTACCAGATGAAGCAAGGTGCTATGTGGGGAAACAGAGTGCACAGACCTGCTCTGAGTCCCCTGGAAGCCACAATAGGCAGCTGCGCTGCATCTGCAAGAGCTGCACCTCCTGGGAGCGTGGCTGGCAACCAGGAATCCCCCAAAAGGCGCTTTCGCTAGCATTCTGTTCACAGAGAAATAGTGGGTGACAAGGAAGGTGATCTTTCCGAGGTGACCTGGGTACTCCATAAGGCTGGGGCTTGTTTTTGCATGCAGTCCCAACTATGCAATGCTCAAACTGCAAAATTACATTACAGGTAATTTAATTACATGTCCAGCGTAAGCTGGAATGCTATAGATACGTAGGACTGTAACAGAGCCATGTGACTGAACACAACGCCTCCCRTAAGGGCAACAGGCAGTACAGCAGCAGCCACAAGAACACTGTCCCATAATATACGTAAGCACGCTGAAACGAACAAAACTTTTGGTACTAGATGAAAATTTTTGATACCGCATTGTGACACAAGAGGAGAGCTAAGAGACCTAAGAGGACGTCAGAAATGCATTAYTGTCTTGAAAAACACAGGGAATTTGTTAGCGAAAAATGCTCACACGACTGAAGGAAGCGAGCAATACCTCACACTTTCAAAAAAGGTAAAAAAAAAMCAAAAGTCCAGGTCTCTTTATCAAYCAGGACTGGGGGAGAGAAGGGAYAGAAAGAGARGGGAGGTGAAAGAAATTTCTTTTCTAATCCTAAATCTGTTGTTTCAGCTTGATCCTGAACACACAGAAAACACGCTGATCAAACARCTGATGTTTCTTGATACCACTTTAGGTACTAATTCACCTTGGCCAGGATCCCATCTCTTGTTTATGTAACAAAAATGGCTTAGAGGAAGGAAATTCTAGAATTAAAGGRTGGGGGGAACAGGAGATGTCTCCTTGCATATAGAAAGAAGCCATCAGCACAACACCCAKGAGCATACACTAGGATAGTACCAGTCCCTAGGTTTGTACAGCACTACYTGCATTTCCAGCAGGGAGTTATTGCACTATTCCATAGGAGCATGATCAGGCACATCCCTATATTGTCAGGGTGTAAATAGTATAGTAAATGTCTCCTGGTGAGACACATGCTCCATGTCATAGGACAGCAACACCTTCTACTGTTGTTACTACATCTGCAGCAAACTGCTTATCTTAGCCGGGAAACTGGCATCTCACCCCCATTTGCTATTTATTAGGTCCTCAATTGTCCTCAGAGTGCAGGAAGAATATCACACTTTATATTATACTGTATTGCRTAAGAAAACCACATCAAGAGGTTTGTGGTCCATGGGGTTGCTCAACAGTTTGCACTGAGAGTTATGATTTGCTGTTCARCTTCCAGTTTCTGCTCACACTAGTAGCATTTAATGAATGGGMGCAAGGAACCTGAGTTCGTAACTCACCATAATACAATTTTTTTCATCACCACTAAAACTGTTTCATTTCTTTTGCCCTAAAAATCAACTAAAATTATTATAATTACAAATATATTGATTGTTGGTGGTGTATGAAAAACATAAMTAAGGCCCTTGTGTACTGCAATAAGCTTGGAATAAATGAGGAAAAGCTAGTGAAATGCARCAGATGCTTATTGAAGGTTCCAGTGTATCCATAGGATGGAGTACAAACAGGAAATCCTTTTGCTGTCAACCATCACTTTCTCATTTCTCAATTTGCCRGAGGAGGAAAAATTTCTTGTAACAACAAAGGCATTGTAAGAAGCCACATATGAAAAATCATTGTAAGAAAATACTTCATGTTTGTGCTTTATGCTTCTGTTCTTGTGCACCTGTGCCACACGAAAGCAACATATCATTATTCTTATGTGATAGTATTCAGTAACAGTGAGCACAGGAGTAAACACTTTGACTTTGTGTTTCATAGCATCTAAGGCACCCAGGCCTGATCCTAGGAGAACATTGTTCTATGGAAGAGTTACTTCAAATACTTCAGCACCGCCATGCAAGTTCTGAGCAACCCTTTCTGTTCTACACAATATTTCTCCTCATCACTGTATTATCTGAGCACCTCTAAGATAAGTGATAAGCTCATGCCTATCATCTGTCACATTCATTCATTTCAGAGAACTAACTCTCTTCCTCTCTCCACAGGAAGAATGGTGCATGCAGTTCTTCTGAATGAGTTTGACTTTTTTAAAAAAATATGAGCATTGAATTAAGGGAGTGAGTGCGCCATACATTTGGAATGAGAAATTATTACTGTTGTGTCAGCCCCTGGCTCCTGGAAACTTCATTTCAGAGGATCAGACATGAGTCCCAAACATTAAAGCATTTGGAAACAAGGCTAGTATGATGTCCTAGGGAAAACCACTGCGAAGACCAAAATGTGTATGAGCTATGTAAGTAGTAACTCCATTTGTTCAGAGATCAGTTTTGTAAAAAAATTATATAGGAGATGAGTTTATATAATGCTTAACTGCCAAGCAAGGAGGAAGTTACTTGCCACAACAAACTCAAGTTCTTAGTACTTGCGTCATAAGAAGCAATGGTAGAGCTTGATGCTGAAGTAGTCTTTGAAGTAAAGGACTTTTTACAATAGGAAAGCATGATACAGTGCATTGTTTGACATGCTGGGTGCTATGCATCACAAAAGTGATCAAAAAAGTGATGAATAGCAGGKCTACAGAGACACCAAATGATAGGAGAAATAAAATTGCATTAAAGAGGGTGAGACAGGATCAGTGAGCAACAAAATTCACACAAGCTGAAATCTGAACTTAATTTGCTTATGCAATGAYTTTCATTGCAAAGATGGCTACTACTCTCATGTCTCAGAATAAGGACAACTACACCATACGTGCTGGCTTCTGCTCACTGAATCTTTTTTGTCTCTTTCCTACYCAGCTGTGAATTAGCCACCCTTCTTTAAGATGAACTTGAAGATGTTTAAATACATATAGCCCAACCACAGGTCAAAAACTACAGCTGAAAAGTAACTTTGGTCTGTGCTCTGGCCCTCCCCTAGAGAGAGCTTTGGCTAGCTATAGAACTATGTGATTTCCTGCAGGTATCCAGAAGATCTGTATAGTTTGCTTGCTTCCTGCTTGATACGAGTCTCCAGACACTCATGCATATATTTGCAGGTAGTGGTAAACATAAAACTCGAGGTAAAATCACCAATCTATGCAAACTGCTGGCAAGTTTCCTCCTTGGTCTGGGTCTGCTGGCTTTTCTTTCCCTTTCTCTGTTACATAAAACAGCCTTATAGGTTTGATTCCATTCAGTTGTCAGTTACAGTGGATATTTTTAGTCCATAAATTTCAACACCAGCTTGAAACAGTGTTTAGCTAAGGACATCCAGTGATAAGAACAAGTGTAGCTTGACCTTTTTTTTTTCTAAACAATACCGATACTGATACCGTTAATCTCTCGCGTTGTATCTRTGTTTTCAAAATTGAAACTTTCAAGTGGTAAGTAATTCAGTAACTACCTTTGGGTATACAAATATTGTCCCTGGGTAAATATCAGARTATAGAATTCACTGTAGAGGAGATGCAGTGACAGGTTTCTTAAGCATTTTGAAGAGTCAGAAATCCAGATTTTGAAACTGATGTACTAAATGATATCCTTGACCAGTACTGCTTCTGTGTTTTCTTCTTTTTCTTGTATTAATGTGCAATTTGCTAATGTCTGTTAAAAAACGTTATTCTGCATTGACCCTGTAACAAAAGAAAGGCGTATTTTTAGAGAATCACAATAAATAATGCCCCAATACTATTTAGACTTATGATGACCTTTGCTAAGGCGCTGCAACCAAAATAGCTACATCCTGTGTAAAAGAGATCCCATCACAAATACTTGAATTTGTGATAAAATTGAAGCCATGTAAAGAAACAATCCCAGTTCTATGCAGCCTACCACAGTGCTGGCTGTGCTTGCAGCACTGTCGGTGCTGGGCTTGGAGGCAGCTCTGCAGCTGTGCAGGGGACAACAGCCCCCTGAGAACAAGCTGCAGGAGATAAAAAGATTCTCTCTTTATACAACCTCTTCAGAGTCACTTTTAAGATAGCATTTTGTGGCCTTTTGCTGAGAAATGATGAATACTGAAAAAGGGAAGTTTTTCATCTAATGGGCATGTGCTCTCTTCTTTCACCCAATAGAAGAAAATATTAAGCCAGTCAAAAGAAATCCTTGGATACAAGGCAGCCCTAATTCCTTCAGTAATATTATTCAGTAACTGAATAACCAATTTTTCAAGAACACAAAGGCCTAATTTCAGAACTGGATGGCAGRAGGATATGCAATTGACTGCCTAAAGGGAATTAAAGTCCGAGCCTATTTAAATGACTGATGTGATTAAGATGTTGGACGGTTCCATTTCTTTCCTTCTTGGACTTTCTAATAGCCCCATAATATCTCAGTGTTCCTATCTAGCTGATAGGAGTTCTTGGGATCTTTCAGATTATACCTTCTAGGACTGTCACTGAGATTTCATATACGTGAAAAAAAATTTTGCTTACATATTTACTCGATTTATCATTTCAGATTACCCTTTTGTTCTACCACTCACTATTTATATGGATTCATTATTCCAATTTAAATTCTACCTGCAAAGCTTATTGATTTTTAGCTTTGACCCTCCTTAGTTCTCTTCATTTCCTAATGGTCAGCTTAACACATACATATTACTGCATGCCAGAAAATGCATTTTTATACTTTGCATATAGTAAAAATCGCTTTTAGTTAAACAGTTATTTGTAGGAATTGTTTTCATGGCTTCAAAATCACATTAGGTATCTCTCTGAATAAAAGTAGTAATTTTTCACATACTGAATCAACAATCATTTTTCTCTAAAAATGAGAATGAAGCTATACATCCAACTTTGAGGTTAAATTCACTCTAGTTAATCTTCAAAGAAGTCATTTCCCTAAATTGCTCAAATACCACAGAAAGCGACATTTGATCAATGTCAAAATGTCATTCCACAAGCTCTTAAAAGGGGTATATGAGAAGACAGATGGATGCCAAGGTGCCCAGACAGACTATTCAGCACTTCTGGTCTGTCATTGTCTGAATCAGAAAACACCAAAATCAGAAACAACTTTTTCAAATGGAAGGAAGCCTCTAAAATCCAAGTTCCATGAAACAAGAGACCTATTGTACTCTGGGTAAGTAGATAAAAGAGATTTTTTTTTTCAGCTACCAAATCTATAGAAAGAAAATTATGACTTCATTCTGTTCTGATAGTACAAATGGAAAGTACWAACTTTAAAAGGCAATTTTTATAGGTTTATTTTCTCTAAGTAACATTAGCCAAAGTGAAGGCACTATCAAGCTGACAGTGTCGGTTACTATTAGCCCGTTTCTAAAGATGCCAGGCATTCAAAATTTGCTAAAGCCATCATGATCAAAGCAAGGCACTTACCAAGATTGAACTCTGTATTTGTTCAGATTTATACCATATATGTGCCCTCCCAACTACTGATGCAAAATTACATAGCAGAAAGCCTTTGGAAATCCAAATTCGTATAGGAAAATTTAGGTCTCAAAAGTTAGCTTCATCATGTTAGGTTCTCCTCCTCATTCATTTATTTAAGTGAAGTTTTCTTATAACTGCTAGTCTTCCTATAACTGCTTTCTCTCTTTTGGTATMTGTTATAGATCTAATTATTCAGAGGTCTCAGAGCGATGCTGAACAGATTCTGATGACTGAGAAAGCCGGCAGAGTCCTCTGTGCTAGGGACTAGGCCTGCCAAACCATCAGAACACAACTCACAGGAGTTGTGGAAACTCTCTTCTGAGTTTAAAATTCATAGTAGTCTTGTTTTGCTTTTTTTTTCCCTAAAGCTGATCATTAAGACTGCAGTCTTGGCCATATTTGGACAAGTCCCAAGATAATGTAGATATTACACAGATTTTCAAAACACTTAAAATATTTGCTAATTGAGAAAATAAAATTGTAGAAAAATTAGTCTCACACTAAGTTTGGTGTATTACCAAGATTTTTCATGCACACAAGTTGTTCTGTTCTTACTGCACTTGTTATTTTGCTGTTACTGTGTCTGTCAGGCTGTCAAAGCTTTTGTAGAGTTGTTTTGCAGGAACTTAGTCTTTGTCCAATCCCTTCAGCTTGAGGGACTGGGATTGCTTCTCTATTTACTACTCCTTTGCTACAGAACCACACAGTTTTTTTTCTAGCACATAAAAACTATTGGACTGATGAATTATCTRTTCCTTTTGCTCCCAGATACAACCATCTCAGTTATTCGTATGACTAAATCTTTGCTGCCATCTCATATTCATAAGTATCTTACTGTGGCCAAAMGTGGCAAAGCAGCACTACATAAATCAAAAGTTTTAATTTTCCATTCCACACACCACAGTCCTTTCAAAGATTCATAACAGACTGAAGAAACTGTGAGGGAATACAGACCTACAACTCTGTGTATAAAAGAGCAAACATAGGCATTTACCAGAGCACTTAAACTTGTAAAAACCTTTTAAAACAATTGTTTGCTTAGAGCTTTTAGTGTGTCGTTCTTATTGTGCTGAATGGAAGAGCAGCTCAGCTGCTGCCCTGAATCTCTCTCGGAGGAAAGATTTTTCTTTCCACTGACCATACAGGGAACCTAGCACAGTTAGGTTTCTAAATTACGTGCCTAAATTTATGCAATGGGAATACTGTGCGTAGAACAGCACACACTTCAACCCACCAGCAAGGCAGCCTTTTTGCCACGTGAAGCAAATAGCAGAGTGCACTCTGAGAGGCAGGCTTGCTTCAGGCAATGGCAGTGCTTTGCATGCTGTGGAAACCTGTGTGAACAACACGAATCTGCCAGAAAGTGCTGTACTGCTTTTGTCTTGCATGGCCAGCTGTGACGCCAAGAAATCACTGTCTCCCTACCACTAACACAACATCCAGGTGCTACAGTGGGATCAGGGGGCACTGAAAGAGGGCTKCTGCCCTTACTCATTCATGCCCCAATGCAGGAGCAACAGCTCCAGAGAAATAATGTACATCTGAGGTAACATTATTTGTGCCATAAATCCCTCCTCCTTCCATGATGAGTTGGCCAAGCCGTCAGCTGTGCAGGCAGCACATGCCAAGGCACTGGGGGGCCTTTAGGCTGGGAGAGAACTTGGACCAGCCAGTGGTTTGAAGGAGGTGAAGATACAGGAAAGAAGATGGTAAGGTTTCAGGGCCGAGGACAGTGAAGTTTTCCAAGGAGCTGTAGGAGACTCCAGGGATCTAGTGTGAGGGGCTCTAKTTTAAGCAGTCGACCTGGGAGCATTTGTAAGCCCTAGCTTCACTCTAGGCAGTGGGTATGTTGTGCCCTCAGCCTCACTGCCCTCCTTCAACGCGCTGCTGCAGAAAAAAAAAAGAAAAAAGAAAAAAAAGAAAGAAAAAGGAACGAGACAGCGAGACAGCTGTGTGAAAGGGAGATGTCGCATGCTCGAACCAGCTCTGGAGCAAGGATGTAAGATCAGGAGGAGGGCACAGGGATCAGGCAAGATGCAACCTCACCTCGCCTCCTCCACAGCCCTCTGTGCAAGGAAGAAGAGGAGGAGAGAGGTCTTGCTCCTCGCAGGACTGCGTGGGGGGAGCTGCGTGAAATGACTGGCTTTGCATTATGCTCCAAAAGCACAGTGCTCAGTCTGATCTTTTCTAGCAAGTTATTCCATAGCTTAAACCTGTGAGATTTGTCTCCACTGCAGGAAGCTTTTGGTTCACTTGTGGCCACTAAGTGCAGATATATTTTGGGGTGGTAGATAATCCCTAAATTAGCCTGGCCAAAGATAAGTACTATTAAGATAAAATAGGCATAAAAAGGGAGAAAGCTCTTGCCTAAAATTAGGTATAGTGTTGACAGAGCCATTGCAAAGCATCACCCCACTTACAATTTCACTGACCAGATTTCAACAGATCAATTTGACCACATTAGCTGACTTCCCAATGGCACAACTATTTCAGTAGGTGATTCTTGCACAGTAAATGCTGTTAAAATATAAACTGTTAAAATATAAGGTTATATATTTCATTTGCAGTTTAATTTACAGACTTCTGCAAGATAGGCAGGAGGATGCAGTAACCTCCCTGACACAGAAGAAAACCCAAATCCCTGAGTGAGGAGAGCAGCACTGGTACCGGCATCGCTTGTTCGTATGGTGCGGAACAATCTCAGCATACTGTTGCGTACAGCAGAGCCCCTCCGCAGCTGAGCAGGATGGCAGGTGTTTAATAGCTCGTGAAAACGTGATGCAGCAATTCAGGACAGGAACTATGGCACAGCACGTCAAATTCGGGAAGGATGATTGTGCCCTCATGGAAATACTGCTGGTGTTAACAGCCCTGCTCTTGTGAAAWTTACCGTGTGCTCTTCAGTGACCACGTTTGATCAGGATTCTGCTTTGGAYCTTCTCAGGAAGTCTTTTCTCTCCACAAAAGATTTTGGAAATTGCTGATACTTCGCTTTCTGCATTTCCTCTTTCAGACAGCTCAGYCATTCTGAAGCCTTTAGTTTTCAGTGCTTATGATAAAATGAATGTGACAGAAAGAAGAGCTTTAAGAGCCTAAAATACTTGTTTACACAGTACTTCTTGCTATTATACTTCTCCCACATGTATTTTTACTATGCTTTTTAATTCATTACAATACTATGATACAGTCCTTAGTTGTCAGTGTTTCAATACTTAATAAATACTTAATTCAAAGGATAAGAATCAGTTTAAGCCTCCTACTTTTAGTCGAAGAAAAGTGTACRTCTGAACCGTGGACTTTTCAGCCAGCTCTCATTACCAGACCTTTCAAGCAAGCATTTCTTAAATAGTTTAAGTGAGCAGCATAAAACACCACCAATAAACCAGGGATAACATTTGCAGGATTAAGTTAGGCGTCCTGTCAGTACAGTTACACCGTCAAGCTTTGAAGAACAGATTGCCTCTTTCCCTCTGCTCCCAGCTTCATAGCTCAGTGACGGAAGTTGTGGAGCCRTGATTCTCCTTCAGAAAGCTACCTGAGCCACGCTTTAATATGTACTCACACTGACATCTCTAGCGCATAAAAGCAGTCCTCGGACATTGCCCACCTTTCTCTCTGCATGTCTCCTGCACACATCTGCAAACCTCTTTAATTTGCAGCATGCAGCCRTACAGTAAAATAAGGTGAGGTTATTTCCCAGCTGGTTTGGTTTCCCAGAAGGGTCAGGAGAGATTTCTGCAGCCGTACCAGCTCCCTGCCCCACCTCCCCTCGGCCCCCAGCACCAGCTGCGGCTGGGGACAGGGACAGGCAATGACAGCACTGGCTGCAGGGCACGAACCACGGCAGTAGGTCACTGGCAGACTTCCACTTTGTGCAACCCGCTGCGCACTCATATATTCTACGGAGGCATCTGGCAAGCTTCACATCACCTCATCCAAGAGCATCTCCCTTAACTTCATCATTAATTCTGTGCTATGCACATCTCATTCCAAGCAGGAAACAACAAAGAAAGGCAAAAATCTGGAGGCAATGGTGCAGAGCAGTTGCAAGAGCTGTATTTTCAGTGTTTGGGTAGATCCTACCAAAAAACTTCTAGTGCTTCCGATAGGATTAGTACTATGCAGTGAAAATCAGAAGAATGGAGAAATAGTCAAAAAAAGAATATAAATCTGAACATAATCTGAAGCAAGCCAAGAGCATGCTAGTTAGTTGAAATAATTCACCTTGAAATTTATTAGTGTGTCTTCACTGCTAAACAACAAAACTCCAGAACCTAATTCTTCACGTAATTCCATTATTATTCCATGGAGTTGCAGTAGGCATGAATATGAGTATTTTTAAGAAATCTAGAAAATACGAATAGTTTCAAACTGTATGTAAAGAACCTACAAAACTATTATCATAATGACACAGATGGAAACTGAAATACAGAACTTCTGTAACTGGGCATACCTCAAAGAGACATAGCTTGGAAACAGAATTCAAATTGCATTTCTCTGAAATAACTACAAAAATAACCTAAAGGGAAGGAGATATCACAGTTACCTGTGAAAGAGAGGTAAGAGGCTGTCACTTTTCACAGTTTGTCAATGAATATACCAAAACCTTTATTTCTGGTCAGCTAGAAAGAGATTCAAACTGTTTATCTGACTTTTGCATGCAACGGTGCATGTATTCAGGCACCTGTTTACCCGCACTGATGCTAAGCAGTTTCACAAACRCGTACTCGACAGTGCAGTGCCTGTCCTATAAACCTGCACTACTGGTTGCAATAAAAACTAGGAGGGAGGAAATATAACAAGTAGAGTTGCCACCAGTGGAAAGCAAGTCTTTTTGCCTGATGGATGACAGGAATTCTTCAATAAGGATCCTGATAATTAAAACGTCAGCCAAGTCAGAGGGCTCTTCCCATACGAATGACATCTCTTGTTAATCATCCCTTCTCTGTACGACACGTGGATTCTTCAGACAATCAGTTGTGGTTAAGACTAAGTTCACACTCCAGGGAAAAACCGTATCATGCTAATGAACATTTGTGTTGCAACGGAGGCTAGTATTTTCTATTTCACAAAGAAAACAAACTCCCCACAAAGCATGTGAGCTCTTATCAGCTGTGCTTAGCTATACTCTAAGGGCATAGCACATAAAAGCAGTAAACCTTTAAGTCAAAAACAGATTGYTCATCCTTTCTAAAGAATATTCATACTGACCAACACAAGCATTGCTGATTTATTACACTGTGCTGCTCTAGCCCTCCCTTCTGGAGCACAGCCTTGTACGTATATGAAGGCACAACAGCTGAATAAATATTAATGAAATAAAATCCAATCTGGCTGTCCTGATTAAGCAGGCATCCTTCAGAGAGGTACTGATTAAATAACACTGAGCACACCAAGCAACCGCAAGGTTTCTGAGCCCCAGCACCACTTCTCCAAGGCCGATAGCCCAACAGCAAGCATTCCTTTCGCAGGCTGCTCTTTTCGCATTGTGCATACACAGTACATACTTCATTTGCTCACATAAATACTGTCCGGTTATCTYGCTGACAGCAGGAAGGATTTTATGCTTATACATCATTTTTCTATGAAGGAGTTACTTAAGTTATCGTGCCTTTGAAAATGAAACATGCTTAGCTATGCTTTATGTCTACCAATCTAACATCCACTGTTCGTGTATTCTAGAATTTGATATATATATATATATATACATACATATATATATATAGAGAGAGAGAGCGTGCAGTTTTCCAACCGGCCAAGAAAACGTATAGCTACAGTTCAGTGTATCTGGCTTCTGCAGAACAACTGGATGTCTGTATTAAGCAAGTCTGGGTTTTACTGTGAAAGGTCAGTTTGATTACTCTTTAATCTACAGAACGGATTTYAAAGCCAGGCAAATCACATTCTAAGATGGATCAGGTCTATATTACAAGTTAGAGTGCAGCAAATGTTCAAGCTCTGATTGAAGGATCACAAGATTACACAGAATATATTATTCATGAGTACGTAGTTAACTGCCTCATTTTAAAACGGCCCCTTCTTGGCTCAGTTTGGAACACAAATTGCAGGCTGGGGACGCTGCAGTCCACGTTAAGCGCTCTGTCGTGTGGCCTCCAGCTACTGGCTCCTCATTCCTTCATCTAGCTGCAAGTTCCTCCACAAGCTGCACCACACCGGTCCCTCCCGGAGCCGCAGGCAAAGCCTGTGCGATTGCAGCAGCTACTTTCTGGTAGCAGGAGGAATTGCAGCTGGTGCCAGGACAGGTGCCACGACGGCGATGAGTCCAGCCGTGCCTGTGGAGGACTCCCAAGAACGTAATTCATGCAAACGACCAGAAGAAGGGGATCTGCTTTTTGCACTGACAATTTGGGTGGTAGCTTCAGGGTAAACTAGAAGAGGGCTCATACTGGAATCAGATTTCTCTGAGCTGTAGCTGTCAAGTCTGCAGCGCRCTCCAAGCGCAAACTTGGCACCCATCCCCATGTTTAGGCACAAAGACTCGCTGAATACAAACAGACCAGCAAGTCYGTGTCCTGCAGTCAACATCCAGCCCATCTCCCTTGCAGGAAAACACCTGTGGCAAACACCGACCAACACATCCCGTTGTCAGGAGACTCCTTCCTAGGACAGCCCCGGCACCACACGGCTCAGCGAGGCGGGTGCAGGACCGCAGCCTCAGCRGTCTCGGCTGCACGGCCAGGCAGGCGTCACACGTGCTGCAGCCAGCAACATGGAGCCAGCCCCTTCCAGACTGGGGGCATTTCCAAGAGAAGATACCAAAGTAGTAACTCTGACTTGCACATTATTTGGCCAATAAGCACAGGTGAAGRATACGAGTTGGAAGAGCCTGAAAATTAACCAAAACCTAATGACAAGAACAGAAGGATCGGCAAAAAAGGATGAATGGAGCTTTTTGTTCCAAGGAGGTATACAGCTGTTACAGATGTCACGAGAAAATGAAAGAACTGCTACTCCACTTATCCTAAGGCATATTTTACTTCGAGATCCAGAGATCACGTAATAAGATGCTTCAAATAACACCAAGAACTTGACACTATAACAGATCTCAGAGCATTACAGATTTCGTTCAGCTATGAAAGCAAGAGATTTTTGTATACTGCACACTCACTTTTCTGGAGAGAAACCATAACACACTTCTGTTTTAAATTTACTCAAGACTTATTAGCAGTAGTCATAGTACAGCAGCTGCCTTGCTGTTTTGCAGCACTTCGCAGGCACAAACAGCATGAAAGAAATGCAACAGTGCTGCAATTTTACCACTATTTGCAGAATACGTAACATGAAACAGAACAAAATTTATGGGGAAGTCTATCTAACAGGCAGCAACTGTTGAAAATAATGCCAAATGACACTCCAACAGCATATAGCTAGTTAGCATAACCTATCTTCATAAGAATATAAAGGATTATAAATCTTAAAAATCTCATTAAACAGTGTTACTTTTTTTAAAGCCACCGGAGAGTTGAACTCATGAAAATGTGCTCAGAGCGAGATGTTTAACTGCCTGCRTTTGGCGTCCCTTGTCCGCTGAATCAGGATGCCTTAACACCTTCGCTCCTTCGGACCGCAAGACCGAACCCGTGCGCACGCTGCCGGCGTCGTGCTGCAGCCGCCCTCCAGCTTCCCCGAGACGGACGGCCACGGCTGATCACGCTGGGCCTGCAGCTGAAGAGCTCCTCTGTTTTCACCTTGATAGGGTACCACTTGCTGTCAGATAAGGGCTTCAAAATGAGGATAAAAATTACTTTTATAGTCGCAACAATCTATTTCAATGAAGCTGCGTTACTGAAGGGAATTTATCTGCACATCCTCTTAATCTTCACGCTTTTTGACAGGACTTTAACTCTGAATTCTCCTTCCAATTATTGCATTAGGGCCAAATCAAGCTGTGTTTGAGGTAAGTAGTAATTTTTCCATTGACTTTAATAGCAGCTGGATCAGACACCAGAATTGCTCCTAAGAGGCACTCACTTCAGCTCCCAGTAACGAATATGACAGCAGATAGATACACTAGTCATGAATGGAGAATAAAACAGTACCATAAAACTGCCTTCCTCTCTTCACTCCCTTCTGCAACACGCTTGGAGCTATGAGGAAAGGCAGGTGATTTGATTAGGCTTGCTGAGTGCTGAGAAGTGCACCACTAACCAGAGACTCTTTTTGAGGCAAGAACAAGTACTTGAAAGTTCAAGAACCTGAAATGTTAACCTACAGGGTGGTGCTTTAAATCCTTCAGGAAAAATAATCCTGAAAGTGCACAACCTTCAGCAAAATCCAGGTTAAGCATTTCTTCTTGTGAAATAACCAGGAATATCGATACTGAGGACTAGGACACAGCAGAGGATTCCGTTGTGGGAGAAATTGCCATGAAAGGGTGAAGCAAAGCATGTAGAAATGCCTAAAATGTCATGAAATGTTCCTGCTCCAACACATGAAAGTACATAATCCTCAGTTAACCTTAGCTGACTGATGCCTCCTGTTTTATAGCATCTTCACTTAACGTCTATCTGAAGAGACAAGATAGTGTTGAATAAGTGCTTGGTATACGTACTTGTACGTCATTTTAGGCTTTGAACCTCTTGCTTCAGTGCTTCTCACCATATGTGTACAGACAATATTATAACAATTGCATTGAAACTTTTTTTTTTTTTTTAAGCTGTCTTGTTGTAAGGAACAATATTTGGAAGCAAGTAACACAGCAGAAAAATCAGCTGCTTACATTCATTTCCTAAATAAATTGCCTAAAGATGGTCATGGTTTTGTAAGCAGTAAACTTCTTGACTATGAAGACTGATCATGCAAATCCATAACCATGAATAGGTTTGTTAGACAGGTGTTGATAATCAAATCTGATCTTACAGGCATTAGTAGAGAAACAGTGTATGTATTTACTATATAACAGTATTCTGAAGAAAGCCATCTCTGTTTTAGTTAGAGAAACATTTATGAAAACCAAGAATATAGCAGAGAGTTACTGCAAAGCCATTCACTGTAAAAGCCTGATTAGGTGAAGAGGACCTTGTGCTGCGTTTAGCAAACATGACACCGCGCAAGTACTGATTTCTTGAAGTAAAAGCAGCTAAGAACAGACAACGTTGAGACAACAGTATAAGACGGAGCATGACTTTCGACAGTAGCTGGAGTACGTGCTGTACCAACGTATCCCTGAAGAAGGGCTTGCTCAGTAAGCCTCTTGCCTGCCCAGTGCAGCAGCTTCTCTCTCTGCTTCCCGCAACGCTCTCGCCCTCTTCTCTCCAGAGAGACGCCCCTGTTCGTTCTCACAAGGTCTGAACGGAAACAAAAGGGCACRAGGCTGCCAGCCACGAGGAACCGGTACCTTTTTAGACGTCCTATTCGCACTTCACTTGTGAATCTCAACAATTTTAGTATTAAAATTGATGGCCCGGATGAAAAGGAATAAAACCATCTGCCTCCTGGGAAGAGAAGAACTTCGCTGAAATCCAACAAACAAAGCAACAAGTATTTTGTATTAAAAAAAGGGCAACAAGTGGCACTCACAGGTCATTAGAGAGCTCTGAGTTACATCTCCACAGTTGTGGGGCAGGAAAAGGGGCAAGGAATACAGACTGASTACGCGACAGCAGTAAGGTAAGAGCAGAACAAACTGAAAAGCTGCACTTCCACAAAAAGAGAAAAAAAAGTAACTTTTAAACACCTTAGAGTAAGAAAAMAAAAAGAATGAAGATTAAATCCACGATACAGCTGTTGCTCTTTTACATACCAGACTGAAGCAAGCATCAGATCAAAATYGCCAATGAAGTGTATGTGCAGATACACAGTTGATGCAGAGTTCTTACATATTTAAAATTGATAGTCCTGGAAAAGGAAGGTTGTTTAATTTTCATATACCACAATATTCTGCCAAAGTCAGGGAACATGAGTGTCAAACAAAAAATTTTTCGAGAAYTTTCTTCTAAGTAATGATTCCAACAACTGCTAACTGGTGGGTTTTTTCCTTCCTTTTTTCAGTAGCTTGCAACTCCAGCAATAAGGTGACTACAAGCTAATTATCATTTCCTTCTTCTCRCACACATAAGCACACCAATGTAACTCATGAATCCCAGTACGTATTAGATTACTGAAAGCTCCTTAAAACTGTTCTCAAATTACACTTCCAACATTCTGACAGTAGACGTAAGCTACGGGCTACAGCCTTAAATGTTTTTTTTTTTTTCCTTTAAGACAAATATTTAAAATACCGCTATTTTGAAAGGATGCATGTTTGCTGTAACTCCTCTTTAATCTTCTCCTACCTAAAGGACTGCTTGTTCTTCTGTAATTAAATCCGTCTCTGGGAGCCCCCCCCYCATTCCAGCTTCTTTTGTTACATGTAGGCAATCCTATACACGGAGTAATTTGCTGAAATAGTGCAGCCAATCTTCCAGTCTCCCAACTAAATCACTTTATCAGCTACTTCTAGATGCCAATGCCAAAACCTTTTCAGTCAAAAGATGGGTGGTTTGTAACTTGAGTTTGTGCTCAGATAAAATTTTCACCGTAAAATAATTAAGCCTCCAACTATCCGTAAAGAATCTTAAAAGCATCTGTTTATAATGCCAGGGCATAGGTACATTCCCTCATTCATCCTCACAATTCGTATCGTTGAAACACTTCGGTGACGCTAGCGGCAGTATGGTTAAAAGAGGGCCCTGACACAGGATGCAATCAACAGACGCACGTAATGAAGGGCTGCTACAGGCAGCGCTACCGCACCATTTGTTCACGTCATCCAACCCCGTCCAGTAAAGAGTTATTTTCCTTGGGTTTTAAAGTCACCAAATTTCAGTCCGCTTAGATAACAGTCCTCTCCACACGAATCTCTCCAAGCCAGATTTTTTCATAGTTAYACCAACATTTTCTGCCAAAACACAAAATATTGTGTGGATGTACAAATTCATTACAAATYGACTTTTTAAAAAGTAACATCCTCATTTGGAGCAAGGGTCTGAAATTTAGCAAACTAGTACCGTTTGCCAGGGAAACATTTGTCTGATTCTTGATTTGCCTAAAGTTACAGGCAAAATACCTGAGYGCACAGATAACTGGTTCTGACTTTAGAAGAGACTTTAAAACCTTTGACCATTCCATTTGGGCAGAACTCTGACTGAGAAAACATCAACACCAAAACCAAGAGGGACTGCTGGAGGGGAAAGGAGGAGGAAAAGGCTGATTTGGCAGGGAGATGGGATAGAAAAGGGACTAAGACAAGGTAAGGCTGAATTTCCACTTCATGCTGTCTGTAGCAAGGAAGGGCAGAGACCACCTGGGCCGGAGAACACTCCCCCTCGTCTGACCAAGAGCTTTAGGCACTGATCATCATCATCTCTAACTGTGAGAGTCTTGGAAACGTGGCCTTCAATTTGTCAGTCATCATGGCAACTTCAGACTACAGATGACTAATATTAGCTTGTTTTTAACATCCTAGTTCAAGCTGAATTACAAATCCAAAGTACCAAGTTTGGTAATCTCAGCTGAATTCTACTTGCATAGCTATTTATATCAGGCATGTCACTTGGGCAAAGAAGATAGTCAGAGGATATTCAGCCACGGTGGTATTAATAGAACAAAAGAACATGAGGGCTCATTGTGTTTGTTTTTCTGCTCTGCTTTTATGTGTGAAAGCAGGATAAACATATATTCTGTTCACAATATAACTTGTTTTGAAAAATGGTACCTAGAGAAGCTTGACAATCAACTGAAATGGCTTTTTAAGAGGACAGAACAAGCTGTGCCATACCAAGACATGGGCACGCACGGGAATCATTTCTCCAGCAACTGAGACCAAGTGCTACTGCTTCTGTACAGAACAGACCTCTCTGATTAATTAGTAAGGTTATTYCTTGTGTTGCATTTCAAACGCTAAATCCATTTTTGTCATGACACATTCAGATCAATCAGCCAATGTTTCAAAGTGTATTTTATGTAACCCAGCTACAGTTATCAATAAACTAGCCCCTTTCTGAAAATCAAAACTTCCAATGTTAATACACTACCCTCAGTGGCACCTCAATCCTCCCCTCAGTTTCTGGGCATCGCATGTGTCTTAGAGATCTAGGAGGCGAAGTTCCTCCACCCACTGCATCAGGCACAACACGGGGGCAGACAGAAAGGGTGTGCTGAGGGTTCACATTGTTGGACAAGGACACAGGCAATTTTCAAGGTTTATCAACAAAAGATGCTCAAACACATGTAMAACAAATAAATCTGAGTTTTGTTTTTTTTCAGAAAGGTGACATCTAACCTATGGTACACAGAATAAACTGAACTATAATCTTCTCAGGAATAAGAGCAGCACTGAAACAGACCTCAAAATAAGGGTGCAGACTTAGGGACAATTGTCCCTCCTGACACCAACAGACCACCACACAGAACACCAACATAYGTGCCTCAAAACTTCGTCTCCTGACTGCTGGCCTGACTTACAGCCAAAAAATGAAAGCAACGTGAGTACACAGAGGAAATTACTCATGAGGATTAAAACAGAATTGTTTACAAATCATTCTCAATATTCATCTCTTACATTTTGTATCTTCATTAGTCATACTTGAAAAAGGACAGCAAAAATTCTTTTATGTATTCTAAAATTATCATAGTCTTTCTTGGGCACYATCAGCTCCATTTCATTACTTAAAAGAGGTATATTCTATGTTTTTTCAACATAGTTCCCTGGAAGTGAAATAATAGTTCTGGTAGAACTACGAGATCCTTTTCCTTCATAATTTACCTTTGTTCTGGAGAGAAGAATGAAGACTTGTTATATTCAAAAACCAGCTGACAATTTGAAGTAAAAAACTTTTGAAGAATTTGTCCTGGTTGAAAACATTTGCATAATAACAATGAAAAATTCTTCCAAACAGGTACGCACAGCAGGAGATGCAGGTAAAGATGAAGACTTTGGTCAGTACATCATACATCTGTGCAAAGACAAAGTAGCTGCACACCGTTTGAAACCAGGCTCTTGCACACAAACTAACACCACCGCTGGGTTACAYGCTAGTAGTGCACCTATTGCTCTGTGGGTCTGACTGCCACAGCTGTAGTCACTAGAATATGAGCTACTGATTTCAACAGAAGCAACAACTCTAACAAAAACCATCAAGCTGTACGAGTTAAACTTCGCCCTCATTCCCACAACCTCAACTTCAAATAAGGCATATTTCTTCCAACTATAAGGATATGGAAAAATGATGAAGATATCAAATATCAAAAGGAAAGTGAAGAGGCTTTTGATTTTTACAGCCTAGATATTCCATTATATTATTATTATTTTTTAACAGTTTGTCAGACTGCAAGAACTCTGTAAAAATGAGGAAGCATTCCAGCAGCAAGAATCAGTTGATCAACAAGGATATAGCTCAAGCTTCTCTGACTGGTGGTGGTGGTAGGGGGTTGGGAGGGTGTATATAGTGTAAATATAATTTCTAAATGAATCTCATTTTGAGAGAGAGAGWGTCTCATTTAGAAATTATTTTTGTAAGCCATTAAAGGATCAGATATTCTAAAGCATTCAGTTGTGAGCAWACTTACTGAATCACTTTAAAAACCCCATAGCAACCTTCATACTTTCAGATTCATCGTACAATGTGAATATTAATTTCAACATCATCTGTTCAGATCATTGCACAGATTTTATTGCTGCCGGTTAAAAGGATAACACTATTGACAGCTTAACCTTTATTAAACTGTTGATACATTAATGATTATTTTAATATAAAGTCATGAACACATTACAAAAATATATAAATATTAACAATTACAGATAAACTATTTAGAAGAACATTCTTTCCATAGTATTGGTCTTTTCTTGATAATTAGAGACCAGAAAAACAGGATTTTACCCTCAAAATATTTTAGTGAATTAGCATTTAAATAATACTCAAGTTAAACTAGTTCCACTTTCCAGAAATTATTAAAAGTTGCAAACAATTAGCTCAAAGTCAACCATGTACATGAGGAATAAAACTGCAGGGTTAACTATTATTTATGATAGTATGATATGGCAAGATACAACTAAGCATAAAATTTAGGTATTTAATCCACTTAAACATTTTTTTCTGCATGAAGTGAATGAAGAGACTAAAAAGATGAGAACCTTCAAAACATCTCTGCACAATGAATAGCACTGCTACTATTTGCTTTTAAAATCCAGGTATCCAGATGCTTAGAGTTAGTAAAACACTGAAGTCAGCTCCAAGCTTGCTGTCTGTGTACTTACAGCAATAGTCATGTTTCTCTCGTACTTTTCACATAAAAAGGTTGTTTAAAGATGAATCAGGCCTCACAGCATAACTGTGAAGTAGGAAATACTATTACCTTTAATACAGAGTTGAAACAGATTATAGCTTGCTGAAAGGGAGAATAAGCATGTGATTGCTAGGGTGAAAATTCCACAGGCTCAGTCATCCCATTTAATATTTTGTGATGATACAGCATCTGATTTTACTCCAGTACATTGAAYGGCTTTGATAGTTCTACAAACTACAATCATCATCGTGAAGTGTATTTAAAAACTTGAGTTGTTCTTTAGACATAGCAACATTACTTTCCAGATCACAAGCCCTAAACATGGAACAGACTTTTTCTGGGGAGGAAAAAAGGAGATCTGTTGTACTTCAGTTGTTCTTGATCACTCACTATAAAACCCTTGCTGACTTTAGAGACAAAAAYGCATCACATTTCTGTACCCTGACTTGCCAAAACACATTAAAAAATATAGAAGCCAAGTTTTGTTCTATGTACATCCATAGCCAGTGGGATACAAATTCTTATCACTGATCTCAAAGCCTTCTTCAGGACAGGAGAGTTTTGCAACTCCCGTATCTCATTCTACCTCTAGCTCAGCTAGAGCACTTGTGCAAAAAGTACAAATAAATAAAAGCATATTGCTATGGCTAAGAGATCTGCAAAGCGTTCAAAGTCCCAAGGCAAGAGTACAGGGCAGATTTGAAATATAAAGTTCCTCAACGAAAAATAAAAACAATCAGACAAACGATTGGAAGAGGGCATGGAAAGAGCTGGTTTCAACGGGAAGGATTTTCTTATTGGACTTGATTTTGTTGGASTTTGTTTGTTTTTCTGGACAGACCAGTGACAAACAATACAAATCATTTCCAAAGAATCCCAAGAACAGTGATGTAAGATTATAGACAACACTCTATTCTTCCTTTTGAGAAATGGACTGATCAGAGGAAAATGTCTGCCCACAAGACGCGCCCACACGCACATACACAGTTATTCAGGATCATATCCCAAAATGGGTCCCAGCCATTTTTCCACCTCTGGCACAGGCAAATTTTTCCTCAGTGCATAATCTTCAACCTGCAAAGGGAGCACAAAACATGATTTGGAATCTCCAGCTTTTATGGTTTCCAAAAAATTTTGGAACATCTGGTCACAAGGTGTTTTTGAATACTATAACACTATTATAATGCACAGTGCAAGTTACCTGATCTTTACCTATCTTGCCAACAGCAAAATATTTGGATGAGGGACTGGAAAAGTAGAGGCCAGAAACCGCAGAAGCAGGTGTCATTGCTAGTGATTCAGTTAAACCAATTCCTGGAAAAGAGAATGAACAACATTTTTGTCCTCTGAATGGATAACCAGCATAAATTCAGAGCCTTTTCTGTTGGGCAGACTGGAAATCCTGAGACAGTTTCTAGAAAACTCAAAAACAAGCAGCTTTCAGCTACACTAAAAATAAAAAAACATTTTTGACTTGTTATCTGTCCCAAAAGATAGGCATAGCTTTCCATATATTGCACACTTTCATTACAGTGTTACTGTAGAATAACTTAGAATTTGTTTGAGAAGAAAAGCTTGGACACTTTGGCAACTGAGAAGGGTAACCAGAACTTTGAAACACAGGAAAGTATTCTAGGATTGTGGAATCAGCAGTGAAGTAGCTAACATTTAAAATATCAGAGGAAAACAAACAAAATAATTCATTCCTTTTTAAGACTACCATCTCAAGGTTTCTGTGGTCCAGGAAAGACATTGATGAATTAGCTTTTATTCTGTTTATATCTGGTATGTCTTCTCACTGCCATAAGGATACTAGAATTTTTCTTTCTGTGCAGAACCCTGTTTGCACGCAATCTGCTAATTAGGGACATATCTCCTTCATCAACAGCACTGGCAGTATTTTGCAAACTCTTCCTTGAATGAGGCAAAATAAAAATGGCAATGAAAGGGGAAAGATAACAATTCCCAGAACTGCTTCAGCTTGATTTTTTACATAGCTTTGCACTGCCCATGTTATTGTTTTGTTAGCATTTCGATCTTTAATTTACTTTTAAAATGAGTAAATAAAAGGATCTTAGAAAAATGTACAGAAGTACCTGTTGTTTCCTCAATCTTTGCAAGTTTCCACATGGTAAGTTTTTCTGTATGGTCTGGCTGGCTTGGATATCCAGGGGCAGGGCGAATTCCCTCATATTTAATTCTGCGCAGGTCTGAAAGATCTAGCTGTTCACTACTGCAGTAAGCCCAGAATTCCCTTCGAACCCTTTCATGAAGCTCCTCAGCAAATGCCTTGGAACAGAGAGCAAAATTTTTTTTAATTTGTGGAGACTGATGCAACAGTCATTAGATTAAGATGAACAGAGACCTTCTCCTTCTCCCTCTTTTACTTTTTAGGGGGGATCTTACTATAGATGAGAAATTGGATTAAACTTAAATTCATATGTGAATTTAAATTTGCTTTTCCTCTTCACGTGTTTTAGATCTTTCTCTTTTTGGTAGACTGAGTTTTTTGGTTGTTCTGTTTTAAAATCATATCTGCTTGAAGATGTAGAGATGTGGGCAGTAACAGGAAAAGATAAAGTACATTAGCATGTGGTGATGATGTATCACTATAGCACCGAAGACATTAGGTGCTGACTATTTTGAGCATCTCTTCAGTTCTAGCTGTGGAAGGCCAGATCATTCTTGCATCCATGCTAGTATCAGATATAAATAAGCATCACTGTTCTTTTTAGCACAGGAGCGTTCCTCTAGCTAAAAGTAGGTTATAGCTTTTCTTATCTGCTCCTAGAGCTTTTACCACAATTTTGCCAGCATTTTGTCCTGCATTCAGTACAAATTCTCACCTTAGTGAATATGTTCGGATGGCATCAAACATTAATTTCCGAAACTCTGTTATAGCTAAAGATACACAACTGAAGCTAACTCTGTTCACTTTGCACTGAAGTTGCTTTGTTTTAACATGATTACTTAGGTATAAGCACAGAGCTGTCAGCTGGGGCAGCAAGGGAGGAGTGAGGGGGGAGAGGGAGATGAATGGACAGGGACTTTCTAAACCACTTCAGCCGGAGCTTTACAAGCATGTCTGTCTATGCCTAAGACATGTTAAGTCTGAAAAGACTGGAAGCCTGGATACATTAAAGCAAGATTCAAGTGGGTCACACCTGCATCCCAACGCACTCTCTCATTTAAACAAAGCAAGCTTTAAAGATCTTTTTAAATTGTCCTGTTTTAAAATCCACTAAATTCTACCAAAATCCACATAACTAGGGGGTGTTTTTGCAACTGAAAGATATGGATAGCAGACTCCTCTCAAGCTCAGAAGATGACTCTCCTCTCAAGACAAGCTCAGTGGAAGCAGCTCACTTCCAGATTTAATGCAGAGCAAATCTCACAGGCAACAACCTAGAACTTGAGACAGCAACTTGTCAAACAAAATCAGAGAAAACTTAAAGACATATGATTAAACCTCATACCTCTGCTAACCGGTCTCCAAGAGCCTTTACCATTATGATGTTGTACTCATCATCCTGCTTCCTATATTCATTGCACAGTTCATCTACTCCAAAGCAGGCCACAGCAAACAGGCCTAAGTAGTCACAAATGCCAGAATCTAGCGGTGCTATGAAATCAGAGAGGCAGTAATAAGGATCAGTGCTGGCAGAGTCCTTTTCAGCCTAAAATAACAAAAATAGTGCAATAAATCAGCACATTCTAAAAAATATTAATTCATCGCTATTGATCTAAAGAGTGGTCTTTTTAAGATTAATGGACGTAACCCATTTCTGACAAATATCTACCCTAGACTTGGAGACATGATGCATTTCCTGTGCTTGAATTAGATGAAAAACATCTCTCCTCCTCTGAGGGTATTTGGATCACTGAAGAACAAAATGTCAAAGGAAAGAGATGCTGCACTGAACAGATATGGAGAGATGTTTTGCTTCTATTCACAGCTAGCAAGCTTTAACAGTTCATTCTGCACACAAGGCATTACAAAATGAGRAATACACTTTTGCCAGACACTAGGGAAGACGAATTTTCCATTTCTAGCACTCATTGATTCCAAATCTGTTACCAAAACTGAAGGTTGACAGTCTGCATCTCAATTATGGAAACTGAGGGATTCTTCAATAACTCTCTAGCACTTTTGAATTTATAAATACTAATAATTTCGTAAGATACAAACTGCATGCTCAGCAATCCAAACAAAAAGATGCCCCAAACTCTACATTTACACTAACACAAATAAAATGTACCTACCATCACTGAAAAGGTGAAACCCAAGCAAAGTTCGAGCGGGTTTATGGAAAAAGGGAATATCCTGCTCTCTGAGGCTTCTCCCAAAACAGAAAAGGGGAAAAGCTAAAGAGGTGACTGCATGCTGTCAATAGCATCTAAAACAAAGTTTGACAGTTGGGCATCAAATCAGCGTACTCACTATAGGCACAGGATTGCTATTTAAAGAGCAGCTCTGCTTTTGAAATCTACCCAATTTATAAGGAGATAAATTAAAGCTATTTCACGGGTATCACTTGACTCACAAAACGCTCTAAGTTTTCTTATTCTACAACAACATTCTGGCATTAACAACACTTTTTACACTGTTCCCAAATGCTACAAAAAAAAAAAAAAAAAAAGAGGAAAATGGAGGAAGATGATCAACTGTTTGCTTTGTTCTATAACCAAATACGCTGTACAAAGTGAAGAAATATGAAAGCTTTTTCCATGCAGATTATCTTAATACTAATTTTGAGGTTCCCCTTTAATGATCATAGTTAAAAAATATTAAATGCATCTATAAATTTTAGATTTATATCAATTCCTTACTAGCACCAAKGTCATGGAGAGAACCTTGTGTAATGAAAGAAGTATTTTTTTAAATAGAARAAGACAATTATTCTCTTCTACTTTGCTCTGATGAAACCTCAGCTGAATTACTGTGTGCACAGTACTGAAAGAGAGGCAGATAAAATACACAGAGTCCAGAAGGGCACCCACAAAAGCATCCAGAGTTTCATGAAGTTAACCTTTGAGAAAACCTGAAGAATGGGGAATAATATATGACATGAAAATAATATGGAAAAAGGAAAGTAACAGTATTCCAATATGTCAACAACACTATAAAAAAAAAAAGTAAAATCAGATATTCTCCATGGGAGAGCACTGGGAAAAGGCAGTAAAAATGATTTAGATGGGATATCAAAACTTCTAACTAGGTTGTAAAATCCTGGAACAAGCTACCAGGAGGCGTTTTAACACAGCCATCCCTGGATGTTTGTGAGAACAATTTATATAAACATCTGTCAAGGATTGTCAAGGGACACTAGAGCTGTATCCATGCGAGGAATAGGAACAGACAATCCTGAAGTCGTGTATTTTTARTACAATTCTGCAATATTGACATAGGGTTGTCCTCACAGAACACTGTACTCCAAAACTTGAGGTACCTTAAATGTGTTTCCGTTACGTTTGATGACTCTGAATACGTAAACTATGAAGAAGAYAAATCAGAATTTGAGGGAGAAAGAGAGGCATAACATCTTGTAAATGTTGCTCAACCTATCGAGATAAATGCCAATCTAAATAAGTATGACTGAAATATCAATACTTAAAATACTGATTCTCTTGATCACAATTACCGGCCAACAAAATAATTCTAAACTGCTACTTGATATGGGGAATTTTACATTAAAATTAAGACTACCAGGAACTCTTATCTTCATTGAGCTTTATTTTCCATGCACTGTAAGTATTTTTTAAGCTTTAACACATTCCAGCAGAATTTCTCATGTAAGGCAGAATCTAAGGATATTACTAGACAATTTAGGCTCATTAGGTTCTAGTTTAGCACACAAGATCTATGTGATGATTTACAGAGCAGAGTGTTTTAGGACAGCTCAAATACTAAAATGGAGACAGAAAACAGGCCATRTTTGAGGATGTCAACTGTGTTAAGCTTTCTGTACAAATACTAGTCTTGAGTCATTGCTAACAAGATCTTGTTATTACTACAAGAGAAAGAAATGGCAACAGATAATKAATGAAGTCAGGTAACAGCAAGCATTTTCTGCAGATTTTAATAGGACCCTTTTGTTCCATTCTTGCAATTCACCACAAAAATTTTCACTTTAATTAACAAACAGTCTTTCATTATACCTGTTGCCTCAAGCCATAAAATTTTGCTATTGGTTCCACAGATCTTRCTGCATCTTCTGTGGCATATAAATGGATATCATCTTGAACACTTTGAGCTGGCCAAAATCCAACCACACCCCTGGCTTGTAATTTCTTTTGATTAATCAATATTTTCAGTAGACTTTGAGCATCATTATAAACTCTCTTCGCTTCTTCACCTATCAAAACAAAAAAACCTTTAGAAAAGGCATGTTTTCACAATCATTTGAAGGAGCTTCAGATTGATTCATTTTGCACATAATTCTCAGATCACTGCAACAATCCATCAGCTACAGTAAATAGAGAAGACATCACTGTGACTATGTCTATACAGCTATAACACATATCTTGAAATAAATGCTTTAGCAATATCAGTCTAGTAGAGGCAGAAGATGCAGAACACGAGGAGCGATAGGGAAAATGTGTGTGCACACTGACATTAGCACAGCAGATCAGAACATTAACTTCAGTGTCACGCTTTCAGTTTCATCATGTATTCTAAGGCCTGCTGAGTCGTTTCAAAAGGAGACAGAGCATTCTTGTCATCTTCGCCCACAACAGGGACACACACCTATCAGCTGCTCTGTTGTCATCTTCTGTCACTAAAATAGCTCCCTGTGTTTTGGGATCCAGGTTAACTCCAACTAAGATAATTAAACATTCTTCCCTTTTCCAGTCTCACATCCCAACACTTCCTCCAGTCAGTGTTGCTTTATACAGAAGATCTCAGTGTGAGTTTCCATGTATTTTTTTTTTTAACTATTCCTATGTATTTCAAAATGTCCAGACTTTTAATGCAGTCTATCATGTCTGTTAGGATTATTTATATGAGGTAAATACAATCTCAATACTTACCTACAGTTTTATCATTAAAGATTTTTGGGAAACCTCGGTTGGGATACTTTCCCCGAAGTTGCCAGACATCAAAGAAAGGCTTCCAGTCAATGTATTCTATCAATCTCTTCAGGTCATAATCTTCAAAGACTTCTGTGCCAATGAATTTTGGTTTAACTGTAGCAATTAGAAGCACAGGTTGACATAAAGGAAATAATTGAACTTTATTCTTATATGTGCATCATAACCAATGCTCACCRACCTCCACCACTACAAATGACCAAAGTACTGCCTTAGCATGCTCACTGCCATATTCTTCCCATGTGATACCAYATTTTACAATTATAATGTAATATATTGACTGCTAAGCATAAAAATAATCAAAATATGAAAATTAAGGCCTTTTACRCATTCATATAAATAAATCAACTGTTAGATTTCTGAACTCGTTTCATTTGCCAAAATATTTAACAGAACTCCAGAAAAAAAGGCAAAATTTATCTGTATCTAACCGATTTTATGTACGTGTGATATTCAAAATTATAAATCTTGCTGTCTATACACAGACATACTACGTGATATGGTATTCTAGGATAATTCTGACAACTCATATGACTTTTCTAAGCACTTCTGCCATTGCCACGCACTTCATAGGATCCATATGCACAAATGAGAAAGAGAAATAGATCCATGTTACAATGCAATCACAGAAGGCAGAGAAGTGTTAATGCCACTGCAAGATATGACTTCTTGTGGAATGCTGCATATACTTCTGATTTCTAGTATTTAAAAAAATTTAAATCAAAATAAACTGGTACAGAAACTAGTAGAGGAAGGGGGTAGTAAAAGCCTTTAACTCTTCCTCCCTTCAATTTTAAGGTGGAATTTAATACAAACAGAACTTGTTGCCTTGTCACAACTTGTGTTTTCTAAATGTGAACTAACAAGGTTCACAATATAATGATCTAACCCAACATTCTTTAAGAAAGAGGGCATTAAATTTATCTTTGATGATACAGCATTATGGGTAACCTGTTGTTTGGAGTCTTCTCCACAATTTTTTGTTAAATATTTATTGAATTTTTAAAATATATTGATAAAAATATGGAGTAGAAGCAGGACAGCAAATCCAATTTATACAAAAAAAATCTTCTGGTCAAATAGACAACACTACTATATCTTAAARTGTAATGACGCATAATTTAATTAAAAAACAAAATAAAACAACAACAACAACATATAAACTGACCCGGTTTATGGCCTGATAGCCAGTCATTATGGAAACCTTTTCTCCTAGCTTGCTGTAGAGACAAGTATCTTCTTTCCTGCATGGACATAAAAGATATTTTTACAAAGCCTCTTATCTTGCAGATAGATAAACTGTAACCATTGAGACCATTGTACAATTTTACTGAAAACAGTCTTGGGGACACACCTCAGTTCTACCAGCTCCCAGTTCACATGGGTAAAGTGAAATCACAACAAACTAGCTATGCTATACCATACCATACCATACCATACCATACCATACCATACCATAATCTTTGCCTGCATACTTTTAATGGAATTTGCCTACAAGATCTCTAGCTCCTCTGAACTTAAATTCAGGAACATGAACTTATATTAAGGAACCTAAATTCCTTTGATACTTCAAATTACATGAACACAGAGGTACAGCTAGATGCTGTTCTAATACTTGCAGAAAGCTTAGGGCTGCAGTGGTACCACCACCAGTGACAGCAGCAGGCCTCTAGGCAAATCACTGGCTCTGCTGAAATGCATGGAAAATTTACAGCAACTTCAGTGGGTCAGTGAATTCACTGCTGATCTCTGCTTACAGAGGCGAATGCTGCCCTCACTGGTCCCAGACTGGTGAGCGGGTTCCTTGCCTAAAGACWGTCTTAAGCTTGGAAGGGCAAAACGTTCACAGCAAGAGGCCTCCTGCTTTATCTTTCTTTATCAAGAGATCATGTAAGAGCTAGATGACTTTCAGCTGGTTTCTGGGTTTCTTTACAGAGAAGGCCTAAAAGGAGTAATTTGTTAATTGGTTCCTGTTGTTAGTCTGCACACTCCATCACCAGGTTTCATTGCTTCCACTTAATTCTCCTGCAAATTCCACCTCAATTATTTCAAGATTGCTTAGGTCTCTAACCTAGGCAACACGAACACATCAYGAAAGCATGGTGTTGTATCCAGTGGAGTATGTCTCAGCTACCAGTATAGGCAACCACTGCCATTTTAGTTACCTGTGTTATCTCTCTGCCTCCAGCTACTGTTCTAGGAGAGCACAGGCCTCTTGTTCATGGGGTAGGCAGTCATGTCAACCCACATGTCCTGAATACCACTGAAGATAATCAAGACTTTCTCAAGAATGTTACGATAAGTCAGGCAAAATTCTCCTTTATAGGCTGGAAAACTTGATTTCATATTCACTTCTGTAAGTTTCCCATCAATTTTRCTGTATATTTTAAATCAGCACAAATAGATCTGAACGTCATTAATAAGGAACTGAAATTGAGAGTTAATAATGATGTAGCAACCGCTTCAGGTAAGAAAAGAAGCTAAATCAATCACATTTGTACCTTGAGAGACTCATAGTGTTCTTGCCTAATTTCTTCATATTCCTCTAATATTTCTTCAAAGAAGTCATCCTTTAAACTTTCATCTAGGAGCTGGGAGCACTGAAAAAAACAAAGAGAAAGCACTAGATAGATACTTTAACATGGAATAGTAAGGACAGAGCATGAACTTCAGATAAAGCCATCAGTCTTTCAAACTAGTTTTCATGAACCTTACCTAATTAAACTTGACAATGCTAAACTCAGTCATACCACTAATCTGCATACTAGACTTAAAGCATGTTTAAGAATATGATTATTACTGGAAGTACTGCCCTACTACACAGGTTGTGTTAGGAGAGATCAGTCTGGCTATGGAAAATTCTGAGAGGAAGAAACCCCAGGACTTTAGAGCTTGAACAGTCTCAGAAACAACACCACTGCTTAGCTTAGTTCTGTCCAGCTAGGACTACCCATTCATTTGAGAGAGAGAGCATCTATCATAGAAAACTCCAGCCAGCCATTTCACAGCAACATTTTTTTATTGACATATCACTAACTTCAGAAATAAAACGATTAGAGAATAAATAGCAGGAAATGTCACCAAACCACACCACTCCTCACTATGAAATGTCTGAAAACTACAATAAAGGCCTCAAAATGCATCATGTCACTGTCATTGGAGAAATAGGCATTTAAATAAAGATACTCCATGACAGTAACTAAAATAAGTCTAATGAAATAACCAAGAGATAGCAAAAAATAACTAAAGCAACAGTAGTGTGGAAACCGTGRTCTCTGTAGTGCCCCTTCAGTTTTCTGCCGTAATGTTAAGCCTTAGAGGAAACCATCAGGGGCACCACAGAAAATCGGCGTATATTTTTGCATGGATGAGAAACTATAATTTAGAACTTACAACCACAACACTCTTGGATGCATCCAGGACATGAATTACAGGTGCGCTATATCGAGGGGCAATTTTAACAGCTGTGTGTGTTCTTAAATGAAAAAGAAAAAGAGTGAGTATTTTCACAACTGAAACAAGAAACAGACAAAACCCCAGAATCTTTCTCTCTACCGTCAGATAAATCCTAACTTAATGGACAGACTAGTACTTCAATAGAAGAAAGGAATTCATCCATCTGCTACATATGAATGATTAAATATAGATTATAATCAATAGGTACATAACCCTTTCCTTCAAAGAGTATCAGAACACTTATCAATCCACTGRAAGTCAGTAATTCATTAGTTTAAGTCTCAGAAAATTTCAGTGAGAATGTTCCAAGCTAAGCCTACCAACAGCAAAATAAATTTATCTTTTTTTTGTACATCTTAGATTTTTCCCTCCCATATGTAAGTTTCTAGGTTTAAAGACTTGTATTAACATATTCCAATGACTATGACTTCAGTTTCTACAATGCTCTACTTCTGAGCCAGAAGCATAAGCTCTCTACTCACCTGAAGAAGAGATTCTGTTAGTGGTCAATAAACAGAAAAACTTGTTCATCCTAGGCCAGTCATGTACTATGCAGTAAAAAATTACTCACAGTTCATCTAAGTATTAAATATTTACTCATATTCTAACATTACTAATCAAAATACTTTGAGCATATAATGAAGAATCACTTCCCTATTACACTGCTTTGTTGATCAAAGTAAAGTTTGGAGTCCTGAC
This sequence comes from Rhea americana, assembly GCF_003343005.1. Taxonomy (NCBI): domain Eukaryota; kingdom Metazoa; phylum Chordata; class Aves; order Rheiformes; family Rheidae; genus Rhea; species Rhea americana. The sequence continues at coordinate 2,468,800 of NW_028185450.1, forward strand.
GCCTAAGCGAACATTCAAAATGCAGCTGACTACCTCAGKTGCTCACAGTCCTGGCAAACTATGTGCAAGTAAGTGCAGAAGCAACGACCCTGCAGACAAAAGCTGAGTTTGCTTTCTTGAATTGTAAGGTCAAACCCCATTTTCTGACTGATTTAAATCAGAACATAGGATGTGATTTTCCACAGCAAAGATAAGATTTCCGTTTTCTTCAAGTTCTGACAAATATTTAAAACATTTGGACATAGAGATTACTGATCACACTGCAACAGAGCTGTGCAAGTAACTGTTTAGGGTCTTCTTAATTTGCTTCTTGAGAAGGCACTTTTGATCTTAGCAGATCCATTCATTACAAACAAGTTACTGTATCTTCCATTTTGAGATAAGCAGAAAAAGGAAACAAACAAGGTATGATCCTACAGTGGACTTTATCATTTAACAAAAGCTGTTTTTTTATAAACACTACCACAACAAGACTGTCACCATTATTTGTCAGCATCTGAATTTACAAAAACAGTATAGTAATAATGCAAACATCATAGTAAGTTAAGAAAAAACTCAATTACATACATTCTGTAGGCAGCACCCAGCCTCTCTCTTTCAAACTAACATTTCCCTCCTTTCCCTAATTATTTAGGGAAATTATTTAGGGATGGCCCATTCATCACAAAGAATGGTATCTACTCATTATGGAGAATAAGTGTAGAGATTTCTAATGAAGAACCATCTAACATGTATACAAGCTTTCAGAATGCACATGTGTGATTACACTTAAGACTATGAAAAGAAGCAAAATTAAATGTAAATTATCTATCCAGTATGCCATAAAGATTACCTTTCCTTTATATATATTTCATAGAAATTGTATTTATCTGGGCAGATGCATGTGTTTATATACAGTTCACATGAAGAAGAAATTATTATTAATGTAAATAAAATTATACATATATTATTCAATAATCTCCATATTCAGGGATAAAATTTATGCTACCCTGTTTACATTGATCTCCAAGAAGTCTACAAAACTGTGTGACACTGGTTATCAGGACACACTGCCCAACACATAAACACTAAAAAGATATGAAGAAGAGGCCCTCCTAAGCCCTCCACTTAGGATAAACCCTTTTTTGCAGAGAAAAAATCTATGTTTGTTCTCAAAGTATCAAAGCTATAGGAAAAGAGTTCTGATCAGAACATACACTGTTCTGGGAAAGAAATGAACACCACTAATAGCTTTTAGTTACGCAAGAAATGACCTCTGCAATCTCCCAAGCTATCACCTACTCAAAATATTGGACATAAACCAGTTAGCAAGTGTGACCCAAGGCCTTTATATACGCCCAAAATATATCTGAGGCAAGGCTAATACTTGATGTCAGCCAGCTGTCAGTGCTGTTCTTCACTACATCATAGCAGCTGTATTATTTCATTTAAATAGACCCGAGAGAACTAGATCTCAACAGAAAAGCTCAGTCTATCAAGCACAAAAATGTAACTACTTCAATTCATGCAGCTAGAACACATCCCCTGTCAGCCTGTTTGAGCAGGACTGGGTGCTCAGCATTGCAAGCACTGAACAATGACCCAGGAAATTACGTTAACTTTCCTAAGGTAGTTTACTGTCCAATGTCAACAGTACCACTTCTAGGCTAAAAATCATGCCTATTCACTGGTGAATCGAAATCAGACTGCTCAACTCCTTAGAAGRACAGGGCTCTACCCACGTGCCTAAGTCCATGAACTTCTAGACAGAAAGATTAAGGTCAGCACATATAACACTTGCACAAAGGAAATGTTTAAGGTGTCCATTATCAGTTGTGCCCCAATTACATTCTACCACTATAATCCAGAACCTCTAATATAAGAAATAACTTTATCAGTCTTAAGTAAATGCCTAACGGTAACTGTGTTGGGGGAAAATGAGGGAAAGGACAGGAAAGGGAAGGAGGGAAAGGGGGAAATAAATGGTTATAAAGTTCCTTTCTCCCCAGTTACCATTATTTTCATACATATTTTCCCATCTTTCCAACCCGGATATCTTACTTAGAAGTAGTTGCTCCTCCAATCAGCAATGGAATCTTTATTGCTAATCTCTCCATTTCCGTGGCGACAAAAATCATTTCATCCAAAGAAGGGGTGATGAGACCAGACAGGCCAATTATATCTATTGCAAATTTACAAACACACACACACACAAAAAAAAGATTTAGCAAATCCACTCTACAAAGATGTAAAAATTATTACAGAAAATGTTTCATTTCTATCTTCATGCATCAGACACTACATAGTGAGATAAAAGCATGGTAATCACTAACCTGGAAGCTAGGTTTGACCTAATTAAAAAGTCAGAGATTTCAAGAATGAAGGTGGTTTCAAATCCCCCCAAAGTTTTCACAACTGCTGAGCACCTACTGCTCTAGTTTCAGCCAGAAATATACAGTACTTCTGATCATCAAGCTTCATACCTCACTGAGGTTTGTTGCTTTTTTGAAACTGAAGTAATTGAGGGGGTAAGAGATTTTTTAAGTCTAATTTCCAGCCAAGGTATATAAGATTAGGAATTTCACTGAGACATGAAATAAGACAAAATAATTACAGGCTCTCCTCTCAGAAACAGTCAGCAAACACTTTCAAACTTCACCACCTGTGTTCCACACAATTCACCTCTCCAAAGATGCAACAGACAAATTGAAAGCAACTGTAACTTGGGTCAGAAAGAAAATTCATTATTTTTCTAGAACAATTCATTCTCGTTTTCACACTCACTGGTTTGGAAAACTGAATGTCAAGTTATTTTATGGATTTAAGACTCAATGCAAAGCTACTTTACCTTGTTCATGTGTAAGACAAATAATTAAAACATTTTTCTTGGACTTGTCCTTGCAATAAATGTCTTCAGTTTCTTGGATAAATTTCACAGAACTGCCCAATACTAAGTAATTACTGTTGTTAATGTACAAGTTCTGATTTATTTAACGGTAGTCTGACCAAATCATAAACAGCATGGAAATGCAATGAGCAGCAAAAGATGCAAGTGGAGTTTAAAATTCAAGCAATTCAGGAGTACTAATGAAATCTCTCTATACCTGCTTTGTTTTCAACAGCAGCTCTCAATATCTTATCACATGGAGTCATGACTCCTAAATCAATAACTCTGTGAAAAGAAGTGAGATGACACAGTATTTTTTTAAAAGTAGTTRAATATTTCTGTTAAAGGGCAAACATTGCTCCTACTGTAAATGACTGACCTAATATTGAAGGTAAGAAAAACAAACAAAAAAGTTCTTGATTTTTAAGACTTCTGCTAGTAATTTTAATGTAGAAAACAACCTCTGGCTCTGGAAAAATTTTCAGCACACTAGAATTTTAGATGATACAGTACCAAAGGAAAAAAAATAAATTATTTGAAATAATTCTTAATTACTTTTTCATGTTATTTCTGAAGTCAATTGGGCAATACTAAAAGGTTTAGATATGATGTGGACATCATACCTTATCTCAGGAATGTAAGGTGATTTATATTAAGTCACCTTTTATTAAAGCCCACATTCTGGGAAATGAGACACTTTCCTTGCTAGCACTCTATTCCTATTATACCTAGCTGCTGCCAGGGTTTCTGTTTGTTTTTTTCAAATGAACCACCCCAGCCTGTTGGCTTCACTCAGCTTCACTCCTACTCGTGGTGACAGTGAACTGAAACCATGGTGTTTTCTAAGTGGTTCATTCTAAATAAAGCTCAAAGAAGCCTGAAATAATCAACAGAAGTTAAAGTAACACTGAAATGGAATATATAGCACAGACACAGCACTGTCACTGGCTTCAGCCTTTTTATTTTGATGTAGAGATGACCTGGCTCTTCTTTAGAATAAGTTACAGCCACACTGTCAAAAACAACACAAACCAAAAAGAAGGATGGTTGATGAGACAAGATGAAACTCCAAAGCAGATTCAGTTCCGAGGAACATTTGACAGACCCCTGATGAAGGGCTTTGATGGAAACGTAGCCACTCTATCACTGCTGCCAACCCTGCAGCATGCTTATAGGCCTGGAAAGGAGCTGATTTTTGTTAAAAGTCTTTTGGAAACTCAGGATTAGAATCTCATCCTTTATTTTTATTTTTTTTWAAAATCTCCAATAAGTTTTTAAAACCCTAGTTAGCAAACAGCTTCAAAAATATACCAAAAGGTTCATTAGAATCCTACAAGTAAGACTTCCTGTTTTTCCAACACACAACACCATGAGCAGGCAGTCTTACCTATCGCCATTGTTCTGTTTTCTTAAACAAAAAAAATCGATGATCTCATCTATGTTTCAGTTAATGTTAAACTTTATTTATCTCAGATACCAATTTATCAGGAAAAAGGCTATTAAAGGYGGCTGTATTACCTTTTGCCTCCCCATTAGCAATAGCTGGTATGGTCAGTGTTCCCAGTCACAACTATGGGAACTGAGGAGGACAGTAACCAAGAAATGTCCACCTCTAATCTACTGTCATTACCACAATTGCAGCTAGGTTTACCTGCTACTTAAGTTGCCTTATACATTAGCCAGCCTTACATGTTACATCAGTAACTGGGAACACAACTGTTCATCTCTTTACCTGAAATTGTTACAGCCCAGAACAACTCCCACAATGTTCTTGCCAATATCATGTACATCTCCTTTGACAGTGGCTAGTACTATCGTACCATGGTAAGGATCCTGAAAAGTGAACAAATAACATCAGAATTGCTCAGAAGCCTCAGAACGTTTGCACAAATTCTTCAATAACGGAATCCTGATCCACAACTGAGACTCCTATAATACACATAATTGTAAAACATAGCATACGTGGTGTAATCAGTATTAAAAATTATAAAAGGTCCTGACCATAAAAACCTGCACTTAAACATATAAAATGATTAATAATAAAAAGAAATGTTCTTGCAGATTGAGTGCATTCTATTCAAATATATGGATTTAACAAAATTAAAAGATACACAAAGTTTCAGATCTGGATGATATTTTGAGCAGTGCAATGCTCGAACTTGTAAAGTACCTCTGCTTCAAACATAAACCTCACTGATAAATAGTTTAAATGGATTAAATATTTAGAATGTGTTCATAATCACACACTCATTAGAGCATCCAGGGCAATCTTCCAATCCAATGCTGAAAAGAATGAGAAGAATTAGGAACAGCAAAAAAGTCTGTTTTCTTATGCAACATCATTAGCAAGGAAAATATTTCAGTGTACTGATCAAGCTACTTCAGACTACCCAACCTGGGCAAACAGGCTGGAAAAAGAATCTCCTTGAAGAAGGGAAGCCCTGCTGTCACAGACTGTTCCTAAGTTAGACGGTACCCTCCAGCCCTGCAAAAAGGCCTTAACCAGCAGGACAACAATGAAACTTGTCCGTAACAGTCCTTCACTAGGACATAGGCCTTCACGATACATTATTAATAGTCTAATCAGGACTGTCATTTGGAGCAGCTCCAGGCTATCACAGTGCTACATCTGAATTTGTGCAGGATCAGAGGGGAATAACAGACTACTCGAATTGCAGAACATCTATACAAAGGAGAAACCTGCGCGCATTCTATGTAAAAATGCGAAACATTTAACTTTAACTTACTCTTTTGCAGATGACAGAACTGGTGGATTAGATCTTTATAGAAAGCATGTTATCGTTCTGGACTTTATCAAGTAGCTCTCTCCTTAATGAGTCTATATCTCTCCTTCATAAATCTGTATCGCTTTCTTTATATATTACCAAGAGGAACAGTGACATTTCCCATGATACTAACACCTTTGTTGAATAAAAATCCCAACATCCAGACCAATGCTGCTGTTTAAATGGTTAACTTAGCATCTTCCCAGTGCTCATCTTTTCGGAAGACCAGCTAACTGAGAACACAAAATGGATGTTTATTAAGACAGCTCCTCTGGATATCAATGAAAAGTTTTGCAGATGAAATTATACTGCTGTACTAAAACAGAAAACTAAAAAAACAATTTTAATCAAGGACTGGGGGAAGAACAAAACCCATTGTCCACATGCATCATATTCAATAACTACTGCTGATTTAACTAGTGATTGATATCCAAAGAAGAAAACTGTCTGGATCTGCAAAAAAGAAGGAAAATCTCTGCTGGGCAGCAAGCAGTATGGGCCAGAGCACATACTATTTTACATAAACTCTGTTTACAGCACACTGATTTCAGCTGTCTCAAACAAGGAAGTCCTCAAGTTCTGGGCACAGATCCAGATGGCTTCTTTTTTGAATCCTGACAGCGATCCACAGCCACAGCCATTTATCCTCAACCATAGCAATCAGCAATTTGCATTGTCTGGCAGTCTGTAACTAAAACTGTCCTGGAGGTTTCAATAAGGTGGATAACGTTATATGGATAAGCTACTACAACCACTTGCCTCCAAGTTAACATCTAACGTCAGAGGCAGAGGCAGTTGTCCTCTTTCCAACTCTCTAAGCAGGGAAAAAATATACACAGAGGAAGGCACTACAATCCTCCCACAGCAGAAGATGGAGGAAGCACGACAGAGGCCTTACTTCTTTCCCCTCCTGCCTTCTTCAGCAACACAGAATACCTCACAACCTCTGTAGAGTGCTTATTACATTTTTCAGAGTCTCTCAAACTCCATTTAACTTCCTTTAGGAAAAGACTTAAGTGCCAGAGGGTTCACAGTAGGTCCCAATCCACCGTCCACTGAAAGCAACAGAGGAAGTGATTTTTGCTGACTTCGAATAGCAGTGCCAAACACAGGCATTCCTAGGAATCTAAACCAGTAGAGCATCTGAATTAAAATGAAAAAGAACAGTAGTGGAAAAGGAAAGAATAAACAGGAGGGAGACAACACACAGAAGGTGACTCATGACAGTGAAAGTACAGATCAACTTGAGATAATGGAGAGAAGACATCGTCTTTACATCCAACAAGAGAATGGAAGAAGAGACTGGAAATTCTCCTTCTTTCATTAAGATTACATGGGTTTGATTACCATGGTCATCACAGCACATATTCCATTAATCAAATTTGGAAGAAATTACTTCAAGTATATGCACAGGTAGTTGACAAATCCTGTCTCAAAGAAGAATCACCAACCGTTAGCTGTCAAACAAGAAATGCTATAAAGGAGAAGCCCACAAGAACCTGAAAACCACTTAGTATTTAATCAGTGATTACAATGATCTATAAAAGGGAAAGATGATAGCACAGAAGGAGGTAGTGAATGCTGAAGGGCAGGACAAGGATTCAAGATTAACTTGACAAATTAAATATGCATCCCTCAAATCAATAAGAGAAAATTCCATAACAGAACTGTCAAGTATTGCAAGAAAAAAAATGAGGGGCATCAAAAAAAGAAAATATAAAATGGGGTATAACTAACAAAACAATGTAACTGCAAGGTTTGTTAAAGGGCAAAAGTAGACTGCAAAGTCAATACAAGACCACATGGCACACTGCTGCAGAATGCCAGATATTAGCACTGGCCTTACATAAAACAAAGGTAATTGCTCAATTCTGTTTGCCACTGGTATCCAGCTGAGGCTTCACTACACGTTAAGAAGGATTACAGAATCAGACAGAGAACTGGATGTCCTCCTGAAGTCACTTCAGGTCGTAAGTCACTTATGAAAGCTCGTAACTTTCTCAGGTAGTATACTGCAGTGCTTTGATATCAGTATAGCATTTCCTTCCACCTACCACCTAACCATCTTCCCACTGAAATTTAAGCCCATCTACTCTTGTCAAGATGTGGAGATTTTATTTTTTTCTTCCCTACAGATACCTCTCAAAAGATGTAGATTTTAGTCAACAGAAGTCTGAAAGAAAACATAGGCCACTCATATGTTCATCCAATTCATCCAATCTTTCATTGAAGATTGCATTCTCTATGCTTCTAATCATTCTATGCTTCTAATCATTCTAATCATTACTCTCTTCTGAAACTCTATAATTAGTTCACAGATTTTCCTTGAGCACCACCTTCAAAATGGGATGTTGTGTTTCTATCAGTGCTGAGTGGAGCACATCACATTTATAAATTCTAGTTTGCTGGTTGTGGGTTTTTTTGGCGTGTGTGTGTGTGTGTTTTTGCAATAATACTGACTGACATGCTGTTTGTAACAACGACAACCGCCAGACCTTTCTCTAGGAAGCTACCACCTAGCCAGTCATTTTCCATGTTTTATTTGTGCCATCTGGTTATTTCTGCTTCCATATTAGTACCATGACTAGTATCTACTGTACTATAATCAAAGCTATCTTAAGAAAATGGAAAAAAAATCAACCATGAAAAGACTGAATTCAGATCCTGTTTTCTTAAATATTTGATGACACCCCACAACTTGGTTGTTGCTGCAAATATAATTAGCCTACTATGCTGTCATAATACGAGGCCTGGAAGTCACAACTGATACAAAAATTTAAGAAAAATCTGCGTTTTTTAGCAGAGAAAACAGTTGAAGGTGGGAAGGCTAAGGAGAAAGACAATTAAAGAAAAACACTGTAACAGACTTTGAATATCTAAGAGGGAGTTATGGAATTTATCAAAGATAGAGAAAGTAGCAGATACCAAGAAAATTTACCACAATGAAGACTCAGATCAAGAATATCAGAAATAACTAACACTAGAGTTAAATGCTTACAAAAGCTTATGACACCCTTTGGGAGGTTTTTAAGAACACGTTCGACACATACAGAGCAAAGTTCCACAAAATCTGCACTTTAGCACTTTATGTATTCCACACCTACTTCAAATTAAGCCAATATTATCAGTTTCTGTATGCCTTGTTCAACATTCAGGCATAAAAAGCTGGACAAATGTCATTAGGAAAACTATTTCGTTTTCTGTCAAGACATTCTATGAAAGAGTTACAGCACAAGTGACTGTGTCTTGCCTCTTCTTCTGTGCTGCCTTGTTCAGCTCTCCTTTCTTCTCTCTCTTTTTCCATATAGGGAACAAGGTGGCCAACTGCTTTCTTCATAACTCGAGCAGACTTTATCACCTGAATGGATAAATGTAGAAAAAAAAAAGTATCAGCTAGAGGAGTACCCTCAAATTTCTCAAAGTTTTCTTCTGTATTCATTCAAACAAGCAACAAAAYATCCTATCCTTTGTAAACTGGGATTCCAGATTGCAAAGCATTCTGTGGAACTAGGCTGCTGGTCCTACTGGACTAATTGTGCACACATAACACTTGCTTCCACAGTGCAACCTCTGGTACCACTCACAACAGAATGAGAAGCTACAAACAGGCAGGTATAGTGCTTTCCAAGTCTATGTCCTTAAGTAAAACGTATGAAAGAGTAAGAGAGAAAAGAAGATCTAAACAAACATCAGTTGATTTAAAACTAACTTATAAATGAGGCAAAAGCACTCAGGAGTAAAGAAAAACAATTGTGGAAAAGTATATAGAGAGTCAAGTTCAAAAATAAAGAAAAATAAGGCAACTTACTAGTAACATCTCAATTTTCTGAAACCAAGTGCTATCTCTGAAAAGACAGCTGGCATAAAGTAATTTGGCTACATTTTACAATGCTATTTTTTTTGGCAAATATGAAAATATACGAAATAATCTTCTCTTTACCTGGGGCAGAAACATCTTTCCAGCACCAAAAAGATCACCAACAATTTTCATGCCATTCATTAAAGGCCCTTCAATTATATTTAGAGGTCGAGGATATTTTTTGTGGTTTAGTCTTGCCTCTTCTGTATCTGCAATGACATACTTCTCAATGCCCTGGGAAAAAAATTGAAAAGATTTTAACTTTCTAGAAATACAGCTTACATTTAGAGTTGTCTTCTCTTCCACAAAAATGAAAATAGAAGTACAAAGAGATACTTTACATACTGCTAGTCTTTAAGAATATCTCAAATGTATACTTAAAATAGGTTTTCTCAGGAAAAAAATCACTGTATGTCCAAGGCATATAAAAACATTCTAAGCAATGGTCACAAATTTAGTACTTCTATCTGTTTTTCTTAACCTTGTCAAAAGTGAATGATACATTCACATGCAGATTGCTCCCTCATTAGATGTGCAATTCAGTGCAATACAGTTGTACTGTTAAAGGACCAGAGAATAACTGGAAAGTAAAAGCAGTAAGTAGCAAAAAAGTAGTGCTGCTAGCACTAGCAGAATAAAACATCAAAAGCTAAAGACTTCAAATTGTGAAGGGCCAAGGGTGGCCCTTCTAGCTTAAGAGCTGAAATTTTATGCCTGAGAGTGCTCATCAGCCATGTGCTTGGGCAGAGCAGTTTTCTATACAGATTCACCTTTATGAGAGCATATTCCAGCCTTTCCTCTACAGAGCTTTTCCGCCATTCATCAGTCTGTACCACTTTTTTCCCTCCTTGGGCATGATTCTGAAAAGGAAAGACATCCACAGGAGCTTGACAGCATAAGAACTACAATTATGGACTTGGCTTTCAGAGAAGTCAGAATAGTTTTATGTACTGTACCTAAAATATCTTTAAAGTATTCTAAAGAGTTTGTCATACATGCAAATCACATTGAAAATGCATGAGATGTACAGCAGACAGTTAGTGGGTTTACATCCCAAGAAGTACATATCTCAATTAAGATGTTAAAAAAAAGAAGTGAACAATTCTAATAATTTTCACATTTTTAAAAAATGCCAAAATGACTAATCCTGAGAGTTTTACTTCTGGGAACATTCCTGGCCCACACAGTGCCACTTCATTTTAAAATTCTAATTAATTTGGCACTAACACAGTTTCTTTTGGGACAGTTTATGTTATTTCATATCACATATATCTTTGCAATCAGAAGGCCTAAAGGACTTCTGTTTTTCATGCATATGGACTGTTCTGCTCTTTTACATACTCTGTCTGCATCATTCTCCCCTTCTCCCCCATCTTCTCTGTGAAGGCAAAGGCCAAAAGGGATTCATGGTGCAAGAAAGCTCTTAAGCACCCATGATGAAGGTGCATGGAAGAGCATGCTGTCAATTATTCCAACTTCCACACTTCAGGCAAATGATTTCTTTTTCTCCCTCAGCTATTCCTCATAATCTGAAGGTTTTTCTTTTCCTGTGAACCCTCCTATACTTTTGAGTGCTCATTAACAACTCTTCAAAGACAAAGCCATGGGAAAAGTCAAGGAAACCTCATCCAAAACAAGATCTCGTTCATGAGAACAACAACAAGTCCTCATTTGTGCTGATATGAATCTTAGCTAACTTCACTGCTTCTCATTACCAATCTCACTCCCCTCATGGATCTAGTTTGTAAAAAGAGAGCAAAAAAGGGGGGGAAATGTTGCCTAGAGAGGTTGTAGAGCCTCTGTCCTTAGAGATAATCAAATTGGTCACGGCCCTGAGCAACCTGCTGTGGGTGACCCTGCTCTGAGGGTCACCGTTTTGCAATTCTGTCAAAAGTTGCTAAGTGCTCCTGAAACTCTGGCTAGACATTTTAGCAAGGAGATCATTCTAACCTAAAAATAATACTGCTTTAACCAACCCATGAAACTGTAGGGGAGGCATGCAGGGACCACAGCAGCAAACACTACATGCAGGTCTTTAAATACAAGATGATTATACTGCATGCTAAGGAAGAAAAAATCAACTTCAGAAGCGCAACTCCCACTGCCATAAAAGGGACTAAATTTCAGTTTGAYAGTGTTTGCAGCTGTACGTATGATACAAACAGTTTTTTAATCTCAAACTTCAGATGTAAACAGATCTCCTAAATGGACAAGGAGTAATTGCTTGCTTTGCCCAAAGGTCTATCATTCAAGCAACCGGCAAGCACCATTACCTGAAGGAATTAGGAGGACACTTCATTGGAGCTCTATGAGAAGTGCAGTACTTGAAATGGGACTGCACATTGTATGTTCTTTGTGCAGACTGAACTGCAGTAATCAGAAATAAAAAGAACATATGCACTTACTGACCAGTGAATACACAATTGTGTTTTTTTTTTTTTAAAAAAAAAGCCTTAAAAAAGCCTTTACAGAAAAGAATTTAGAGTTATTCAAATGCACCAAATCAGAGGAACATCAGAAGAAATATTTTAAAAAACACTCCAAACTCCAAAGCGTTATATAGGCCCTTCCCTTATTTGTAAGTAAATTATAATGTATCCAGTCTCCCACATTTCTCCAGAGCAGGATGATATCCAAATCAATATGCTTATCTCCAGTGAAAACCAGAAAATCTTTGGTTAAGATAGTACTTTATGCTAACTTTAATATATCTTTTAGAGATGTTTTGAATCAAGATACTTTCTTTTTTGTAACTGGGATAAAAATCCATGCAACAGAACTGCCACAAGGAAGAACAGAGATTCCAATATTGGAAATATCAACAATAGTTCCCCTCACTAAAAAAAGGAGTTCACTCACACTTTTACTTCTTATGCTCCGTTTAGATTCATTCTGCAGAAACACTACCTAACCATTATCTTTCTAAACTTATTAAAAATATATTTAATTATGTGATTGTGGACAGTGGACGTTGTGTATCATAGAATCATAGATTCGTGGAATCAGTAAGGTTGGAAGGGACCTCTGGAGATCATCTAGTAACCTTGACTTCAGCAAGGCTTTTGACACTCCCGTAACATCCTCCTAGAGAAGCTCAGGAAGTGTGGGCTAGACAGGTGGACAGTGAGGTGGATTGAGAACTGGCTGAAAAGCAGAGCTCAGAGGGTCCTCATCAGTGGCGTGGAGTCTAGTTGAAAGCCTGTGGCTAGTGGCGTCCCCCAGGGCTCAGTACTGGGTCCCATCCTGTGCAACTTCTTCATCAATGACCTGGAGGAGGGGACAGAGTGCGTCCTCAGCAAGTTTGCTGATGACACCAAGCTGGGAGGAGTGGCCGACACACCTGAGGGCTGTGCTGCCATTCAGAGAGACCTGGACAGGCTGGAGAGTTGGGCGGAGAGGAACCTCCTGAGGTTCAACAAGGGCAAGTGCAGAGTCCTGCACCCAGGGAGAAATAACCCTAGGCACCAGTACAAGCTGGGGGCTGACCTGCTGGAGAGCAGCTCTGCAGAGAAGGACCTGGGAGTGCTGGTGGGTGACAGGTTGACCATGAGCCAGCAATGTGCCCTT
>NW_028185450.1:2482191-2510342 GCF_003343005.1 Rhea americana
TTCAGTTGCCCCGTGTGACAGGACAAGAGGCAATGGGCAGAAAMTGAAGCACAGGAAGTTCTGCCTGACCGTGAGGGGGAATTTSTTCCCTGTGAGAGTGACGGAGCACTGGACCAGGTTGCCCAGAGAGGTTGTGGAGTCTCCTTCTCTGCAGAGATTCAAGGCCTGCCTGGATGCAACCCTTTCTAACATGCTCTAGGTGACCCTGCTTGAGCAGGGCGGTTGGACTAGATGATCTCCAGAGGTCCCTTCCAACCTTACCGATTCTATGATTCTGTGATTGATCCTCTTTAAAGTTAAGTCACCTTGAATTAAAACCTAACAGAAATGTTTAATTTTAAGTGAYCCCCTGGAGTGTGTGTATCTAGTTGCTCTCAGAGATTCATACAGGAGGTATTTAAAATCCAAAATACATGCAAGTAATATCTGAAAATTCCATTAAATAGTGATCTATGTTTGCTGTGTCAATGGTTTTGTAGCTCTGTCCTTTAAGGCCTTCATCTTTTTACTAAATTTTATTCTTTTGYATGTGTGCATGTGTGTGTGTGTTTTTCTCTCTCCCCTAACAGTAAATATCTTCTTACACAGAGAAGATAACTTAAAAGTGAATTGCTTCAATACTAACAGCACATTATAAAACAGCCTAGGTGCAAGGGGTACAGATAGTACTGTTTTTACTGTACGGTTATTAAACACGTTGCCCTTGTTTCTGATAAGCAGGTGTAACTATGATGCAGGCTACAGATGCACACATAAACAATGCAGCCAGGAGCTACAAAAAGGGCACGCAACCTCTAGATGCACTCATCTCTAACTGTAGGAGCCACCTCATCSAGAGAGATTTTTGCTGTTGGCTCTGTTCAGAACAGGATTTCAGCARTCTCATGTTTGATAATCTGGAACCCACCAGGAGTGTAATCTGTATCTTTCATCACCACCATCATGACAGTATCTCATAAACGCTAATGAGCTGATCCCCATTCTGACATGAGCGACATCCTGAACTGTAAGTCCAGGGCATAGCCAGGAACTGCAGATGACCACTTTAATTTTCACGTATACTCCAAGCAAACCTTCACCACTAAAGAGACACGTTTAATGTCTTTGCCTCCCACGGGACACTTGGCAATTGTGCTACAGCAACGAGGTTTAGTTTGGCTATGGGTTAGCCTTTTCTGTCTTGGTGTTTTAAGGGAACACATACGCAGTTTGATCTACTGAAGCACCTGAAAAACTCCGCTACAGGATCTTTCAGGGCACCTGTGAAATTGGACAGGCTCAATCTGTTACAGAGTTCATGTTCTGTTTACTTTTCAGTAACTGAACTGTACACAGTATCAGCAGTAACTTCTAATGACCACTGTTACATTGACACACATTTTATAGGATGTTCTATCTATTATCAGCAGGGAGGTGCTGAAGCCCAGGTGCTAAGCCAACCACTATTCAAAGCTTAAAATTGAAAGTTACCTGAGCATAATGTAGAAGTTTCTCTGTCGCATCAGGATCTTTGTTCCAGATAAGRTTCTCACACAGCTGCAGCAATTCCTTGTGGATATCATCATACACTGGCAGATTCCCAGCATTCACAATTCCCATGTCCATGCCATACTGAAAAAACACACAGAATCCCCTTACCACGGCTCTCAGATACAACCCTGCATATTTGCAAAGCACAAACACACGGGGGCCAAAACCACACCATACCTTAATTGCATGGTAAAGGAATACTCCGTGCATTGCTTCTCGAATAGCATCCATTCCTCGAAAGGAGAAGGACAGGTTGGAAAGGCCTCCACTTATCCTGGCTCCTGGCAGAGTTTCCTAATGGAATTGTATGTAAATTTTTAGAAAAGCTGTTTCCAAAAGGGAAATCCAAGCAAAGTAAACAGCCCATAAAACACCTGGTCCCTGAGCTGTGGAACACTGCCAATGCCCTCTCTTTTTCTCTTTCCTGTTCCAGACCCTTCTACAGTTATTGAGGCTTATAAAAAGAAATTCAAATCTCTAAATAAAAAACTACAAATAAGAGATAAGATTCAGCTTAGATATATATAAGCAACTACCAGAGTTTCAGTAGTCACTGGTGCTCTTCTAAACGCACAGCAGCATCCCAGATGTTCACCTTGGCCAACCTACTTATGTCTCCTCCCCTGTCTCAGCCAGCAAAGCAGAAGCAACCTCCCTGCCCACCTGCATGTTCCAGGAATGATTAGCTGCTCATGAACTTGAGCTAGCTCATGTACTTGAGCAGCTAACCTCGAGGGAGCAGCCTCTCTCCAAAAAGGCACATGCCAACAAAATGCCTTATGAGATATTCAAGCCCCAGACTGCTTCTGGCAGAACATCACCAGACCACCTTATTTGCCTTTTGAAATGCAAGAGTACAGCCTCCCTGGCTATATTCAGGTAATCTTCATTTCTGCCTCTCCTGACATACATTTTGGCTAAACAAAAAGTCAAGTTACTGTACAAAGTCCACCCACAGTAATTGAACCTATATTAATTAAAAAGAGCAGCTTTCATATACCTTCAAAGAGGTCCTTTTGGCTGGAACACTGAATGTGATTGTTACCTTATTTAATTASTATAGTATTTTTACGGTAGAGTTAATGGATTGAAATATATTTATAGAACTATTAAAGGTCTGCCAATGGAAATAAAGCAATATAGGGGAACAGCGGCACTTCACAGGAATAGSCCTCCCCATTAATTTAAAATGCTTGTTGTTTTGTAGCGATCAGATTTTTTTTAAAGTAAATCCAGTCAAATACTTTAAGTCAAAATAAACTTTTAACTCACTTTTATAGTTTTAGTAGCATTGATAAAATTCATGGCATATAAGTTATGTTCTTCCATTCCAGTACCTATAGTCAAAATATTAGGGTCAAATATTATATCATTTGGATTGAAGGACAGTTTTTCCACAAGGAGGTGATAAGCTCTGGTACAAATGGCAATCTTGTTTTCCGTTTCTGTTGCCTGGGGAAGAAAAAGAATTACTCCATGAAACTAACAGATAACATAAAAAGCAAAGACCCCAGAAATCATTTACAGCCTCAGCCCTGATCTGAACATCATGAATATCAGAAAAGGATTATACATAAGAATTTTGTATTAAAAAATATCACTACCACATCTGTATCTATAGTTTTTATTCTACTCGTTAAAAAAAATGATTTTGTTCTCCAACATTTCACCATCCTATGCAAAGTTTAACACTTGAAAAAAAGATAAACGAATTCACAAAGATTCCATTCTAATATAAAACTCAATTTCTGAATTAGAAAGTCTTTTGTGAATGAAGGAAGAGCTCAGCATAACAGAGTAAGCAAAAAAAAACTTGCGCTAACAGCAGTAAATTTGGAGCAAAACTTGAATTCCTCAAATGGGTGAGCAATATAAGAAATGCTTATAAATCAGGGTCAAAAATACTGTTACGAGCAGAGGCCTCTTTAAATCACCTATGCCAGTGAAAAGTATCTCCTTTAGCAAAGTGACACTCACCTGGCCCACTTCATCAAAAGCCATGACAACCACAGCTGCTCCATACAACTTAACTTTCCTTGCCTTGTCGAGAAAGTCTTTCTCACCTTCCTTCAGACTGATGCTGTTCACAATGCATTTCCCTTGGCAGCATTTTAAACCTGCTTCAATCACTGAGAAATTTGAAGAGTCAATGCATAACGGCACCTGCAAATAACACAGGGTGAGCAAGGACAATACATAAAGGTTATGAGTTAAATGTTCCACATATCGTTTGCCAATCTGGACATAAAAGCAAGCACAATATTTATCAGCTTTTATGAATATGAAGTTYCTAGCTAGCACTTGCTGATTCACTTTGCTTTAAATGCAAACTCAGAGCAAATTTAACTCAAGAGGTTCTGTGTATATTCCATCTCATAGAGACCTATCCCCTCTGTATTGTCTTGCGTTTCTGAATGAGGTATTTGTTTCTAGAGAATTCACTTACTTAGCACAAGGACCTTTCAGATAGCATATCCCTAGCATTTTTAAGGTTTTGTGTGAAATAGCTCAGTCATGCATTGCCTATACATTGACTGTGGCTCAAAACTGTTGGAATAGGAACCTACACTCAGCTTTAACCAATGAAGAAGACTGACATATGTTTAGCTGAAAACAGAGAACGTTAAAACATCAGTTCCTCCAAAAGGCTTTCTTATTACAGTACCTTCCCCTCTTCACTACTGTCCAACACTGCCTCAAGAAGGGCATCAGAACAGGGTGCTCTGATGCCTCTGGATTTTTAATATACTTCTAATGAAGGATCATTTTATACACCTACACTTCCTTTCTAAGTATCTAACCTAGTTAGTAAACAAATCAGTATCAAAATTTTCTGAAAGACAACTTCCAGGTCAACAAAATGTCCTGTATTGTGCTTTGGTGCAATTCAGTCACTACCTTTGCAATATCAGGTTCTGAAGAAATGAAGTTACAAAATCTGGCCATAGCAGCAGGGCCATCCAACATCCCATCGTCCATATTGATATCAAGAACCTGGGCTCCCATCTCAACTTGCGCTTTGGCTACACTAAGTGCTTCCTGAGGAAAAGATTCAAAAACCAGAACAAGTCAGCAGAAAACACAGCCTAGTCATTCTCAAGATAACATTTCACTTTCCAAAAAAGTGTGCAACCCTATAAATGATCAAAATAAAAACATCCTTTCATAAAAATTTAGAAGGCAATCTGTAAGAGAGTAARGAAACAGTCCTTTAACATACAGTAATTCAGAAGTCATTAGCGTGGCACAATCGATAACTATTTCATTCATAAAAACACGGCACCAGAGACCTGATAGTGCTATAAATTTTCAACAGCTGGTCATATATTTAATTGAAAGATCTAAGATATGCATAGTAACAAGGATTTCTGATTGCACATGACAGGAAAACAGAATGATGATGGTATAAACAAGGGTCTGGTGTCACAAGCTATGCTCTTTTTTAAACACAGAGTACTTTATTTTTGGAGGTTATTTGGCATTTTTTCCAGCTGCAAAATAATCACCAAGTGCTAAGAAGGAAATAATAAAGCCTTCCTTCCAGCCCACACGATTATCCGAATACTTGTGTCTGTTCATTCTTTCTCTTTTTTTTAATCACGCTGCAGATTAATGAGMGGAAAAAGCAAAACAAAACAAAAAGGCTTTTAGTTGTTCACAGTCCCTAACAAGCTGTATTTAAGCTCTTTACTTAATAGGCCTAACTTGCTTCATGAATCGTAAGACCTTAAGAACCAGACCTCGTAAAACCAAGCTAAAGCCTTAATTTTGATTGCATCAGTTAGAACAGCAGAGCATGTTTTGGGGCAGAACCTCAGCTCGTAAGAAATAAATTTATAGTAACAATTTTTATCAACAAAGAATGAGCCCTTTAGCCTTTTCACTTCGGCCCTATAGTCATTTCAAGTGGCATCTAAACATCTTTTTCTGTAGCAACTCTCGCTTAGCATGCTAGAGTCAGTGATGAAAGTAYGCACAGATGCAACCATAATGCTGACCAGGGCTGGAGAAGGGAGGGGCAGGAGAAAGAGGCTGCAGAGCAGCACCGTCTCTCCCATGTCAGATATACTGAACATGTGTGAGGGAGGAGGGATTACAATCTCTTTCCTTCTTTCTCTCTCTCTTCTGTAAATCTACTCCAGATACAGCCAGACCAGGACATTTTCTACACCATCATCATGTTTAACTAAAATCAAAATGGAAAATCATGTTTCCTGTAACACTTGTCAAAAAAACCTTTGTAAAAACCCTTCTTGTGCATTTAATAGCAGCTGATAAGCATAGCAACAAAGGGCAATGAGAAAGTAAATTCCTCTTGTTTTCTTCCTCTCGTAACTGGCCTAGAGTAGTGCTCTGTGCCAGAAAAAGAAAAAGCTACTATACAATGCAACAGAGCAACGAAAATCAGAGCATTATCTATACAGATCATTGTTAAAGAAAATATACTTCGTAGTTGCCTGCCATGATGAGTTTAGCAAACTTCCGTGATCCTGCAACATTGCAGCGTTCGCCAATATTAACGAAGTTGGTGTATGGCCCAATCCTGAATGGCTCCAGACCTTTAAAAGATATTTTTGAGCATATTTGTGAAAATATGAAAAGAAAAAACTGTGTAAGGCAAAAATCTCTTTCTAATCTGTGAAACACAAATCTTTCTTTGGGAATCGAGGTTTATCAGCATATGAGGATACGCACAGATCTAACGAGTAACCACCAAAGCAACATGATGAAACAAGTTAATTATAAATACGAAACCACTTCCAACACATATGCAATTGTTTCTATGCTTCCTCAGTGACAGTCAATAATTTACCTGACCCATAGTAATAGCTAATTTGTCCAATATAAAATGACATGAAGCTGTGATGCTCTGGGCATCCATGCATGCCTTTCCATTTCCAACTATGTTATCTCTTGACTCTAACACCACCAGAGAATAAACCCCCTGAACTGACTGCCAAACAAAGGAATGGTCTTAACCATACATSTAAGTTGAGAGAAACAAGGCAACATCCAAGAAGGACTCTTGGGTAACAGGCAGCTCAGCAGTAAACAAACCATAGGTGGAACAGAGAAGGCTCCTGCAGGAAACCATGGTGCAAACCATGATTTATTTCATTTATATTAAACTATTTTGACTTTGAGATATAAAATACAAACCCAACATGAAGGATCTGTTATATTTGGAAACCTAGCCCAGTGGCTTAAAAAAAGGCCTGGCTGAATAATCTACAGAGCCAAATTGTTAAAAAAGGAAAAGAGAAAAAGGGAAAAAAGGAAAAGGGGAAAAAAGGAAAAAGGGAAAAAAGGAAAAAGGGAAAGAAGRAAAGAAAGACATAGAGCTGGATGTATTGCTATAACATGAACTAGGATCTCTCCCCAGCTCTGCCATCAGCTGTAGTCAAATTACCCAACCTCTCTGGGCCTAGCTCTCCCCAGCTGCAAAGTAAGGATAAATATAACTCACCATTTTAAAGTGTCTGAGATTTACTGAGTAAAATATGCTGGCTTGGTTATATTATACAAGATTGCAATAAATTGTGCTATTAGTCCTTTGGATTCAGCTTGAGACAGGCCAAAACAATAAGATTTACATCTGGATAGACATCCATAAGCTTGCTGGGTTCAGGTAGAACCAGAAACGCATAGCCATTCTGATTAACAGAGAATAGCAAGTATATTTATAAAGGAAGGTTACATGAGTTAGAAAGCTCAAACTGTTACTCTCTGTTTTACCTGATAGCAGCATGTATCCTTCAGAGAGAGAAGAAGGTGGAATGCGAGGTTTACATGATTTCACGGCTTCAGCAATTTTCCTRAGTTATAGAAAGAAGATAGAATGATCAAAGTTTTTGAATAAAATTAAACCACGTACATGCCACATCTCCAATTCAGCCCTGTCACAGACAAGGCTAATGAACATGTTTCACTTTGTGTGGTCAAATGCAAAAAATATACTCCTTGAAGATCCTATGTGGCTATTTGCAGGGAATGTACAAAGACGAAGACTTATCAAACATAGAACATTATAAATTATAACAACTGGAAGCTCACATGCAAGTAGCCTGACAGATATCAGTATCCACCTTCAACTACAGTGACTCTTATCCGCATTCATGATTTACTGAAGTGAGCAATTGCTGATTGCAGTGAAACAACAAGGGACAAATATTACTTTGTGTCGAGATGCATTTCTCAGATCCCAGAACAACTCATGAAGTTCATGAGCTATTATCCTTCTTTTCACTCCAGTCAGGAACAACGCACACTGTTCTCTGCACACTCATGACCACCTCCTCCCAGTCCACATAAGGGTAAAAACGAACCATAAAGGCCCCTTCTCTTTTAAGCCTAGGTAAAGAAGGGGGGGGGGGGGGTCTGTGCTACTTCTACGGAGAAAGATATGAAACACTTCTCCCAACTGTCCGGGACTAACAGCAGCTTTATAGCACTCCCAAATCCCATTACAGTTTTTTCCCTCCCCTTCTCCCCTCTYCCAGCCTTCCTTTTACCATCAAACAAAATCTGACATTTTATTGGCTAGCTAGGGGCCCAAGAAACAGAAAGCAAGGGAACAAAGATGAGAACTCTGTTCTATCCAATGGTAAAGAAGGAGGAATGATTCTGGAACAATTTTAGAAGACAAAACAGCAGGGGTATAATCTTTTTAGAACCTCCTCTACCCATTCCCCAAAACACACATCGCTATGAAAACCAGATTATTTCTACTGCACACACTCTTGCTATTTTCATTCAAGTGATCCATTTTTTAAGGAAATTTTAAGACATGCCACGGAATACTGCTCCAAGGAAATTGCATTTATTCTACTTTTCAGTGCATCTGAAGTTGTAGTTCATAAAGTACCTGATATGTGCTGGTGTAGTCCCACAGCAACCTCCAACTATATTAACCAAACCATCCAGAGCAAAATTCTGTAAAAGCAAGAAAAAGAGAGAATTTAGTGTTAACAGAGATATCTAACATCTATATTCTCCATATATTAAGCAAGTCAGAGGATCACAAGAAAAAAAAATCAAAAATCAGATGAAGAAACATCAGCACTATTTCTTTGTCTTAGGATTTGTTTTCAGATATGAGTGCCTAAAGCTAACTGGCAATTTTGATACCCAATTTTAGCAAAGTGCATTTGAAACTGGCCCACTTTATGATCAAGTCATAGATGAAAATTTGGATGAATACTGAGATCATCGATACTACAGTATAGAAGGTAATTAACATGCAGAAGATGCTGCACTCTTGCTGACACACAGCAAGTCCAACCACACAGTTCTGTCTCTCATAGATTGAGTAGTGCCTGGAAGGACATCTTGCACTTGAACACCACCAGTATCAGTTGTTCCTACAAATGCAACTCTGTAGAACTCTGCCAAGTTTATAAAAACCAGTCAGCTTTTTGAACAATTCCCAAATGGCAAACAAGAATGTAGGAGTGTAAATGAAAAATATCTGCAGATCAAACTGCAACAAAGCTGTTTAGTGTAGGCAAAGGGAGTCCAAAGTAATTATGGTTTTCAGAATTACCTAGTTTCTCTTACCCTGACACCTCAAAAGCACTACTGGCTATAAACAGACAAACTGACATACAGAGCCATCCAAGGAAAAAAAATAACACAGTACTGTAATAAATGAACATAAAATACAAAGATACATGTCTATATCTGCTAATTTGCAAGGTATGACACATTTAAAAGAAATATTACATACCTTTATATGCTTGGCAGTTACTTCTGGAGTTTCATCATAACCACCAAAAGTGTTAGGAAGACCTTGAAAAATAATTTTCCTACTATTGTAATTCGTTTAAAACCTCACAAGAGCACAATCAAATTCCATAAAACACATATTTAAAGAATGTAAACTTGTATGAGAATGTAGACTACAGTGCCTCGTCACCTTTGCAATCATTACTCAATAATTATTATTAATTATGCAAGAAAGTGTTGTGGATTCATTGTCACAGAACTAAAAACAGTTATTTTCAGAAGCTTAAAAATGCTTAATTTGCTTTTAATGGTAGCAACAACATTTTCAAGCTAATTAAACTCTTATTTCTAATGGGATGGAATGTTTAAATACATTTCTTCTGTATAAAAGGACAGCAATATGTGCACATGCACTCACAACATACCTGCATTGGGGTAACAGATGATGTAGGCCGTTGTACACTTTCCAATTGTTTCAATGAAAGGTCGCATTTCAACTGCCCCTAAAGCGCAATTTAAGCCAACACTAGAAAAAAATATTTTCATTTGTAGGAAAACACAAAAACACCTATTACAAAAAAAAAGAGTTCTGTAGTTACTGCCAGTAACTACAAACTCCCACAATCATCTGCAACTCAACCACTCTGATCTCCCTTTTCTTGAACGATCATCAACACAGCAAGACTTGATGGATGGGGGAAGATACCATCGCAGCAAAATGACAAGCCTCTGAGGGTGGAAGAGAAGGGTAAGGGAGAGTCCCCAAGGAAGGGACTGAATTGAATTGGGAATAGTAAATCAAGATTTCATTTCAAAGTCCAGAAGGAAAGTGGCGGCATTCTGATAGCAACCATAGCAACATGACGGCTCCATACTTTCTGGATGAGAGAGAGAACAGGTGGAATAAGAATGACAGTGAAAGGGAGTTCTGTGCTACAGGAAGATACATGAAAAAAAAGCTGAAAGAGCAAAGAATTACCTCAAACTGCTATCTCCTAATTTTCTTTAAAATTTGCACATAGATTTTGTCAACACTGGAAGAAACTGAGTGCATCCCTGAAGATGCATTATGGCAGCACTAAGCTTTTGCATTGAATCTGCTCAGTGTATTATCCTGCATCTTAGTGACTTAGACAGCACTACAACAGGAATCTTTGCACATGAATACGCTTCTTAAACAACTTCACCAGTATAACAGGTACAAACCTGTTTTCTTCATTCAACTACAGATACATAAGTGTGGTTTGAACTCAGAATGACTACACTGATATTAGAAAGGAAAACTTTTCTTTCATAAAGTATGTCAGAGACCTTTTACAGATGTTTCCTTATCACTCTGCACCATTCTAGTAGCCATCTTACCAGCTCTGTAAAAGTCAAATGGTGCTCACAGTGCTGCTGGAAGAAGAAGGTGCAAAAAAGCTTTCTCCTTTCCTAGAACAGTTTCAGGGAGGACACAAGCTACTCCACAGAGACTGGAAGAGATAATATGCACATCTCCCAGCTAACTGAACAACAGGCCACCTCAGAAATAACAAAATTAATAAAGTGCACATACGAGAGGAAACTCAGTTTCCCAGAGGTCAGAAGTAATAAATYCTTGAGCAGGACTGGGAGCACAAAATGGCTTTTACTTTTCTCCTGTTTCCTAGGGGCAGTTAAGAGCTTCATACTGGTAACTGCACAGATAACAGCAGCAAATACCTGATTCACTTGTTGGACAGAATGACAAATCCTTGAGATCCAAGTGGCTCCTAGCATCATCTGAGAGTGGGGACCTGAACAGACCCTGTACAGTCAGTTTCCTGAACCAAACAATGCACAAAACCCTTCTTCTCACAGCTTTTTTTTAATAGCCAGATTTACCTTCAACGTGTTTTTCTCTAATGCATTTTGTATGGGCCATTCTACTTACACAGAAGAGGTTTTAAAAGAATCCTTCATTTCTATCTCCTCATTTTGCGCTTACATACATTTAAATCGTTCCCCCAGATATATACAGCATGTACTAAATCAAGGAACACACAATGAGAACAATGAAGATCTGGAATTTATTGCAAAGTGTGGGCTTATCCTTTAGGATTTTTGAAGCAAAGCATGCTAAGAGTTGTTAATGACACTGTCCGTCCTAATCAAAGGCACACAAATGCAATATATTTACTATTGTTAAGACACGTTTGATTTACAAGCCTCCAGCTCACACTTTTTCCCCCCCTCTCMTGATAAGATAACCGTCTTTCGTATGAGGCAGCTTCATTACTCCCTGCCTCATCTCAGATCCATCTGTCTCTGTTTGAGTATTGACTCATCTGCCACTCTCTTTACCTCCCCTCAGCAGTGAGATACCGCAAAGGAAGCTYGCATACTCAGCAAATGAGCACTTTTTGATGTTCTCACTTGACTTACTGTGCATCAGCCCTCCAGAACGCCTCCAGACTGCCTGAAGGATTGCCTGCCACAGGGATATTTGACAGATCTATAAGCCTGGCACCCTCTGTGCCTTGTTTCAAGACTACTCAATCACATGTACATTCATTCAGAAGCAAAAAAGTAACTTCTGCTGCCAGCATCATCTTCACATGCCACTCAGCATCATCAGGAGAGAAAATATTTGAGAAAGCAAATCCATTAGCCTGGCCTCAGAAGCTGACAGTCTGGAACCAGGCAGCTGGTACGCCACCATCACTAGTATAAAAAACATCACATCCTCACCTTGAAAATCATCCCCCCCTTGCTCATTTCTTTGTAGCATCCACTTATCAGCTCCTGCAAAAGCTAAGACTGCAAAGCACCTTTAGAGTCAGAACAAACAACACATTAGGGCCCTGAACTTGAAGTATGTCTTCTTAACACTATCACAGTAAAAACAATCACAGGATCTGAAATAACACAAAGGAAACTCACACCACATCTGAGCACCCTTCAGAGCAAGCAGCTGACCACCAGGCCTTCAGCACTCCTCTTTAAGAACAGTTCACACATTTCCCAGCCACTAGCTGCATCAACAGGACACAGATCATACACTTTTTAAACGGGCCTCGAACCAAACTGATTTATGGACAATGCATCACCCTGAATGGGATATAAAAGCCAACTGGAAACACACAAACAGACACAAGATGATCCCTATGATACTATTACTAAATGAAGACAACCAGCTTCTTCTCAACCCTAAAGCCACTTTGTACCAATTCAGCAGCAGAAACACAATTAAAACACAATCTGCTCCCACATTAAGACCCTTCTGCCATATTGCTATATAGTAGGCTTCACATAAAAGAGAAACAGGCCCTAAGCATTCAGACATATAAGATAGCTTTTATGAAATATGGTTTAATAAATTTCCGATTTCTGCTCCAGTGCCCTTCTCTCCTCTTCAGAGACAACAGAGTCATGAGCAAGCKTATCAGAGACAGATTCATGCCAAATATGGATCACTAGGCTATGATGCTGAGAGAAGGAGTCAGCTACCACCCTGTTCCAAGAGGCTCCATATGTTACTTCTGGAGCACCGTCTGGTCTGGGAAAGTGGAGCCTCAAGGGCAGTCAGGAAAGCTGTGAATGTAGTCTTCTGCTTTTGTATCATTGGAATGACAGATTGAGAGTTTTAGCTGGAATTCTGTTGTAAAAACAAACAATGGCTCATCACAATGTGCTTGGCATGCATTGCTACCAGCGAATTAAGTATTTTAGGTGAGGTGTCTTTTTGCTAGAATATGCTATTTTCAGCGTAAACTTTCATGCAAAGAACTGATCTGAAAGAAGAAATGGTAAGAAAGGAAGAAGAGGGAAGGAAGAGGCAGAAAAGAGCACAGAAATACAAAAGGCTAGAGAAACAAAATAGTATGCAAATTAACATGCAAGATTGTACAATGACCAAAATCTGCTATATCTTGCTTTTCGTATCTCTAATCTTATACTTATTTCATCTTTTTGCCTGAATAGAAAAGAACATAAGTAAATGGAAGCATAAGGAACTTTCAAAACAACAATACACTTTAAGAAAAATACTTAGCGAATGTTTGCAATTTTATAGGAGTTTAGAAAAAAGAACACCAGAAGGAAGTCTTATGATTTGCTCTTTCAATCTACCCTGGAACATTTTGAATTGGTATTGCTTCCCTCTACCAAGGAGGCACAGGTCCTGCTTATATCAGGAATTAGCTCTTTGCAGAATTTGAGATAGTTGTCAAACCAAAATTTCTTTTTTTTCATGYTGTGACCTAATTGTGATTTCAGTGGCTGTTATAAACAGAAAAAAATGAAAAAAAGAATTTAGCTAAATGCTTTAAAAGGAGCTTAGAATTCTTCGGAAACATAATTCCAGCCAGGGGAACAGCAACAGAAGAACACATATGCAACACACTTGACTGAATATGATCACAGCTACTGTATCTTTGATTTTGCTGTAAGCAAGAGTTTAAATAAAAAGAATCACAACTTACAAATAACTTACTAAGACAAAGATACATGTCCTTACCAAAGTGGCTCACTGTGGGAAATGCTAATGATGAACGCCTCTCCTGTCTGGCCTGAGAGAGTGCGCCCACTCTTATCTACAATAGTTCCAGACACCTAAATATCAAAGGGACATAGAAAAGAGAAGAATTAAATTAATGATAAAGACAATAGTTTAAAAGGCTGAACTGTGAAAGTCAAAACAGATGGAACTATATTCCATTCAAAGTGATGAAGTACAACTCAAAGAGAAAAATAAAATCTTCTATCCCCTGGAAGCCTTTAAACCTTTGACCAACTAGTTTTCTCTCTCTCAAAGACAACTACCACAAACCATTCAGCAGTAAGGCAACATTAGTATCGTTCTCATGCCTCTAAACCTCAATGCTTGAAATCAGCAGCGGTTACCTATTTAGGCAGCTATCAGCAGGCACAGCTTCCCCCATATTCCCTGCCTCCTCCTTTAAGTTATTTCAGGTCTCAGGACTGCTATTATAGGGTTGTTGAGATTTTTTGGCAGGGAAAGGGGGTAAGAGAGGGGGAAGTGTTAAACAGGTAACTCCTTTGGTCACAGGGGAATGTCATCTATGTTGTAATCTCACAGCAGGCACACACTTACTATACACAGAGAGAGATGTGCAAACAAYAAATAATGTCTTGACCTCAATTAACAATAACCATGTTGAGAACTCAGAATTCCAAGAGTGTTTGAATGATCCAGAAAAGATTTCTTACACCTATACTCTATTGCCTTTTCCCAGGGGCTAGAATAAGTTTTACCCTAGAAGATTCCATGCAAAGGTAAACCCATGATGTCCTCCAAAACATGCCTTAATACAGATGCTACTTTCCTTCAGCCAAGGTGACCAGTGGAATCCCTAAGAATTGTGCTAGAGATTGTACTCTTCAACATATTCATAACTGAAGTGAAAAGGAGCACAGAACAAGGCAGCTAGGCATACCGACAACTCTATTCTAGTTAATGAAGACAGAAAGCGAACTACAAGAAAATCAGAAAAGTCTCACAATCCCAACTGAATGGATAATAAAATAAATTGAAACTCACTGCTGACAAATACAAAATGGTGAATGCAGGAAAAAAAAATCTAACTTTACATAATGACACATTCTGAACTAGCCCTTACTGCTCAGGAAACCAATCTGAACAACAGGAGAAAGTTTTATGAAAACAAACCCAAAGCTCCCTACCAGTAAACCAAGTGAAATGGTAGGAATTCTCAAGATAGAAATGGAACAAGGCAGAACGCCTGCTGTCACACAAATCYCTGCTGCAGTTTGACTACTCTATGCTGTTCCTATTCCTCTTTGATTCCAGGAAGCTGCAAACAGAACGGTGACAAGGATGATGAAGGAATGGTATAGAGCAACTAAACAGACAAGAACTCTTCAATACGAAAAAGAAAAGAGGTGACTAAGGGAGGACATCATAGAAGTCTACAAATGCTACGACTACAAAAGAGAAATATGGAACAGCTGCCCACCAGCTCCTTCAAGCAACAAACRGAGAGACATCAAAGAAGTTATCAAGTGGGATGACCAAGAGTAAAACACACTTCTGCACAATGCAATAAGATGCAGTATTTACTAACTCTGAATTTTGTGGATGTTTGGGTCCCACAATGGTTTGAACATAGGTTCAAAAACGGAATAAACAGATTCAACAGAAGGTATGAACAGATACAACCTGTAGGTCAGAAAGCCTGAGTCGCAAAATGTAGAAACCAGGAAGAATATAAAACAAAAACCTTTCAAAATAAGCTTATCCTGTTTTTGTATTTGTCTCTATATATTCATTACCGCCCATTGTCAGAAAAAGGCATTTGACAGACCTTTTTTAACATAAAGTCACCACCTGTCACTTGAGTATTTGGAAAAAAATACTTAATTTCATCTTTGAAGCACTGGTTCTTACTACACCTTGGGAAGGAAACTTGAGAAAGTCCCATTACCAGCTCTTTTTCTTGTATAAATATTCTGACATAGGAATGAAGTAATTCCTTAAGCTTCAGTTTGATAGCTGGATGGAACTACGTAAGGCTGATTTCATGAGGTGCTTCCCATATAAGTTTCTCTTTCCACAATCACGTGACAGGACAGAAAAGCACATTATGACACTAACTTTCTTCATCTCAAGCCATATTTCAAAATGCCTTTATCAACTGCTATTTCCATCTATTCAGGAACCAGGCCTAAGTATATGTAAAGCATTAAGTAAATAAACAATACATACTTACAAATATCGGTCGGGGATCGTACTCTTCCTCAAACAACTTCTGGAGAGCAAAAAGAGCCGCCTATAGCCATCAATAATAAATTGCAAAATGTTAATAGCTGATTTGAGAGTTATTCAGTTCATTTTTTGTCTGTCTGGCTTATTGCACACAAACACCTCTTTTTTAAAAAAAGTTTCTGTGGTTCTTCACATAACTTGCTACCTCATACTGCCCGTGAGAATTTAGTGCATGCAAGCAAGGTTTCTCTCAYCTCTAATATTTTCTAGATTTTCAAATACATCTTGGCAACAAGGAGAAAATAAGTATCATGGAGTAACCAAATAAGATCAAGGCTTTTATGAACCCGAAATCACATAAGCCTGTATTCATCACTCCTTTCTGCAGCATAACCGCCACCCCCAAATGGCTGTTTATTCTCAGCATATATTCACTGCCCTTGAATATAATTAGCCATGCAGCCTGCAGAAGAATTCTATCTTCCACAGATTGTAACAGTAAGGACTGCAGAGGCTCCCCTTTGGGAAAGCTCCTGAAAATTTCCCAGCTCCCTAGGAAGTTCCATGTGAATGTGAACTTCCTTTAGCACTGTCAAGCCTTTGGGGTCCTCCTGGTCAAGTCTGCAAATGATGAGTAATTCCACCACACATCAGCCTTCAGCAAACATCTGAAGAAATGCTGTGTGTATATCCAGCCAGACTTTCCCACATAAAATTGCAAGACAGTTAAAAGCTCCCTAACAATTCCATCACTTGCATTGAGCAATTATTAGAAAAATGAAGAGGTATCAAAATCAGATAAATTTTGGTATAATTCATCACCTGTTTAACCTCCAGTTCCCTGTTCCCCCCTCAATCTTTTTAATAAAGCCGCCTACAATGTGTCAGAGTTCCCAAAAAATATATTTTAACAGGACTCTCTCACAAGCTTTCCTCCTCCTGCAATCAAACACACTGCACATCCTCTCTTCAGTTAACACAAGCATCCTCTGGACAGACATGCTTACATTGGAAAATAAAAACACTAAATACTTTCAGAGGTGTCTTGCAATACAACAGTGATGCTTGGAATAAAGGTTGGCACGGAGAGCCAGAAACAGTATTAACAGTATATATTAAAATATAAAGGAAAAAAAATCCGGAAAAGGCTGTTTTATCATTAAAAAATATTTCCTTATATTTTACCTGTTTACAATGAACTGAAGTCTTTTTGTGTGTTCAAYAAGCAGTAGCTGACAGTTCTTTCAAGTACCACACCGAATTTACTTATGCAGTTCACCAAATACTTATATTACTGAGGATTTTTCTCCAGGAGTCTCACCTTGGCATTGGCTGTATCAAATATGGTTTCTACTAACATGATATCCACTCCTCCATCCAAAAGTCCTTTAGCTTGTTCTGTATATGCTTCAACCAGTTCATCAAAAGCTATAAAAGAGGAATTATGCTAACATTACCTGGAAGTATCATTTTTAAGTCTATCACCTAAATTAAGTAACCTGATTGCTATATAAATACTTACTTATGTTCCTATAATCTGGTCTTTCCACAGAGGGGGAGACAGAGAGTGTTCTGTTTGTTGGACCCATGGCTCCAGCAACATATCTCCTAATTCCTAAGTGAAGAGAGAGCAAAAAACCACCAACTTACCTTTAGTTTTACAATGACAGCCATATCATTAGAAAAAACCTCCAAGATTTCCCAAACATAGATATTGTGCAAAGGCGAAGGAGTATATTACAGGAAACACTTGTCTCAAAGCAAGAATTTACTTTGCTCTGGATAGTATATATGATTATCCAGCACAGCTGACTTCTCTGTTTAATTTTATCCCACAAGATGTTCTGTATATACACACACTACACAGAAGAACATTTAAGAAAAAGGCAACTGCAAGCTATTGTCTTAAGTCATATTTTCTTTTAATTATCATTTGTGTCTTACATAGGAGGCCTCACTCAACTACTGCAAATGCACAGTGTCAAACTATTCTGGAGTTTTTCATTACTTATCACGAGATAGATACTGTGAGGTGTATTTGTTTWAAAAAAAACATATTTAAAAGCGTGTTTCAAATCTTACAAATTTATTCCATATTATGAATCATATCAATAAGGTGGTACCTAGACACAGAGTAGTACTATTAGCTAGAAATACACTTTGATGCTAGAATRTAAGAACAAATTTCTTGTCTTTCAAAGAAGGCATTAATAAAGCCACAAAGGTAAAAGACTATGCATTTACAGCTGATGGTCTAGTRCTAAGAAAATTCCAGCCATTGTCGAGCTCCTGAAAACAAGAGTTTTACACAAGGAGTAACTGGTAATCCACATCCACCCAGAGTCAACTATCCTAATTCTGTATTTAAAAGATGAGAGCTGTATCTTACAAACCTAATCAACTCCTAACAGTCACTGCTGAATTTATCTTCTCTAAAATGCATCTGTCATTTTGCAAGTGTATCTCTTACAGTCTAAAGCAGCTGAGCACAGGACAGCCATCCTGTAGAACATACTAAGGACATACCTTGCAAAAATGCATCCCTTTCTTCGTATCACACTGATTTCAGCAAAATTATTACTGTGCATAAAACAAACTGTGTGTGTCTCTGCAAGCTGTGTCCCTGTGATGTAAACCATTAAGTTATCCTCCAGATAACATYTTTCCAGAAATTGTAGCAAGACAGTTAAAAGTGTAAAGAAATAGGAAATTAAAATAAATATCRCTCACCTGTCTGAGCAGTTACATCATCTGCTGCTTTTCTGGCCACCTGTGCTGAGACTCTGTTTAACCGATATGCCTAGAACAATTACGGAAAATTACCAACAAACTCTTAGCTCTGTACAGAATACTTCTTCCTCAAAGAAATATAGCACTTCCATTAAGTAGCCTGCAGTGCACTCTGAAGGCTCCCTAAGCCAGAAAAAAACACACATGCTAGTATAAAACCTCAAAGGGAACGACTATACATCTGAGCAACTTTGTGACATGATAGGCCTCATCTCACATTTGTCTCACTCTACAGCTGCTAATAGTAAAATTTGCAAAAATCAGTACCTTGCAAAACAAATGCAAGGTACTAATTAAATCCTACTGAAGTCAATGGAAGCTCAAGAGCAGGACATTAAGTAGACAAAATTAACGTACTTTTAAAATGACCTTTCATTCAGGTGGCATCTTTCCATTTATTTTCTTTCATAAATATCTCCAAGTTCAAAACAATATAAGCCACAGAACAGATAAGATAAATTCAAGCTTAAGAGGAGTTCCACATAGCACAATCCTCTCCTGTCTGCAACAGCTCTCCAGGCCAGAGAGCTGAGCACACAGACAAGAACCTGGAACAAAACTGTTCCACTGCAGCACTTAGTGAACTGGAAGCACTAAAGCAAAACATTCCTGTTCACAGAACTAAGACCTTCTGTGAACACTCAACCAAAACCTAGGACAAATTACTATTGCCTCTGCCTCCATGAACAAGTGGCACGCTATGACCGTTACACGTAACAAGCATAATAGTTTTCCTTCTCTTGCCTGCAACAATGGAAATGAGCTACAAATACACCAGGATGGTCTCTGGCTGTCARCAGAGACTCTGGTCACATAGCTCAAGAGACAGCATGCAGTCAGTCAACACAATCCTGATGGACTCTGGGATTAAGCTACTCCGCTGAGACAAAAATCTTGATTAACATTTTAATGTCTAAACAGTTCAGAATTCTTACCAAATGCTCAAGGCCATAGTCAGCTTGTGCAACTCGGGTGCTGCTGAAAGTGTTAGTTTCAATGATGTCAGCACCTGACAGCAAGTATTCCTGCAAGACATGAAAGGAAAAAAAAAGTATCTCTAGCATTTCCAGAACTGAGATCTGGAACAAAGGCCCTCAATTATTTTGTTGCGTTCAGTTTAAAGAAGTCACAAATTAGTCATCGCCTAATTCAAACAGAAGTGTTCCATATAACAAGTTTCCAGCATTTTAGTGTCAGTCACACTTTCTATTAACATGTGACATTTACAGAGTCACCTTCACTACTGACTTCAGAGCCTGGAGCACACTCTACATTTTCAAACAGGGACAAAGTGAGGAGCAGCCCAAATGCCATCAGCAAGCAGAGCCTGCTGTGGACAATCCCCAAAAAGGCAGCAGTTATATAACAAGCGAGAGAGAGAAAACTTAAAACCTCGGGGAGGGAACTGCACAGCAGAAGAGCATACTGGGACAGAATACAAGCTTAGGAGAATTATGGTTTGTGCAGATGACATTTAAACTTTAATTAATGGCCCAGACTCACAAAAATAATTAAGTGTTCTGCTTCAGTTATT
Organism: Rhea americana; assembly: GCF_003343005.1. Classification (NCBI taxonomy): domain Eukaryota; kingdom Metazoa; phylum Chordata; class Aves; order Rheiformes; family Rheidae; genus Rhea; species Rhea americana. The sequence continues at coordinate 2,502,480 of NW_028185450.1, forward strand.
TGTCTAATTCCCAGTGAAGTAAACTGAAATCAATGTAAATTGAAAAACTTCTGTAGAGTCTAGCTTGCATTTTGATTACCTTTATCAACTGCCTTCCTCTCTTCCTAACTACTCTTGCTGTTCAGGTTAACTCTTAAGTGACAGGAACATTATCCATCTATACATTTAGCAAACACTTCCTCATTTCAAGCATCACTGAAGATACAGAGAAAAAGAACAACCCTATTTTTCATTTAGAGACAAGAATGCATAAAACTGTATATTGGAACATGATTATAATCCACCAGTATTCAATTTATTCCACATCTATTTTATGYCAGACTTGGATACACCACAGAGAAAGATGGACTTTACCACTGTTTTCTGTGGTTGTTCAAAATGAAAACAGAGTAACAGCATATAAATACATAAAAATACGAATTTCTAGTGAGTCTAGAAATTATTATAACAATAATTAAGAGGAAACTTCAGGCTATGTATAAGCTTTCTGAGAGCGCCCTTTTAAAGCCCAAAACTGAACTAAGCAAGTACAGGGAGAATCAACTGTTTCTTAGATATTTTTGCAGAACTGGGAACAACAATCACTATAATGCTTTACCAATAATTTGACAGCATTACTGCCCTTTACCTATTAGGTTTGATAGGAAATGATTGGAAGAAAATCTGTTTCAACATACGTAAACAAGCTACTATTGCATTCCTTCCCCTGCATATTCAAGGAGATAAAGACATTTTGACTATTAGTGAGTCAAAAATACTGATGCAACCATTAAAAACATACCACTGGGATTTTCCCATAAAAGTAGATGAGCTCAAGAGGTATTAGGACAAATAAAGTCTTGATCCAAATGACAATGGAAYAGAATTAAATTTGCTTTAAAAGTGTTTTGCTGCAAACTGATATTCTTTCTCTCAACTCCTCCTCCTAAATACATATGGAAATACACATATGTACATGTATGAGAACATACAGATTCCTATATACACGCAACTAATCAAGTAATAGAGTTTCAGAATATCATCTACACTTTTTTAAGAGAAAGATTTGTTGAATGTGTATAGCCTTGTGCTGTCTTTTGTATAGTTCAAAACTTTATTCTGACAAACAGCTTTACAACTTTACTGTGTATCATCATAATAGGAAATAATATGAACTAAACAGGAAAATCAGTTTTGCCTCTGAAAATGTCACCTAGCTTATCACTGAATCTTACTTTGTCATATAAGATACAGCTAACATTTCTTTTTAAAGTTACTGATTTCTGAGATCTGACTCACTGGACCACTAAAAAAAAAAGAGCATATCATGGGATTATAGTTACTCTATAGAAATATTTTCATCTGTTAATTTGAGTTCTGTCCACTCCTCAGAAAAAACATCCACTATTATCTACAAAATATGAAGATACCACGGATGACTCAGAAAGCTCCTGACCCACAAGTTGCTGCACGTGTGGGGATCACTACAGACTTAGTCTTTTCTTACACTCTTCCTAAAGCACCTAYAGCTGACCATTGTCAAAGACAGGACAGTAGGCTACCAGTGGTCCAATTCAAAATATTCATTCTCAAGTAATGTTCCATTTTGCTAAACCTGTAAAAATTGAACTGCTATGCAAGTTCATTCTTAAAATCTAAAGACTAGAAGTTAGAATGAGAATATAAAAATACTGAATGCATACCAAACCTCACAACTGCAAGTTCATTATTATTCTAAGCAATGAAATATTGATCTTTTTAGTAAATGAGTAGAAAAAGAGATGTGAGGCTTCAACTGCATAATAGTTTGCAACAGTATTTGAATGTTCTAACTACTACAGTAAGATCTGCAGTTCAAGAAATAAAAAGACAAGTTTAAAAGTCTTACTGATGATACAGAAATAATATAATAAATGATATAAATTTGATTGCCAATTCCTAAAGGTCAACCCATTTATTCTATGGGCTACAAATCAGTATTCTAGGAGATAGCAGATGGAAATAGGTATATTCAAGCTCTATGGAGAAGCTTGCTTCAGGCTGTCACATTTAACAGCTCTTTAGTATACAGTTATAGAAATAGAAACCTAGAATTCAGATWTGTCCTACTTAGATGCACTTTAAATGTTAGCTGAGGAGGAGGAAAGGAAAGAATAATGAAAGAAATCAGAATCTACAATTAATAGAAATGCATCAGGAACCCAAGTCAAAAAAAGATTTAAAAGCAACAGTAGCTGGGTGATGTTAGAAACCAAGGCACAAATGCTGTTCTTTCGCAACCAGAACAGTCATATATGCTTATTTTTTCCCACCTGGTTACCTAGCATTCTCCTCCACAACCCCAGCAGACTCCAGAAAGCCAGTAGCTTGGGGAAGGGAAGGGARGCACAGAGGTTGAATTCTCGCTCCATCTCTTGTCAAGAGACAGAAATCGGAACACCCTACCTTGTGAATGTCACAAATGATACCAGGTTGAGTTATGCTGAGAAGGTCATTATTGCCTTTCAAAGGCTTGGCATGATCTTTAAATTCATGYCCTCGGAAATCCTCTTCTGAAAGGGCATGCTGCTGGATCATGGTACCCATGCCTCCATCCAAAATCATTATTCKCTCCTGCAGAATTGATTCAATTTCATCTCTCATGCTCTTCTGGGTAWTCACTGTAAGAAAATAAACCCAGAAGTTAAGCAGATTTGAAATTCCATATGTATATGCCTCTGTGACCTGATTTCTTCCACTTTAAGAAGCAGAATAAAATAACTAATCCTCCACCAAAATCAAATTGTAATTGGTTTACTTCACCTAGAGCAGAAATTACTTAATGTAAGGGAACAACTGCATCTATCCAAGTAGCATTAGAAGTAATTGTTTTTTTGTCTAAGTGCAACAGTCACCTGCATACAGTCAGCTCTAGAAACAGATTATCGAAAGTTCACATGGGAATACACTGAAGTCTTTGTACAAACTAGTCTCCAAGATTGAAAACTACAACAATTTCTATTACAGCAACATTAAAAAAAAAGAAAATGCAAAATTGCCTTTCTTCATACCAGAAACCAACCATAAATGGTACACAGCTGCAAACCAGAAACTAGTAAACTTCATTTTTTAAAAAAACTACTTTAATTGCCTATACACTAATGATGCAGAGAAAGAAAAACTGAGTAAGCAGAGACAATTCAGCTCCAACCACCTCTGGGTCCTAAATTCACAGACAGCCATAGAATAACTTTCTTCTTCCAAGTTTAGAACAATTACAACAAAGTAAAGATTTTACACTTCTACCAGTTAGCAAATGGCAAGACACATTAATGCCCAGGCTTTATAAAGCTCTTTGTACAAACAGAGGAAGGTCTTCTCTTGCTTCACAACAGTGCCAGAAGAAAATGAATGTAGCAAATCATATGCTAGTAATATAGTATTGGATAGGTAAGTCTAATACTGACTGAAATAGAAAGCAAAAGATATTTCAGAGCTGTTATTAGGAAAGAAGATAYGGTATTTTAATGCCTTGAGATCTAAAACAAAGTCCAATTCATATATAAAACAAAAACCAAAACACTAATCTGAGACTTTAAAAAACAAACAAAAAACACCCCACATGTATTTGTGGCATCTCTTCCCTCTTTGAAACAAAGAGTAACTTTATCTTCCTCTTCCTCTCTATAAGTTACGTAGGATCATTTCAGAATGAAGACACACTCACATGCACACAACAAAATATTCAAACAGCCTCTCTTTTCCAAAAAACGAAACTACAAGAGAGTGAAACTCCACTTATCTGGCCTGCTATATGAATGACCYGATATTCTTCATCTTTCCCCTTCAYTCAGCTTGTGCTTACTCATTTTAAGTGAACAACTGTTCTGCCTTTGGTTATGCACTATCACCTGTAAAAARGAAAGATTTCAGAAGTGTAAAAACTTGTCCTTACCTCATTATAACTTACAGATACAAGTACTTAATACTCACTGGCATCTGTTAACTGATTTACTCAACCTTTTTCTTCACTATTCTTTAAATATAACTCCTATTTTAACATCGGTATTATTAAAAAGAAATAAACTGAAGAGAAGATAGGGCTGAGAGTAAAGTATTGCCAGGTTGCATTTATAACAACACTCTGGATGAACAGGTCTAAATCAGATTTACTCTTCCCAAGAAGAGAAATCAAATGATATTTGCTCTGTAATAAGCATGAAGTATTTGAAAGGAGAGCAGAATACCAAAAAGAAAAAAAAAAGACAAAGTCACCCTTTCTTCAGGTTAAAAGTTGTCCCCATATTTTCACAAAACAGCCAGATTCAGTAGGCTCTTATGCAAGAGCTTAAACCTACTCCTGTTAAGCCAACAAAGTATTCAGGAAAATAAAATCAATCCTGGATCTAAAGGCTTTCAGAAGCAGACCTCAAAAACTGTATTTGAAAGTAGGCCTGGACTGCAGATTCACATGGGCAGTAACCCATATATGCTTTGAAAGGGCTATAACCCATTAAGATACATGGGTTAGAGCTTGCTTTTACTTTAAGGTAGGCTCTAAGTCAACTACTCGGTGCTGAGAGTCACTGAAGCCTAGATACCTGAGCYCATACTGCCATTAGTCTTCCTAGTACCATTCATTTCTTCCTTCTGTCAGCTCGTATCCAATTTACCTACTTGTTTCACACTTTCCTTCTCATACACACTGAGAAGCAAATGAAGATTTGCTTCACTCGTCTGCTTGATGAGTGCATCCACTCATCTGCTTTTGGTTTTGATTTTTTTTTCAATCCTGTATCTCATGTAGCCTGCTTTATTCTCTCTACAGCTTGCCCTGATGAACAGATGCCACTTCAGTGTATTGTTTTCTGTTTATAGGAGCACAACAAATCACTACTTAATCTCCGCTCCCACCTTAGGGGACAGCCTTGTTCTGGAGAAGCTTTCAAAATCTGTACTTCTTCAGCAGCRACTGAAAGAGGTTGTAAGAAATGGTGGTGGTGGTGGGGACTTGAAAGTGGCTCTCCATTGCCAGAAGTACACAGACTGTATGTTTCACAGATTGATAGCACAGCTCCATGTGTGTCAAAACCCRTTTTACCTATCCTTACTATGGATAACAGTTGTCTGTTCTTCTGTTATGAAGCTGACACTACCTTAAGACAGGCTCTGGCACACAGACTATGCAATTTTCAGGTTGGAAGCAGAAAGTCCACAGGCCTAAAAAGATACAAGAAATCAGAGCGAGTCAAGTCATAAGCCCAAGTTTGAAATTGCTGAACTTTACCCTTGGGAGGAAAGCAGGAGATGGGGAGCCWGTTCTGTTAAAGGAAGCACCATCATCTTAATTCAACATCCAGCTGGCATAATTCCTCTCTCCAACATGGAGAGGGCACAAGAGTCTATTACAGAATAGACACAAAAATTTTTTGGACAAATTTCTCAGTAGAGAAAATCTCTGACAGGCACTTTTTATCAGGTTTACAAGCCCTGCTACTACTTGATTTGCTCAGCCATAAGTTGATGAAAAATTTCCTTTACAAAGATGACCAGTATGCCTGGGAAAACTGACCCCTCCCTTCCATTCAGACATCACCAGAAGAAAAACTGCCTCTATACTGCTTAACAGAAATAGTAGTAAATAAGCAGTGGCAATAGGACCCAGCACAATTTACTCTGATTTCACACTCTACTGAAACGTAAAATAAAGTATATTACCACAATGTCCTTAGGCTGGAACCAGTTTGGCAGATCGTGCCAAGACCGAACAAAAGTGAACCTAGTAAAAGCTAGAACTCAGTAAAGCATTACCCTGATACAGAACACAGAAAAAGAAAGAATCCTTAAAAAGATGCTACTGCACTTYCTCGGGATAACCACTGTGGCTTCAGATCACATGAACTACCAGTCTAGAAAGGAGAAATGAAATCAGCTAAAGCAACTCTTACCCCTTCAGATGTTTCCAAGTAGATTGTTAGGGTAAGGTAAGCACAAGACAGCTGATTGGTACAGCTGTTCACACCTATAGTCATTCTAGCACTAAGGATTATAAACTATGCCTGACTRCAACATACTATTTTCACAACATGGCAACTAAACAGTTCAGAGGATAAAGTAAGATGATGTTACTTTGCCTCCTTATCCAAACCCAATCCACATACAGGCTATATACCCAGAATTGAACAGGTAAATATATGTTCTCCTTCTCTATTAAAAGGGGGAAAAAAAACCTTCAAAGATTGAAATTTGCTTACAAATACATTTTTCTGATAACTACAATGATTCTTAAAAGATGCTTTTTATTATTTATAAAATTCTTCTAATAATGTGTTCTTGGTATAAARTGATCTTGCATACAAGTTCCTTCCAAAGCTTTAACAAAGGATTAGGTGGACTGTCACAGTATTATAGTATTTTCATGACATTATTATGAGAGATACAAATGAGGAATTASAGAGAACTACAGGCACTTAAAAATACCTGCTATTTGCTAGTTTAACCAGGTCCTGTCCTAAGCAGCAGCAGCTGCCCCTTTCAGACTGCATATCCAACCGAGCAAACCAACGTTACTTTGCACTAGCTCATCTCCCTTTTATTCAAAAGAAATTATAGAATCACAGAATCAGTAAGGTTGGAAGGGACCTCTGGAGATTATCTAGTCCAACCTCCCTGCTCAAGCAGGGTCACCTAGAGCATGTTAGAMAGGGTTGCATCCAGGCKGGCCTTGAATCTCTGCAGAGAAGGAGACTCCACAACCTCTCTGGGCAACCTGGTCCAGTGCTCCGTCACTCTCACAGGGAAGAAATTCCCCCTCACGGTCAGGCRGAACTTYCTGTGCTTCARYTTCTGCCCATTSCCTCTTGTCCTGTCACACGGGRCAACTGAAAAGAGTTTGTCYCTGTCCCCTTGACACCCTCCCTTCAGGTACAGAACCCCACACCACAAGAGCAGTTTCGAGAGTCAGCGAGGTGCTAAGACCAGGCAAACTCAGCTAGGTATTTTACATCTATACAAAATATCGTTAAGAGGCTCCTTGGACCAGCTATCTCCCCTCCTATCACATGCACGGCCTGCAACACCAGCGGCACTCGCGGCGAGCGCCTCCCTGGGTGCGAGCTGCTTGGGGCTCCGCAGAGGGCAGGACTGTGGGCCGCCTGAACAAGCCGAGGGATGCACTCCCGCACTGAAGCACAGGCGAAAAGGCAGGCAGCCCCTCGAAGCAGGAAAAAGCAACGTGCTTGGGCTCTCTACATGTAGTAAAACCGCTGAAAGCACCCACCAAAGAACCACCCATTTAGAATACTGTCAACGTCAGTTAGAAGCTAACTTTCCTTTGCCTCCCCCATGTTTTAACTGTTTTTTAACCTAAAAAAATGGATTTTTTTTCCTTATAGTCAGTGAGCAGGCGAAGGTGAGGCAGCAGCAGCATGACAAAGCGTCTTTTTTTTCAGCTTTATTCAGCTGTCCAATAGCCCCGTGCGGGTTTCCAGGCACCCTCAGGACTCTTTCCAGATCAAGTGCCTCTCGCGYAGGGGACCGGCCCCGCACGGGAGCGGCTAAGGGCCTCTCACACACACGCGTCCTCCACGTGTCCACGGCGTCAGGGCCACGCGCGAACAAAAAGCAGCGCGGACAGGCCACAGCCGCCTTCTGCGCACGCAGCTGCCGGCCGCGGCCCAAGAGCCCACGCACGTTTCCTTCCGCCGTGCCCAGCTCCCGCCGCCGCTCCGACCCCGGCGCGGCGACCTCCGGCTCGGCTCCCTCCCTCCCCCCGCCCTGTCCCACGCGCGATGGCGGCGGCGGCGGCCCCGCCCCCGGCCGCAGCCCAGGACCCCGCTCAGGACCCCGCTGCCCTGGCTTGGGACCCGGCTCTGGACCTCGCTCAGTCCCCGGCGCCGGCTCAGG
>NW_028185450.1:2510537-2620900 GCF_003343005.1 Rhea americana
CGGGGGCGCGGGGCTGCGCAGCGGGCGGCCGTTGGCGCAGGCCGTTAGCTGGCCGCGGGGGGAGCCGTGGCCTGGCGCGCGCCCGCGCGGGCCGCTGCGCTCGCTGAGGTCCGCCGTTCGCCACGGCTGAGCGGGATTTCGCCCTGGTGCCCGTTGGTCGCCTTTGACGGGCTTAGGCAACAGACGCTGGAGCTGTCGCAAGTTGGTTGGCAGCCRCAGCAAGTGGGCTAAAAACTGAGCTGAGAAGTTGGTTTGCTTTTCCTTTTGTGGCCTGAGGAGTGTAGCTCTTAGCGTTATCGCTGGAAGAGGAGTCTTACCTTCTAACTAAGCTGGTCATTAAATACCATTAGCTTTATGTGCTCCTGTAGTTCCTGGAGAACATTGGTGTGGCTGGGAAGGGCTAACCAGCTAGCGCTTCACTAGGGAAAGATGGGGAAAGTAGGTCCTTGAAATAACAAAGGCAATCATTCTGCAATTACAGACTTCTTCATGGCAAGAGAGAGGCGAATGTGTCTTAAACTGGACATTAGGGACCTGAMTGTAGTGGATTACTGGCATATGAGACTGGAAACATTTATATTAAATGAGCTGGGTAAACTAAGGCACACTTTGACTGTTGAAGAAAATAAATAGTCCTAGTTAGACCTAAGAGTTTGACTTCTTTTCCACAATGATCCATCCTGTCAACTTATTATCRGAAGACCTGCATTTTAAATGAAGTAAACATGTCTGTTGCAGCTGCAGATCAGCCTTTCAAATGCTGCACTGAGTATAGCTAATGCTTGAGTTTGTCAAAAGTCAGAATAGTAGACTCAATTTTTAAGTATTACTAGTTCAAATGCCAGTAATAACCRTTTGTGGTACTGTCATTTGAGCTATTTCAGTGTTCAAAACAGAAAATGAAGTATGTAAGGTGGATATAGACAAGTCTTTCCTGTTCTTGATGGGTTCAGTAACTTAAGTAAGCAAAGAAGATGCTCAAAGTGAAGGTGCAGAGGCCTCTAATTTGGTTCTTGCAAGAAACAAGTTTCATTTCCATCCTTCGGGTATCTGGGACTCAGTGTGAAGTCAAATTTTATCCAATAAGAATATGTGTTTCTACATACATGATACTTATAATGGATTCTGTATTTTCACAGGGAAATTTTTAGGGGACTGTAAATGAAAAAGAGTTAAAAACCATTAGTATAGGTAATTCCTATGGGCTAAAAGTTTACTCTTGAGTTTTGATTTAAGATACAAGAACAGTTGGTTACAGACCTTTGAGTTTGGTAGAAACTTTCATAATCAAGTGTCACTTGACAGTTAACAGTGACACAACTGTGTATAAAAATGTAGCTTTAGTAGATTTATGTCTATGTAGCTTCATATTTAATAGATTTGTGTCTAATTCAGCTTCCAAAGGAATAGACCCAGCCTACAAATCAGCTACACAGAATCAGAGTAGTCCAGCTTCTTCAGCTGTATAGGCCACACTCCAGTTTTTAATTAAAGGAGACATTGCTGGAGAATGGACCTTGACCTCTAGGCAAACCATTCTAGTGTTAAGTCCAAAGGCTTTCACTGCAAAAAAGTGGTCCAGAATTCCAGTAGAAGATGTAAAGGTCATCACTGATCAACTTTAGAAGCCTGACAACAAGAACAACAACAAAATCCCATAAACGTTAGCAAAAGCCACTGACTCCTAGAGACGGGTTAATTTCCTTGTTAACAGTTTTACACAGAAATTGCAGACAGGGTGGAGGTAGGCAGCATTTTAAGGACCTTCCATTAAAGGATTTTAGGGTTGTGTATCTCCTTGTTTGATTTTCTGTTTTCAGCACCCAATCTTTTGTCATGCCATATAACACCATGAAAATTGGCAGCAATGCAGGTTAAAAAGCTCGCTATCTCCACAGTTGCTGCGTGGAGGCAGATCTTTGTACCGCAGATCAGCTTGTGCTGTTGCAGTTGTTTGTGTAACTGTGCTACAAACCAGGTCAGTGGAAAAAAAAAAATAAGTTAAAAATTTGAAGGTGCTTTTAAAAGGATCATGTCACATGTTCTGTTTACTCTGCAATTTTCCAACAGTTTGAGTTAATTCTGACTGTGAAAGGACAGTCCCAAATTTCCCTCTGCCCCATCCTCGTACGTGCATTCCTTCCTTCGTGTGGGTGCTCACCCTGAACAGAGTTCTCGCTTTAAAGGCCAGTTTTCAGTCAGAATGGCTCTCTGATCCAATTCATCTACAGCTGTACAATTCTCCAGAGCTGACATAAGAGAAGTAGCAGTGAGGGAGGGCAGCAGCAACCCAGGCTCAGATGAGTTTAATGTCCTCACAAAACTGAGCTATACAGACAATTGAATGAGCACAACTGGGGCAAAATACTCTCCAGAGGGTGAAAGGAAAAGGAATGAGAGGATAGTGATGATGTGCTCTCCATACCAGCTCATCCAACAAAGGAACAGTAACAAAACAGTAACAAAAAAATTTAGCCTTAATATTATTTGAGATGCTAGAGTATTTTGGGGTCCCTTTTCTTGATGTATTTTCAGTGATTATTTTAATGGGCAGTGCTAGGAATCTGTATGTATAGGCTGCTGCAGAGTTGCAGGTACAAAGATTCTTGCAGCCTTTTCTTTGAGAAGTTCATTCCCATGTTCAAGAAACTTGGCATCATATTCTATCTCACCTCTTTTGGGGCTGGATGGCCGAGTGAAACCTTAATATTAAATGGATGATGTATGGAAATTCCTAAGTTCTCAGATTCCTTACCTGAAGTCAGTTCTCTATTCTCTGAAGCTCATAGTATGCCTGATTTATACAGATGAACTTTCAGCATCTAAATAAAAAGTATACCATACAGCCTTTAAAAATAAAACTAGTATGCTAAAGTCAATGTAAGGTGGGAGCAACTCTTATGACTATCTGTAGAACAGGTGATGCTTTGTAGATGTTTCAGGTTGGGAAGACATCATCATGTGCATTGTGGTCACATAGAAGTGCCAGTTTGAGAATGCAATAGCATCATACAAGAAATCCATAGCAGAGTGAGAGGTTTAGGTATTTTGACAACCTATAAGATTAGTAATTCATCGGAGAAAAAATGTTGAGGCACTAGATGAGAGTCCTAGAGCACATAGAAGCATTATGTAATCATGACTTCCATACTGTCTTCTGAGACCATACTGATATCTGAAATACCAGTTTTCTTTTTCAGCTGAGCAAATACATGCAAAATCTTCTTCATACTGCTAGTATTAAAAAGCCAAAATTATTCTCTTAGCCACCCCAGCATCTGTTAGCATGAATAGAATATTTTTACCTGTAATCAGAGGTTGCTCATCTAAATGAGCCAGACTTAGAATTCTGACACAAAGCTCTATTCCTGTATGATTTTTCACAAATACTGTTTCCTATGTCATCTTTAGACCAAAGGTAGACAGAAAAAATGTTTGGCACCGTTAGGAGTTAGTCTTATCCAGACATCTGTTGCACACATAGTATCACTCATGCAAACATTTATCAGCATGCTAAGCATTGTGGTTTCTGAAGGTGGTTGGAAATTGTTTTTCAGTGAAACTAACATCTGCCTAGTTACAACAGGATTAAGATGTAAATCTAAAATAATATTCTTAGCAAAAAAAATGTCCAAGTTAGTTTGAGTTCAAAAATATCTGGAGCTGTTTTCAAAACCCCTTTCTCCCCACCTATTCCTACAAACAGCTTAATTCTGTCATAGGTCTTTTAAAATTGGGTAGTCTTTGAAGATAACAAAACCATCTTTTTTTCCCCCCATTGCCAGATATCTGATTAACCAGTTTGTTGTTCTACTTGAACACTCATATATGCAAATGACATACTCAATTTGTTTGTGTAAGAGTAGAAATCAAGCCCTGTGTTTTAGCATGCTCTCTTAGCTTTTGGATATGGATATTAAATACCTCAGTAACATTCATTACAAAAACATGCCTTTCATCCCCATGTTATCTATCTTTATTCCTATGGATGTTGCTCCCAATGGACTATTCAGATAAGTAATCCTAATTTCAACAAGAACAGTGAGATTATTCATGTTAATAAAGAACAGTTATATTTCACAGGATTATATCCTAGTGAAGCATTCGAATCAAAGCACAGAATTCTGAAAGAAAAACAAAACAAACAGATTAGCCTGATTTCAGAACACAGCTCTTGGCACTCTGTTCTGTAATATGTTGCTTATGACTTGTGCTATTTTTCTGTAGTTGGATTCTTGCCCTATTACGATGACTAAGTTACCCTAGTTGGTTTTTTCAGAATTCACTCTGTGCTCAGGAATTACAATTTCTATTTAATAAATAATTTTCTAGCCCCCACAGCTTTGAAGGTAATTTTAAGTGACCCAAAGATAAATGATTTGTTCCATTTAAGTTAAATTATGTTAATATTTCTTATTCTAAGATCAAAATTTTACCAGGAACCAAAATAAAACTGTTCAATATCAGTTCTAAGAACCTTCCAGATGCTGAAATAGTGTGTTAAGCTGCTGCATCTTAGAGGAATATCAATCATATTTAAGCTGCTTGCTTACCACAGATGAGATTTTAGACTTCACCACTTAAAAAAACCAACCAACCAAAAAACCCCCCAGAATCTCCATCACAGAGAAAACACTGATATGCTAAAATGAACCCAATTTAGCTTTTTACATCTCTGTATAGAATCTTTGCTGATCAAAAAGTGTGTAAGTGCCTAAAAGGGCTGAAACATCAGCATGAAGTAGATGACGAATGCAGTAGGAACCTTACAGCCTATCTGTACTGCCACGCCTGTTGACTACTCTCAATTTGGTATATATTTCATGTGATTATGAAATTTTGCAGCTTTCTTAAAAGCCTCAGTATACACTTTTCAGCCTATTCTTACTTGTCTAGGTATCCACATCAAGCCAGTAGAAGAGAGAGAAAGAACCGCTGCAGGCTTGCCAACTGCCCGTTGACAGCCATGAAACACGGGGGAAAAGGACCAGCGTGTGCATCAGTTCACATGCAGCTAAATGCGTGCACCGGGGAAAAGCGGCCGAACACTGAGCTGAGATTTATAGATCATTTTGGTGTGGATTTACCTGAGGGTCTGAACCTCTTTCTCCCCATTAGCATTAGCTGATGAAGTCTGAACTAACCGTCCCTGCACAGGGCAGGACTACATCTGCCCTGGATCAGTCTGGACTGGTTATGGAAACAGATTTCTGAAGTGCATTGCCTGTTCTCTTACTCCCTGCCTGAATTTCTTGCCTGTTGCAAAGCACCTGCAAGCTGAGCAGGTAGTGCAGACTGTGAAGCTCTTCATTAGACAGGAGAACTCAGAAGCCAGTAAAGACTGCTGGACTCATACTGTGAAGGAGAACTAGGGGGTCTTGGTGAAAGGAGAGATTCAGCAGCAGTCGTAGGTAGGAACTAGTGTCATGATTGCAGGTGGGCAGCCAGCATGACCAGCCCTGCCTGTGCTCCATGTGGTAGCATCGTGCCTAGGGGAGCAGGCACTTGGTGTGCTACTTCACAGTGCTGGGCTGAAGTACTCACAGAAACTGGAGCAGGTCACAGGGATCAATCACTAAGCTGTCAAGTAGCTCTATGACAAGGAGCACAAGTGGAAAGCAAGTAGGTGTCAGGGAACAGCAGGAGCAAGCTGCTCTGCAAGGGAAGACAAGCCAGGAGCTGAGTGACAGCAAGGCAGGCAGTGCTGTAACCTCACAGACAAGCACACGGTCCCACAGTATCTGAACAAGAAGAGCAGGTCTGATGGGGGAACCAGGTTCAGCCAACAGTCCAGTGATCGCTGGACAAGTCCATAATCATAAGGCAAGACCAAAGTCAGGCTAGAAAGTCTAATAAACTAAGCAAGATTATGCAAGCATACATGCAGCATTTTTTTCCAGGTTTTGCTGGAAATATTAACTATGAATAAAGAAAATTGAAGTCTTGTATCTGCAAGCAGTAACCACAGCATGAACACTGACACTGACAGGGAATACTGCTCTAGGATAGCGCCTTTCTTTTGTTATTTAATCACTAATATAAATTTACATTAAAACAAATATGGCAAGTGGATGTACTTTATTGGTCAGGCCTTATTTTTCAGTTCTCAATCTGAAAGTGAAAAGTTTATTCTGTAGCCTATGATCTACAATTGTTCCCTTTGAATCTTTTTTCCTTGGCATCTCTTTTGGTCCTGCCAAGCTTAAAGACTTACATATGGGACTTAAAGTTTATAAAGCCTAAAACCTATGAAGTAGCCTAAGATCTGCTGTGTTGTCCTCAGAAGTCTCCATGAGCATTGCTGTGTCCCTTTTAGCATTTTATATATACGTTTCCAAATCGTTCTTTAGACTAGGAGCAGCCTTTATATGTTGCTCAGCACCTCACATGATAGTCTGTCAACAAGATTATAGGTGCTGTTAGAGGACTACAAGGCAAGGCAGATCTGAGGCTGCCCACAGCCTCCGTGTATATTCTGGCGCCTGAAGATACCCTGTATTATCGTCTGCTTTTCCTTCTCTCCTATTTGCACTTGAACATGCATTCAGGCCAGGTACATCCCAAGCTGGCAAAGCTGCCTAGAGGCTATGAGGAGGGTACGAGCTGGTGGGTAGGTTAATCAGCCTCAACTCTCCTCTATCCTCTTTACTGTGTGGAGCTAAACTAGCTGCAGGCACCTGGGTTTTGATGCCAGAAAGCTTTGGTGGAATAGTCTGTGGTTTATAGCTTCATTTTCCACATGGCGCACTAATGTCTCCCCATACGCAGCTGGTGGCTGGAGGAACATACCATCATTCTTGTCTGTTGAAGGGTCTAATTTAGCAAGTACTCCGAGACTAGCTGTTAGAGCCAAAGATATAACAGCAAAGGGAGTAATACTTCATTTATTACCTTAATACAAATCCAGAATAACTGCATTCTAATCATCAATTGCATTATTTTGTTATAAAACCAATTTAAGAAGAGGAAAAACAGATAAAATGTTAGCATGTTCATTTTACAGTTCAATTTTACGGTCAGGAATCCCTGTTTGATATAAAGAAAGAATAAAGTGTCTCCCTTCAAAATCAGATTCAAGGGTACAGTGAGATCATTGAGCTAGACTGAAGTTAACATCTCCAGTCAGGAGCAATTAAATTCTGAAGGGCAGCTGTTAGACGTGGGAAAAAGGGCAGTCTTAGAAAGAGGCTGACAACGGGGTTAGGAGGGGAAGTAATCTCAGCGAAGACCGAAAAGCTTGCAGAAAGAGAGCTGCATCTTCAGAAAAGGCGAACGACTGGTCTTTGATAAAGAAAATCCAGTCTGCAGAATAAGACTTCAGTTAAATGCACCTGTCATTAAAAAGAGTAATTACTCTGGGTGAGGTGTTGACATGGGGAGCTATTCCAATAAGGCAGATTCCATTATAGCTATTCCAGTCAATTGGTCTGTGCAAATAAAGCCAATTGGACCATCTGCATTCTTGGCCTGGCTTGAAGAAGCAATAAATCTAATGAAAAATCTGCCTAAGGTCCCAGAATGGGAAGGAGGAAAAGCGATAAAGTCTTTGCAATCGCAAATGAACATTTTAGCTTTTCTCTTTGAAATAAAATGAAAAACCCAGTTACTCATTTCTTGATTAAATGAAATGTTTTACACAAACAAAATAAAAATATTCAATTTGGAGTGCCCTCAGTGCCAGTCTTCTTAAGTTTGGGTGGATGACAGAAATGTATTGCTTGTTATGGTGAAGAAAGAAAAATGTTTAAAACTGTGGTTTTATTTTTAATTTACATTTGTGGTTTTGCTACATATACTACTATTGACTTGTTAAAAGTGCATACAAAACTATATTCAAATAAAGAAATATATGCATTGACTGATGAAACAATACGATCTTGTACATTTATTGTATATAAACATACTACTATTTCAACTCCTTCCACAGGTCACTTCTGCTAATGACACCGTTATTATTCTGAGCGGCAGAACTGTTGGCTGTACTGTACAGTTGCTTGTTAGCTTGCTGTGGCACATAAGACTTTGTCATCTTCAGTTAGCAAACAGCAAAGTTAAAAGTTAGAATTGTCATGGAGTGGTGTCCCTGGATGATGTGCAAATAACAGCAAGACACTGCACACTGTCAATTTCCATTTCTTTGGTTTAATCACAATGTCAGTAGATAGGACCTCAGGGATTTAGTGTGCAACAGCATTTTATCTGTCTTACCTATTCATCATGGTCACACATGCATCCACCAAACATTACTGGCTGTCTGCTTTTGATTTAAAAAATCAGGTTTGCTAAATAGTTTGTTAGAACTGTGACTGGGTTGGAGTTGGGGCTTTTTGCGGGGAAGGAGCAGTACACAGAAAGATTTTTGTCAACTGGAACATTTGTTTTAAATCAGTTTCATATTTCCAGAAAATGAACTGTTTACATGAACTTCTTTTGCCCACTGTTACTCTCTGGGGCTACCAGCGAAACTCAGGCTCAAATGAAATAAATAGAAAATTCTCCATTATCTCACAGGAGGTAGGATCTCTTCTCTGTTGGATTGCCTACGTTTTGTAGGCATCCTTCAGAAAGCTGGCATTATGTCCATATGAGGAAGATAGAAAGGATTATAAATTTTGGCAGATTAAATGTAAAGAGATAATAAGGGAAACCAAAAAGACATTGAGGAATGGCTTCCAAAAGATAAAAGAACAAACAGTAAACCTTTTTCCAAACATATCCAATAGCCTGCTGGAAAATTTATAGGAACAGTGAGTCCTGTTGACAAGAATATRAAAAGAGCTCTCAGAGAAGTTATTACTATAATAGAAAAAACGAATAAATCTCTGGCATCAGTGTGCAGTGTCCACAAGCTCCTGCCCCACAGATTGCTGGTGGCCAGGAGATCGGTCCAGGCACATATGGCCGTACAATTGCCTTGGTTTTACAGTCTTTCACTGTGCCTGCTATTGGTAGCTGTCAGAGCTAGAAAACCAGTCTGAGCAGACTTTTGGAATAGCCTTTCCATCTTTTTATGTTTTTCTTTTTAATTGTAGTGTGCCTATGCTGCCAGGTAAGCCCTAACGCCTGTCAGCCCTGGACCTGTTGGCAAGTTATGCAAACATTTATTTTCCTTGACTCCTGACAGAAGATTAGCTAAAAACTGAACGTAGCCACACTGTGTTTTTGGTCTACAACTAGAGCTCTCCTATACATGAGCTTCTGACACAAGTAGCCATTACTCAGTTTGTTCAGGAGAGTACATGTTTTAATTACCCCTCCTGAGGACAGATAGCACTTGAGAGCATTTTTCACTTAAAGCACTTGCTCAAAGGGCATCTTGAAGGGAAGAAGGTTTTCATGAATTGAGGCCAAACTTTTGAAACCAGAACAGCCGGGAGCAAATGGATGAGGGATAAATAGGTGTTAAAATAGCCTCAGGACATTTATATCCTCAGAAACCCTTCAATATATTTGATTTCCAAATTGTTAAAACAATATGCCGATAATCCAATTTGTGCAAAGCAGTATTACAGATGCTAATGAAATTTCAAAAAATCTAGCAAATTGGCAGGGGAATTTATTTTGAAGCTTGGAATATGAAACCCTAGTTAAGCTCTCATGCCGAAAAGACTGGGATTGTGGATTGATGTAGCTGTCTTATTTTATGAGTGAAATGAATGGTATTCTCAGTATTGTCTCAATGTTTAGAAATTTCTATCATTTTGTGTGTACATAAACTTTATTCTGTTGTGAATACTAAAGGACTTCTAGTGTGGCTGGTTCCCTATTTCCACACTTCCATAATCACTTTAGTATAATGTAAATACAGGCTGCTGTTGGAAGGKCTAATTCTACCTTCTCTACTACTGTGAATATATATTCCCAACCACATGATAACCAGACCTGGGAAATGTTCTATTTATAAGTAAGTAAGACCATGGGAAAGGGGGTGATAGCCTCATCTTTTGTGGGGCTACCCACACCTTGGCTTAAAATTATAGAGGAGTCATACATTAAAAAAGAGACTGCAAAACAAAATGAAATCCAGCTTAGAACAGTCAGTCTTCCTGTATTAAAATACTTAGTCTGAAACAAGTAGAAGCTCACTAGAATATGCTAACAACTATTTGTAGTGCAGACTTAACCCTGGTGAAGCAGTTCCTCAATACAATGTCCTCAGAACAAGAGCCGAAGGCAGACTGAGTCACAAACAAGTGACAAGGTTGATAAACATAAAATTTGGGGAAGAAGGACACAGGGAAAGAACAGGCATTTCAGTTATTTCAAAGTCTAGTAAATATTTACCAAGAAAGAAATACCTTAGAGATAAGTGAGGTTAAAGCAACGTTAGCAATGTTGCTTTGACAAGCAAATGATTACACTGTTATAGCATATAATTACAGTAGGTATTGTACATTAAAGCATTCTAGATGTCTCAGGGGATGTTTTTCTGACTCAGGAAAGAGCCTTAGGAGGTTCTTCATGTAATACATCAAAATGTCCACACCACAATAGCCCCATCTCCTCTGGTGCTCACTCTCCAGAAGCAGCCAATGGGAAGATTTTTCAGAAGAAAATACAAATCTTGACATAATACAGTAATTTACAGACTGCTGAGCATTTTTTCCCGGTAAGAAATAGGCTAGTCAACTATCCAAAGAACAGGGATATTGTGCTAAACTTTTACTGGCAGGTTGTACAGCTGCTTCAATATCAACTCCTATTACAACACAAGCTGAGAGCCAGATCTTGTATGTAATAATTCTTACTTTGTGCTGAAGATACATAAATGATGCATTTGATTTCTTGTTTGACAAACCAGATCCTTCTTTATAAGTACTTTTCATAAAGATGATTGATTTCCTGCTTACTGTCTGCAGGAAAGACCTTCACTGACTTTGTTGTGGTTTTTTTGTTTGTTTGTTTTTGGTTTTTTTTTGTTTGTTTGTTTGTTTTGGAGAGGCTTTTTCCAGTCCTGACAGTCTAAAACTCCATCTGGCACCAAGGAGCATAGTCTCACTGAAGAAAATGAGGACTGAGGACTTGGATTTGGCAAAATTAAGTCATGAATGTTCTTCAAAGAAGTGGCACCTTTTATCTAATTATTCTCTTATCTAAATATTATCAGAGTTGTTCTTAGAAGAACACTGAAAAATATTGACACCACGACTACTGTCAGAGGCATGCTCCTAAGAGCCTGTTCTCACACTAGCGACTATCAAAGAATTACTTCCTTATTTAATTACTCTGAACCACATACAAGCTATGTCTTAAAAAAAAAAAAAAAAAAAAAAAAAAAAGCATATCTTCCAAATCCAGCTACTAACTGGAACTATTTTCCTCCTTCACTGAGACCGCCTCCATCTGGGATAACCTCTATAGACACCAGGAACAACCTAAATAAAAGTGCCTGGTCTCCTCCAAGAAGCAGACAAGTTGAACAGAATGTTCCGATGAAAATATAAGCTACTAGGAGCAGCTCTGGTCCAAGATATTTTTGGCCAATACAAAAGAAATGCTGAAAAATGTATTTATGAAAAAAGGACATAGGAAGGTAGCACAGAGCTGACAACACTGTCATTTGCCTGCCTCAGTGTCTTACTGAAGAAGATTGGCTGAAAATGATTACTGCAAAATCAAGACTATTTTGGCAGGAAGTTTTTCAAAGAACTGTTGTATCCACCTAAAGTCATAGAAGTCATCAGCCTTACAGTCATCAAAGCAACTGAAAACCTTACTGTCTCTCTGGATTTTAATTTATTCTATATCCTTCATTCACATGATCCTAAAAAATGCTGTACTTTCTCCTGTTCCACCTTGATTTGGCCCTTGTGATTAGTACATACATTACCATGGGCTCAGTTACATTTTTATAGGAAAACTCTTGTTTGTTGCCAGAGTTGTATAGACAGAAAATGCCACTAAACCACTGCTTCCCAATGTGAACAGAGTGATTCAACAGAAAAATACACCTGCCAGCTACTAAACATGGAACCTTAGAGAAACAAAATCTCAGTTGCAGACCCACAGCCCTGGAACCTGACTACAGAATATTTTAAAGACTTTGTATTTTAACCAGTTTAGAGTAAAATAACAGAGCTTACTCGTTTAACTTAGTTACCCTAAAATTGATTAATGCTGAGAGAAAGAACTTCGTGATGCATCCCCCCTTTTTTTTTTTACATGAAAGACACATTAAACTAACAAACATGGCATCATATTTTTAGGCAAGTATAGATGGGTAATTAATCCCTGCAGCTGTCTGCTACTGGTTCTGTTCACTCTACTTTACAAATTACAAATCTGATATGAAAATAAAAAAAATATTTTACAAAAGTCTTTTTCTCTAGTGCTGATAATGGTAAGGATGACACACAAATTCGTGAAGTGTTCTTTCTGTGACTCTCTCTCACTTGCTTCATTCAACAGAGAATTTAGCTAAAGGATGAATTTAGAAGTCTCTTCTGTGCTATCAAAGATAGAAAGAATATCACAGTATAAAAATCAGCAGGTAAATAACATGGTATCCAATCAGAGTGTCAGTTATAAACTGCCTTTGCACCAATTTTTAGTAAAATCCTGCCTCTWAGACTAAGATTTTACTTTTGTGCCCAGTTTGGAAGTTTCTTGTTTTACTGTTCCAATTGCATTAAACTGTGACAATGAGAGATACACAGATTTATTTTTTAAGAGGATTCAGCCTACCCACAGTCATTTGGCTGGAAGTGGCATTGCCCTAAGGCAGGTCTTCCCGTACTTAGTTTGTTCAGGCACTGTCATCACAAAAAGAGAATTACACTGCACCATGTCAGCATCAGCAGTGGCAGGAGCAGCTTCTGGCTGTGTGCGAAGCTGTTCATGCACTGCCGGTGTGATTCTAGCCCTGTTTTTTTCTCTAAGCCCTCTGCTAGTCTCTGCACACAAGGAGGAGAAAGTTATTTGGCCGCTGCCCGTCTCCAGTGGGATTCTTCTGAAGCTGTTCACACCACACACACCTTAACTTTGGGATGCCTGTTTTGGGATCAAAACTATATACACAGCAATTATTTTTAATGCTTTACATTCACAGGTTTCAAAGCAAAGGCCAATAATGCAAAAGCATTACTACCTATTTACCCACGAGGAAAACAAGAGATACAGAAAGACTGCGACTAACAGCCTCAGAAGTATTAGTGGCCAGGTCTCGCTGAAATCAGCCTAAGCTAGGAGTCTAAGAAGCTTTGAACCTCTGTGCTTGGAAGTTTTGCCTAATACAGTTAGGTGGAAATGCAGTTCTGCTCGTTCTGAGCTCGATCTTACTTCACGAGGCCTTACCTGTCCCTCCAGCACATAGTGCATTATTCATGCCAACACAATTAGTGTATAGGTTATAGAAATACATGACATACATTTCCATTTTTTTTTTTTACTTTCAGCAGGTTGAAACCTCTTCTAATGTGTAAAAATATTGCTGGTTCTTGGAGGAAAACAATATATGACTGCCAATGACAGAAGTCTCATAAGGTTTTGAAAAGCAGACTTTATTTAATAGGCACATCATTGCTTTAATAGCACTGGACTGCACAGCTCACTTCACCTTTGTGAATGGTTTTGTTTGATTACATTGCATTTCCTCAGTGACAGTAGGATTCAAGTAAAAAAGTTACTGCTTTTACTTCTCTATCATTTCTCAAGATGGAAAAAAAACAGTAAAACAACTAGCGCACAGAAGCAGAATACAGACAGAACTGCCTGYGATCCTGCAGAACTCATGACAAACTGTAATTCAAGCACTGTACAGTTAAAGCTGCAAGACAACTACATGGCATTTGCTCAGATGGGATTTTGCTTGTGCAGAATGGAGATGAATGTTGCCCACTAACACAACGAGGAACTGGCTTTCATATACTGAGAAACAAAGACTATCCAACACAGACAAGAATGAGGGTTTCAAAACAAAACAGCTCACATGAATTAGCTTCCTTATTTCTTACTATAAATAAGTTGTACTCTCTCAGCTGTAAAAGTTAAAGGATTAAAAGAAAAGTACTGCTTAGAGAACTCTAAAACTGCAATTTAATCAGCTTTTCAGCTGTTTTCTCCCTATATTACAATTCTTTGTGAAAACAGAAAATCATCTTTAAGAGACAGAAACATAGCCTTCTGGATTATTTCAGTGATTAAGGAGTTTACGTGGTTGACATTTTTATTCCCTGAAAAACTGCATTTTAATGTTTTATTAAATTCCACCAGTAGTAGCATACAAAATCATAAATCATCAGAGAAAAATAATACTGCTGTATGAAAGGAAAAAGTGTTATTTTAACATAGTTCTATGAACATGGTAAAAGAAGCACATGTGGCATTGAGACATTTTGAAAATGAAAAAAAATTTAGTGAGCCTTAAGAATTTAAATTTTAAATGTTCCTAGGGTTTACATTTTATTTCTCAGTGGATATTTCCAAAGTTAATTTCCAGGAATTTGTTTTATCTTCAAAATATTTTCTAGCATTGTATAGGACAGACAACCTAAAACCAACAATGCGGAAATCTATGCGTGCTACACACTTTAATATACACTAGTTTAGTTACTAGCACTTTACACTGAAGATGTATTTACTGTATTTGTAAAACTCATTTTTAAATTGGCTTGCCAAAGCTTTTGTAAAGCAATCTGGGAAATTAGGTGGGTATTTTTAATGTCTAACATGAATACGGTCAATTACAGAATTAGAGGTCACTTTCTCCGTACAGTGCTGATGAAAAAGAGGTGTAATCCAGGGCGCCAGGAACAGAACCTGGGCCGGTGTAGGGAGGCATCCTCTTGATGCAGTACTGAGCCTGATCGGGAGGCAGCTCTCGACGTAACTCATCTGCCAGAATGTAAGGCTGGGGGTGAAAGGGATTGACAAATTCAGTATATATTCTTTGACACAGAAATATAAGACACAAAATATTTTTTGTATCTGTGACTAACAAACTTGGACATCCTGTCTATTCTCCTGAGACCAAAATATTTTCCTTGGCTAACTTCACCTTTAGTGATGAGTTAAAGGGGGACAGTCTTACAAACAAACAAACTGACTGGGTCAAAATCCAGTCTCAGGATATGGGACTGTGCACGTTAGCCGCTGAGCACTGTGCAGCCATGGGTAGACTGCTACTGATACAAGAACTCCTCCATGAGTAGCTAGCTTCCCAGTACCTCTAGAGTGCATTACTGCCCCTTCTGCAATGACAGGAGAGACGCGTTTTCAATTAGATCCTGTTAGTTTCAATGTCATAATATATTTATAATGAAAGATGCATTATTACTCTTACTAGTTTACATTTATGATATAGAAGATACTCTCTGAAACTGTTAACAGACTTAAAACAACAACGTAATGAAAACCTTATTTTCCTGGGACCTTGGCTTTCATCTTCCACACAAATTTCTGTTGCGAACATGTCTGGAATTCAAAATGTGGTCCACAATAACTGAGATCACAAAATCAATATAACAGGCCAGATGGAAAAAATCAATAAAGCAAGCTTGGGCAAATAGATCTGTATTGCTGTGATCTCTCCTTTCTCCATAGCACAGGATTAGCTTCCTGGCAGCATTGTTTATCACTCTTACTCCTCTAGAAACAATTTTGTTGCTATTGTCCTCCCTTTTCTCTTCATACGCCTCTCGCTAGTGGATCTGGCTGTGGAGAGCAGGCTAAATTTCCTTCAGGAGACGAATAAGAAACTCGCTCCCTCCATGTACCCGGTAACTAGGGAAGGCCTCCTCCTGCTTCCTTCAAGGGTAAGGCCATGCCGCGCTGCCTCACCAGCCGAATGGTCACAACCTGGCCTGGTTACAGAGGCCTCGTTACGAACTCGCCGTGAACCGTCCAGTCAACACTGTGACAAGGCAGAACGACTTCCCCTCCCATCAAGGCTGCTGTGTGGAAATAACTGGGATACAGTATATCCACTATACAGACAAACTGGGTTTTGAGCAAATACTGTCTTAAGATGTCTAATGTTACGTT
The DNA here is from genome assembly GCF_003343005.1 of Rhea americana. Taxonomy (NCBI): domain Eukaryota; kingdom Metazoa; phylum Chordata; class Aves; order Rheiformes; family Rheidae; genus Rhea; species Rhea americana. The sequence continues at coordinate 2,526,519 of NW_028185450.1, forward strand.
AGCTCTTTCTGACGTGAGGGGATACAGACCGCATCTTGAATTATATACGTATTTCTGCTAAGCGTCTTGGTCCCAATCAGGAAAAAAAGGTAAGTGCTTTCTGTGGCGTCTCACAAACCGAAAGCAAAGCTTCACTATTGCTAAACACTGGTATGAGGCTTTCAGCGAAGAAGGGCTAGCCAGGGCAGCTCGTGTCTCCTCACCGCCCGCAGCGTGGTGACTGACCTTRTCGGAAGCGAGGATTCTGAAGGAAGCGATCACTTGTTCAGCCGTGTCCGTGTCCGCCGTTTCTCTGGTCATGAAGTCAATGAAGGACTGGAAAGTGACRGTTCCTTGCCCGTTGGGGTCAACCAGAGACATGATTCGGGCAAACTCCGCCTCACCCTTTCAGAGAACCCAGAACAAAGGAGCGGTCACCACAGCATCAGCCTCTGGCAGTCCGCCCTTCTGGCGAGCCAGCAGGGACTGGCAGCTACAAAACCTTTAACGCTGACTTAAGGACATAAATGTCACAAGCAGCCAGTGAAATCTGCAATCTCAAATGCCTACCTCTCCCTCTTCTGTAAAAGGATGCGATGCTTTCAAGAAAAGCATTCTTTGTCCTAAAGAAACAGCATGTATCTTTCAATTAACTCTCTGCAGCTTTGCCCTCGGCCCTTCCTCCCTCAATGTCTGTTTAACCTGTCCTAATTCAGCACTTCATTTCTCACCCSCTTCTAAAATCAGTTATGTTCCCATTGTAATCTAGATACTGCACGTGACGGAGCAAAGATACGCTGTGAAGCAGTGTACATGCAGACGCACTGAAGAAGGCAGAGGAACAATTATGAAAATATCATGCCAAATATAGGACCGTTCAACTTAGGCTAATCTTTTTTTCTCAAAAAGCATGAATATTTTTGGAAAAATTAAAATATATAAATAGATGAAGAAAAGCAAGTGCAACCCCAAAGCTAGCTTACAATAATTATGAGAATTTAAAAGCATCAAACTCATTCTTCCCCCTGCAAATAAAAGGTTAAATTTTATATACAAGGAGAAAGAGAAAATAAATATTCATTAAATCAACTGTAAATTTCCACTTTTTAGATTTCTTTATAATTCAAAGAGSCATGCAGCAGGCCATAGAATATGCTTTTCAAGAGTCTAGTTTTACTTTTAGCTTCTTTTTAACCATTTGAAAATAGAGAAAGAGCAAACAGTGAACTACTGTTTAAAGTACGAATTATATTATTAGTATTCTGCCAACATAAATAAGTTTTAGTGATGCTGTGGTTAATGTTACAAGCTGTAAGCAAGTCCATTTTCATTATATCTTAAAATTCATACCAAATCATAACCCATTGAAATTAAGCAAGCTCTGAAATCATCGTGGTCCATCAGTCCATTCTTCCTCTATTGACCGAAACAACGTAAGGAATATAGAAGGGAAGGTTTGAGGCATCCAGGGTCATTTCCAGAGAGACGATAAGTTTAAACCATTGGGAAATTGGATCCAAGGTATGAACAGTATTCATTGATATTGCCCAAGCAGGTCACCAGGAGCATCATCAATTTTAAAGGAGGAAGAAGTAGCTAACAGATTACACACAGGAAACAGACATATTCACCACAAGGAGTAATATTAGGGAAGGTTTAGGGGAGACGGAAGGAAGAAGAGGAGGTGAATAAGACAGGAATACATAGAGCACAACCAGAGAAGATAAAGACAAAGGCAAAGAGAAAAGTTTGTTACTAAACTAGCCAAAGTCACGAAACGCACGGGCTGCCTCCCTGATATGCAATGTGTTTTGAAGGTTCTTCATGAGATGGCATATTGACTACAGGTATAGTTAAAAACCGTCTGAAAGTAGTGTATCACTGACTATTTAAAATACGGCACTCCAAGCCTAACATAGGTACATAATGAGAACTGTGTGCTCAGTATGGGAAATCAGTACAGGGATTTTCCTTCTTCTGCCTATAGGCTAACAGGACTTGGACTACAGTAGAGATAGCACATGGGCTTAAAAGATGAGATTTGCAAGACTTTGTACAAAGAGAAAGTGGCCCCTGGAAGATCTTTTATGACAAGAGGTTGCTCATTTTTCTGAGCAATGATGTGGCATTTCTGGCTCAGAGCTGAGTAAACACTAAAGGGCATTATAGGAAGAAGGAATATAAAAGGTTCCTCTGTGTTGTGATGTTGCTGTCTAATACACTGGTTTATAGAGAATCACATCCTATATCAGGAGAGAGCAGTAGAGAGCTTGGGCTGAGTCCAGGGAAAGGAAAATGAACAAAAATCTGGGTGCAAGAAGGATAGCAGTTATCCATAGTTATCCATTAGAGTCCAAATAAAACATCTGAAATCAAGTAGAAAAAGCAATCTGGAAAAGCTTTTAAAAATGCACATAGAAAAATGTGGCTCTGAGGGATGCTGAGAATCCATCTAATCCAGTTTTCTTCCCAGAATCAGGATATTATTAAAGCATTCTGACCAATACATTGGAGTTTAAACCCACAGTCTCTTTGGTTATTATTATACTGGTCTATTTGAAAACAAAATAGCATCAATTTCCTCTACCTGCAGGTCATTTCCAACCTGTCCTAGACTGATGAGGCAGGCTTTAAATTCATCAGAYTGCAGCTTGCCAGATTCATTCTAGCATCCCATCACAGGTCATGCATTTGGAAGGTGAGAGGGAAGAAAGAAAAATCACAGATTAGGTTAGCTGATTAGTAGAGAACACACCACACTTGTATTAATAACCATGTTTTTATGTTAGAATTTCATGGGCCCTTTGTAGGCATACATAACAATGTATTGCCATGGGTTATGTAAAAAGTGCACAACTTTCATAGTCCCATGCTTCAGGTTTGTTCTTCGTGGAGGAGTGTCCTTCCTGCAATGATAAGGTTAAAGCTGTGCTTCCTATACAGATACTTTTTTATTATTTCTGCTGATAAGCCCCTTTTTGTTCTACTGAACTAGCCTTTGCTTCCTTCATTTTCTGCTGTCATACAGCATATGTGAGATGCATTAAAGAGATTACTCAAGCTGGACAAAACCTTTTTTTCCYATTCAGTTATTTGTGTTACTTTCCTCTTGAGCTGATAACATTACTTAACAATTAGATATGCATATCTGAAATAAAAGAGAGTAAAAGTACCAATCAATTGATTTCTTGCCTAGATCTAAAAGAAACTGATAACTGTCATTGCTTACTTTCAGTTTTTCTTCTTTGTTGACCTATACAGTAAAGTTTTACTTTGCAAACTGATTTTGAAGAAGTCCTATTGAATTCCAGTTTAAATGGCTCCTAGTAACATCAAATCAAACTGGATTACTGTTTTGAACCAATTATTTTTCTCTCTGCAGGCCAAAAAATTCACACTAACTTCTAAAAACCTGGCTCTTCCCTTTTTTTGTATGTGTTCATAAAAAATGCATCCTATTGGAACTGTATTCCAGACTGAGTTAATGTGTATACGATTAAGGAGATATTCCTAAATTGGGAAACTGTTACCTTTATTGATTTGACAGACTGACAGTTTGCAGAGGATCCAAGGTTTTACATATATTAGAGAGGGGGTTGGCTGATTAATTTATTTTTGAAATATAACTTCTACATAGTTATGCATAACTAAAATTACAGGAGTTTTAACAGATGCATTGGGTTTATTTCATAAAWTAATAGGATAAAGTGGTGCTTTATTAAGTTCATGATGCCAACCATTTCTGACATCTCATGCTGCTATTATATTGACTCCCTCTGCATCAACCTCTGCCAGCTCCATAAAGAGAAGATAAAAAAGAGCAGTGTGAAGTTGATGACAAGAGATAAAGCAAAGCCGCAAATTTGAAGAAGCATTTAGTTGAAAAWCATAATCACAGTGAAATTTTTCCTCTAACAGTGGCTCTATTTTATGGGATAATTTCTGCTGTAACACACAGTATTTCAAAATAGTTATTACATCGTTCACTGAGAATGCTAATCKAGGCTGGCTTGAAACTCTCCAAAATCATTCTGGGAGCAGGCTGCAGGAATAAGTCACACCAGGAATGAAGTCAGTTTGTCTTACCTTATTTCTAAAGCCATACAAATGTATGACTACAAGAGAAACAATATAAAAATGGGAGGTAAGAGCCAAATCCTGTCCCTTTTCCTCTACAGGAACTGGTAGAGGAACCACCATTACTGAAGTACACCCGGGGAGGTGGTGGCCAATGTGCATGTGAGCGCTGTACCTTGCCACACGTGGCAGCTGCAGTTACGCAACAGGCAGCTGAGGACAGACGGGGTGAACGGGAGATCAGCAGATCTCTCACAATTTGCTCTAGGAGAGGAGTGCCAGTGTTGTGCTGGAGCTCACAGCTGCCATCTGGTTAAGCTGGACTCCCCTGTGGAGTGTCCAAGTAGTCACGCCATGTGCTACAGCAAGAGCTCACATTCTTGTAATGATTTTTTTCATCTGCATGATATATAGCATGAAAAGGCATCTCTGCCAGGGCTATGTATCAGAGCTGCATGGGATACAATTCTGCAACTAAGTCCCAGATCAAGCCTATGTAGGGCTTGCTCATGGGGAAATAGTTCTTTGTATTTGTTTGTATTCTTTACAGACCAACACTGAGCACTGAATGGAGTTTTTTAAGTTTTTTTGCTTGTTCAGCATTTCCTGCCAATACAAGGTAAAACACCGAAATATTCCATGTTTTTCATTACAAGTCCCCAGAAATGTGTTATTTTTCCTCTGTGATTTATATGTGACTATGCAAAAAAAGAGCTTCTGAGTCAAAGTAATACATTCTCAAATTTGTGCTTCAGTTTTCTGAATGTTAATTGATCTGCATAAGCCTGATCATGAGGTTCCTTTAATAGGGAGCTGTTGGTTTTGTTAGTAAAATATATGGTAGTATGATGCTACTGTTCTGCATGCAGATCTCCTATTTAAAATCTATAGTTTGCATAAAAACCAATAGTAGAATATGTTAACAGTCATTCGAATATTACATGTAGAGCAGCTGCAGATATTTTATCACATGCATTGCAATCTTATTTAGAATTTACTAACTATGCTCAATATGAAAAAGGAATCTCTGCATAAAAAGACCTGAAAAACAGAGACTGACAGCATATCTATGTCAGTGTTCCAGTTTGTCTGTGTGTAGTAATTCAGCTATGCACCACTTCGAACACTTCAAAAAATTCCTCTTGTGATTCAGACATGGTGTCCTACTTTCTTTTCCTTTTTTTCCCCCCCCCTATGCAGTCGCACTAAGGAGGGGAATACACCAGCGCTGCCAAAGATTCGTATTTATACCTAAAACCAGACTGTGCTTTTAGGCACAGCTTCCAGCAGGGAGTAGTGGGTAAACAGCAACGTCCCCAGGAGCGTTGGGCACCATGCATACATGCTTGCTGGAAGCAGAAGAGCCTGCAGGGCTGCCCCTYTGCTCCAAGGGAGGTCGTGTATTTACCACTGGCCTTTAACAAGGATGACTTGTCATGCTTCCTGTGCTAGCACAGCTGTGCTGGTGGAGCTACTGAAAGAAGTACGAGCTGTTTCTGCCCTCGTAATTCTTGCATGCGTGTTTCCCACTTACTCAGTGCAGTTTGCAGGTCAGGGGCACGTAGCCCCAAATAAAAGCCTGTAAAATACCAAACAGGTTTCTTTCCAATATTCAAGAGGTAGAAGCCATTTAGAGCAATTTCATCTAGTTATTTGACTCTCTTTCAAAGRGTTAACAGCTGCAGTGTTAAGCCCCATAACAGATTGCAAGATATAAAGTTACAGTTTTTTTATGTTTTCTTTCTGGAGAGGGAGAAAGAGTTTCCCTCCTCAGATTTGTAACCAAAGAAAGTTGTTTTCAGAAGCAGCCTATAAAAAGCTGTTAGGTTTATGTGTATCAAAATATATATTCCTTTAAAATGGAGAAGGGAACAACTCTGCACATTAATACTTTGATGGCATTCTCAATACATACTAAGAGTCAGACATTAAGATCTGTCTTAAATTGGAGAAATGCCATGGAAGTCAGAGCTATCGCATGCATAAATGACTCTGTTGTGCTTATGCATTTATAGCCTACTTGTCAGGGACAATATTAATTTTCTGAGTCTTTTCTGGCTGTTCATCATTGTGAATTGCAGTCTTTCAATGTATTTCTTAACTACCTCATGCATTCAGAGATGCTGTTAAGAACAAAAAAATTATTACATACAATGCTAAATGCCAATTCCATCTYACAGGGAGAACTCAATGCTTTTCATGTTAGTGCTTATGTTCAGGTGATCCAGTTTCATCTTCATTTGTATTTAAAGCAATCAGTCCATCTTTTCCTAAGGCCTTGCTCTGATATATTCTTTGGTATCTCAAAGTCTTTCTACTTCTGCAAAGTCTAAAGATCCATAATGATACAGCTGGTTGCTGTAGGAATAAGCTTGCCCTTGCAAGACCTTCTGAGGTACGAAGAGATGCCCGTAATACCTCCTCAGCAGGATGATAAGGTCACTGAACCAGCCTKGCTACTACAGTTGCAGAGAACTGATCTCTGAAATACACTAATATTGGGATGCCAGAAATGGCTATCGAGTGTAAGATATACTAGGATTCAACCATCTTGATTCCTTATCCTTAGGGAGCTGTCAGATCTTTATGCAAAGTTCCTGGTTTCTTTTAAATACTGGTGTGTAATTTATCAAGGCCTGGCGCTCTGTCTGCTTTTAACAGCCCTAATTGCTCAGTTATCTGCTCCAGAGCTTTGGGAAAGCCATTTAGTATGTTACTTCCTTCCAGCCCAGGAAATTTATCTCTRCTTCTGTGATATCTTCTGCATCCTTAGCAAATAAGAAAAGGAATTACTCTGCATTACAATCACATTGAGATTTTGCATAAAATCTGCCTGTTTCCTGTGTAGCTACCCTTCTCTATGCTTGTGCGTTTCCTCAAAAAGCACAGATTTAGGAATTCTGCTTTTCTTCCTAAACAATTAAGGACAGCCAAAAGTATCAGCATCCAACACATATCAAGTATAAGTCCAGGTATGCATAACCATTTTGCAAAGAGCTGGTCAAACAGGATGTCAGTGAAAAGGAAAACCAGCCTTCAGAAGAGAACTGAAGGAGAAAAGTCGCATTTTTCTGTAGCCTCTGATGATTTGAAGGAACCAACCCATCTGATAACACAATGGAGGTTAACAGGGGTTAAGCACAGCCTGATAAACACAGGAATCTGTACCCAGATACAGACAACAGCTTGGTGTTGTGCTATGGTAATCTTCTTCAGTATTTGAAAAGAACTGGGTTTTGAAGTAGGGTTTCTGTGATCACAGAGCCAGCAGAGCTGCTAAACTCATGTACAGATGATTCTACAGATGGCAATGTCAGTTCCGTGTCTGCATGTATTTTGCTATTGTGTCTATCAGTAGTTATCTTTTTAACTCTTTATCCATGAGTACTGTGTAAATCACAGGAGTGAATTGAGTTTCTTCACAAGTGTTTTCATTTCTACTTTTTTGTTCATCCTTAATTAGATAACTGACACATACAGTCTCCCATTCCCCACTCACATCCAGAAAAATAAAGGATTTTCCTTCACAGCTAGGGGGACAGGTTTAGCTCAGTTGGTTAGAGTGTGGTGCTGCTAATGCCAAGGTTGTGGGTTCAATCCCTGTATGTGCTACCCTAAGGGYTGGACTAGATGATCTCCAGAAGTCCCTTCCAACCTTACCACTCTATCGCTGCCCCAACTATATTCCCTACAGACCTATTTTGGGAGGACCAGTTGTTACATAAAAAAAAGAACATTGTAATCCACATTATATCTAAATGAAAATTTAACATTTACATCTAATGAAGCAGAAGCCACTGGCAAGCACATAGTGTGCTGTACTGCCTTAAAATGAAGGGGTACATTATTTTTCAAAACATACAGATGTATCCAGTCCTGTCTGTTATTTGAACAAATCCTCAACCATATTCACTCAAGTACAATTTTTCATTACATTTAAAGACTACAAATTAATCTTTAAAGTATCTGCACAATGCTATGATTTTATAAAGATATAAATCCTATTTTAACTGATCTTTTTTACTGTTTTTGAAAGAATCTATTGTTACTGCATTTAGTGTTTTTTAAGAGGATTTTATATGGAATGGAAAGAGACGTGCTTTTGGAAACAATGAATATTGTTAGAGGAGAAAAAGCAGGAATACTGTACCCTGTCAAAATGATTGAATGATGCTCTGAATTCATTCATTTGTTCCTGGGTGATACCCTTGGCATCTCTTGTGAGGATCTGAGTCTCAACCTCATTGATAGTTCGAGCAATAGTGGTAAGTAGGAGCTCCCATCCAACACGAATGTGCTAAGAGAGAGAAAACACTGATTTATAAAGGAATAAAATATATTCTTCTAAGACTATAAAATGTACAATAAGTAAAAAAACCCCATCTCTACATATTTACATGGTACCTTTTCAGTACACTGACAGCGTATTATGATTAAGAGTCATTAATAATAAAATTGGCCTTCAGAAAAATATGGAATTTGTTTCTAAATAGGTCCTTCTTTAAGAAAAGAAAATGTTCCTAGCTTTTATTCTAAACCATCAGACTTGGTTTTGAGAGCTGTTATTTTCTGTAATCTCTGTTTAGTCAGGGGATATTTGACCAGCACTGTTCCTAGCACTCCCAGTTTCAGCTATTTTCCTAAATTCTTTAAATAAGCAGTCTCAAAAGTCATTTTACAAATATGGGAAGTTTGCTTTAAAACAGAAGAGGGCTCTTCTATGTAAAATATCTCTCACAGAAGCTTCATCAGGACTGGTGCCTTCTCTGGTAATCTGTAAATTCTCATGGCAAACTATAATAAACATTGCTTTGTCAGATCAAATCAATTACCTACTTTTCAAAGAAAATAAAACATGTCATGATGAGCTATTTTTCATTTGAATTTTTTGGTCACAGGAAATTATAAGAACGATTAAGCAATACTCTTTATGTTCCATTAAAAAGTATGTAACAATTTCTGCTTTATCGTTCTCAGACCCAAGAAAATCTCTTTAAAATATCTTATGCCTCAGACATACAAACAGCCTCTATTCAGCTTTTGGCCACCTTCAGCAGCATGGGGAAAAGTGACAAAAAAAACATWGTGTTTTATAAAATAAGAGCAGCAGTCTTGTGACTTTAGCCATAAGCTATGGCAGGGACACACTGAACCTTACAAATCCATCAGACTTTCTTATAAGACTGTCATAAAGTCTGCTGAATTCCATCCTCTGTTGCAGTCCCTTCAGATCAGGGGAGGTAGTTACAGGACACAAGAGGGCAGAATAAACTAAGAACAAAGCTGACTAAATGGCTACCTCCATAGTATAGTTGGTGTGCTTGTTGTCAAACACCAGGGCTTCTTGTATGAGCTGATGATCTCCTTCCAGTTTGTCAATATTGGTTTTATAGTTGATGATATTGTGCTCATATTGCTTCAGCTGATTCATCTGGTCCTCCAAAGGCCCTGTCATTTCAATAGAGCTACGGGCAATTTCCTGTCAAAAGAAACAAAGAACCCCCACCCCAAAATCTGAGCTTCGGATTTGCTGATTTTCTGAATGTTCACATAAACACGTAACATTTTCAGATTAAGAAGCAATAGTAATAAAATCTTCATATGAAAGACAGGACATATTTTAGTGAAGAAAGGAAGTTTCAAAATAAATATAGCACATTTCTTTTTGGAATCAATATTGAAATCCATGGATCTTTCTGCAAAGAGCAGAAGAAAAACAGTCACCCAGAGACTGTTTTTTTTTCAAAGCTACATCTCCTTCTCACCATCAGGGTACACTTGTACAAGCTTGCACAGCTTTCAAAATCATCTTAAAAGGTGCTAATTACTTTAGGATCAAGGAGCTGGTGAACTTGTCCTGCATATATAGCAAAGAAAAATGACAAAACACTTTGTTCGTCAGCTTCTGCTTGAGTATCCAACACTAACCTCCATCTTGGTCTGGATCCATGGCCCAATGACATTGGCCTGAGCAGCAAACTGGCGACGCAGGCGCTCATTTGAGTGCTGGCGGGCTAGCTCCTCCTGCAAGGATTGATCCCTCTGAGGTACCAGCTGTTTCACCTGTCACAGTGTGAAAGAAAGTGTGAGTAGACAGGACTGTATACTTTCAAAACAAATAGGACTACAATTATTCATTTTTCACATTGGTCTGAATACTCATATCAGAAGGACAAGCCAGAAACATGATCACTAATCTATTTGCCTAGCTAACATAAGAACTTGCTAACATGGTTTTGGGCAGCCTGGCAAGAGAGACTGACATGTAGTGGAACAAATTCTCGCCTCTGGTGGGATTCAAGATTAAGATGATTATTTAACTCAGTTACTAGAGCAAGTATTTTGTTTTTCTTTTGAAACACAGCTCATTCTCTATCTTTAAGTAATAGCTCTAAGAGTTATCAGTGCAAAACATTTCATTCAAGCAGAGCCACTAACGTACGATAACATAAGATATGTTCAGTCCATCATGCCTATCTGAAGGTCTCTAATAGGTTGCAATTGCTTTTCTTGGCTTACAAAATCTCCAAGGGCAATCAAGAAGAGTATTTAATCCTTATTGCTTGGTTCCTATAACCCACTAAGAGCACATACTTGTTCTTTGCCATATGGATTTATATATTTGGTAAATTTGTACATTCTACACATTCATTTACCTTCAGCATATTTTCTGTCTTGGTTTCTAATAAAATAAACTTTAAGTGATCACTCTAGGAGCCTCTCTTTAATCTCTCTGTAATAATTTTTTAAGGCATTAGCCAGTTTCAGTCCAATTGGATTGAAGGTTAGAGGGTTGAAAGATGTTACATTTTTACAAGTTTCATGAAAACTGGTMGAAAACCCAGCAGCAGGTTAGAAGAGACCCACAACTGAGAAAAAGAAAATAATCATTTTCTGTTCTGTTGGCTGTCACCCTCTGGCCCACCTGCTGGCCAGCCACCAGTTCTGCATTAGCCACAATACATGCTTCTCTTGCCCAGCCAAGAAGCTAAAAAAGTACATAGGTAATATGGAGTAATGGGAGCAGGGGATATTGTGAAGTGGGGCTAGCAAACATGGGAGATAGTATAAGACAACATAAAAAGTTTTAGAGAATGTGTGAGAGGGCTGATAAAGAGATACGGCAAAGACTCAGTGCGGTAGTAAAGGCATGTGCAGAATATGAGGTAGACTAGTCATATACAAATAGGAAAATACAAGTGGTCCTGGACTAGGAGTGAGATATAGGACACAAATCTATAGAAAGGTAGCTTTATTAGTCCCACTGTTCACAGAAAAACTTACTTTAAATGTAAATCTGAACTATGGCCACCTCAAAGTGAAATCTCTGCGCCTTTTGCTGTTAACTTTGATAGAAATGGTCCCTACACTGGGCACTTATTCTCTATGTACTATATATCTACAAGACTGAAGAAAAAAATTGCAATTTAGGAGACTGTAATTCTATATTATAATTAATATGAAATTACTGAAATATTTTTAAAAGTTTTATACCATGAAAACTAACATAAAACCCTATTTCTTCTTTCATCTCAACATCAGATGTTCAATGATCTATTATTTTTACTTTATGTAATGGATGCAAAATTTGTTCAATATGCTTTTAGTATAATAGGTAATAACCTAATCTTATTCTGCCACATCTTTCTGTTGTCCATATTTGTAAAGATTTTAAAGAATTAATTTTTACTTTGTGCCAGTTCCAACAGTTTTTTACCACTGACAGGCTCATCCTGACATCTGAGGATTGAGAATAATTAATAGATTTATTGTAAAGTTCTCTGAATATTCTCAGTATTCATAAACCAGAAATAATATGTTACAATGTCCTTTCTGCATTTAGCATACACTACCTTTTCCCACTTGGTACGTATTTCTTCCACAGTTACAGTGCTGTAAGGATTGCTTGAGCTTATTCTCATGTTGTAGCTCTGAATAACTTTCTCAACTTCATTCTGGATTGACAGAATGGCCTGTCTTTCACCATCCGCCTCTGGCAAAGTAGCTTTAAACTGATCATGTGCAGAGATTAAACTCTGAAATGAAAAAGAGAGAAGGAGAGCATGAAAATTTTAATGTTGCTTCTAACATCTGTAGGATTTGCTGTAAATAAGCACAGGTCACCTCTCACCCTCTCAAATACCCTGTCTACATGCATCTGTTTAATTTAATGAAAAAGCCCTCATTTTATGAGGGCCATCGTTTCCTCCATGATCTTTGGAATATTCTTTCATATCAATAAGGAAAGATCTTTATTTATAATAGAGAAGACATCACAAAGAAAATGTCAAGGTAATATATGTTTTCTTCTTAYACATGTATTCTACAAGAAGGAGAAATTTCCTTTCTTATCTTCCCTTATAGCCAAAGGGTAAGCCAAAAATARACAACCATGTACCTGAATTTCCTCTATGCTATGAACAATAAACATGTCCTGTAGGTCTTCCATAGCACCTTCCATCCAGTTGTTGAAAGGAGCAGCTCTTTTAGCAAACTCCAGGTGAAGCTGATCAATTGTTTCCAGCAATTTCTCCGTCCTCTGTACAAATTGGGAAAAGTACATTCCTTTGTTACTAGGGCACAAGCTAACTCCAAGCACATATCCATGCACAAAGTCACACCTCATTTTTTTCAAAAGCTACTGTTTTTCTTAACTGATTTCACCGCTTGCTTGAGACACACATTCTCATTCAATGCAACAGGGCTAACTGACATATTTTGTATCAACAATACTTTTGTATCAAACATGTTAAAAGGRGTATATGCCTTTGATGGATAAGAGATGAAATTATTTTTTGTCTCTTCTGATATTTTAAGTATTTTTTGTTATCGTAATCTATCTGCAAATCAATTAAAATCTGCTAATCTTGCTTTAGCAATTTCTTGTAAGTATAAATAGGAGTTAGACATGCATTTTCCGTGTCAGCACATGTATGTTTGACTCCCTCTTTTCTTAATGAACATGGCTTTGGAACACTCACTACCAAAAAATTCACCCAGTACTGGCCATTATTCCATAACTCACTTGATTTATGTTCAGACAAGTAAGAAAAGGTAAGTGCCTGATAGATTTTATTATTCTTGCTGAGCATCAAATTCGCAAAGTGGGTGCTATAAACTACAATCCATTTGTTGATGCTTTATAACTGTCCTTGGCAGCTGAGCACTGTAAGATTTGTTCTGAGCAATTCAATCTGTTTGCAAATGAAATCAGAGCAAATTGAAATGGAGATCTGAAGAAAGGGTTTATTGCTCTTTGGATTCCACAGTGGATGCTCAAGAGCACTGTCTCYGGATCTCAAACAAAAGGTTTCTTTGCCCCCGCCTCAACTGAGCTGCTGATTGTTGCTGTACAATTTACCTCCAGTGCCTCTCTCCTTTTCTGAGTAAGTGTTCCCAGTCTGTCCCATTGGTCACATATCTTTTGGCATCGATCATTGACACTTGCAGCATCATGGTAGTCCAGTTCACTAAGAGAGAGCAAAGACACAAGTCTGTGACTTTCTGAGAGACAACAGCAAGTTGCACGTTCCACATCCTTTTCCACTGACCCTTAGTAATTCTTCCCCTCTTTTTTGCAATATTTCTCCTCCAGCTAGGCAAGTGTTGCAGTATTGCCATGTGTAATCTTGGCATTCAACATTTTAAGGAGCGCAGTATAAGAACAGGATCAACCTCCTCTGTTGTGAGAAAAATCAAGTGTCCACCTGTAACAATTAAGGTGCCTAACCATCAACATCATCTCAGCTTTTCCTGTGGCCCACAGCAATTTGATCCCCTGAAGCCCAGAATCTTCAGACTGGGGTTCTATCAAATTCCTGGAGCTTGGTACAGTGTTAAATTAAATGGCCTGAGATATAATAGTTTCATTTTAAATAATCCAGTGATCCTTTTCAGCCTCATAATCTGTGAAATTATTTACCTGAGACACATACCTAAGTTTGCACTCCAGGCATAATCCCTCTCTCACAGGCTTGGCCATACTAACAGAAGCTGCCCAGATCTGAGGCACAGGGAACAACTTTCATCATTCTTTCCAGGAAAACCTTGTAGAGCCACAACCTAGGACAGGCTTGTTCAGAAGGAACAGGCATCTCCAGACCCAGGTATGCCACCAGCACAAATCAGTGCATGCACAGAGGACATAGCAGCTAGTATTGCTTTCTTACCTGCTGAATAGGCTTATATTATGCCGGCAGAAAGTGACTTATTCTGCCTAAGATATGCAATAACTTTTCAAGGTTCTCCTTTGAAATTCTGAGCTGAGTCTGTCTCAAATCAAGTTTTGGATCTCAGAGACAGATAATCCCCTTGGTTCTGCTGGACTTTCRTGACCATAATAAAATACATATGTTTGGCACTTTTACCAATGCTCACTTTTATGAATGTATCATCATCCACTGAATTTAGCTCTTGGCTTCTCCTTGAGGACACTTTGCACAGCACTAAGCATTGCAGAGATTGTGTTTACATGACAGYATGACAACATTAAACTAGCATTTACTCTAAGGCTTGAATAAGACATTAGATGTACAAGACTACATTAAAAATTTAGGCAAATTTTGTCTCAATCCAGAGAAACATTTAAGTATGAGCTCTCTTTAAGAACAGTGATAGTGTTACAAAAATAGTAGAATTTGCTCCCTTCTTTTGAACCTTCGTCTTTAGACAATTGCAAGAGGAAAGTACAGATCACTTCTTCCAGTAACTTAGTAAATCACAGTGGACAAAATAAGAACAGAGGGAGATTTCCTCAGTCAAGCTACAGCAAAGGCCAATAGCAGACTAAGTCAAGAAATACCTGAACCATTCTGTTAAAAAGAGGCTTCAGATATGCTGCAATCAATTGACTGTTGAAAGTGAAGAATGTTAAAACACCTAAAAATGCCATAATGACTTTAAAAAAAAAAGATCAACCCAAAACTGTAAAAGCAGAACTGCTATGTACAAGGAGGAATCTGCCAGCAAGCCATCCTACACAAAGTCTCCTTAACTCTAAAACTTGCTTCCTCCTTTGGAACAGGACTTTTTGTTAGCCTCCAAGGGATACAAAAAAAAGCCATACATTTATGAAGAAATTGTAAGTCAGAAGCATGGAGCTTTGTGTTAAATGGGTCAAGACATATATTGCTGCTTTGACTATTTGCATTACAGCATACTGAGACTATTAGATGATGTTCTTGTGTGAGCTGTGAGCTCACTAAGTAGAWGGGATGTGGTAATTTGTATTCTGGTCTGTTTCAGCACACTAAATCTAATATATCAGAGTATGCACAGGACTTTTTTCCAGATATTCCAGGTCGTATCCTGAAAATACTGCAAATTTGATTTCTAATTCAGTGGATCACTTATTTCCTTTTGTCAATTAGGATAAGCGCAGGTATCCTTTCATGAGAGTGAGGGACTGATTCAACTCTGCTCATGCTCCTGGAAGGTAATGTACAACATTAAACAACCAGCTCTACCAGGGAGATTTTGTCACTCCACACAATACCTCTGCTATCCTATTTCTTCCTGGGATTTTAATATGTGCTGTGGACAAGTAGGTAGGAAAATAACATTATCAAAAAGAGCACTAGTGGTTCAAAAATCATAAGCTAGATCACCAAGTGGTATTAATCCGTGTAGCTCCACTGCCTTTCAGGGCCTGCCATAGCTTACTTCAGATAAGTGCATTATATGTCTCAGAGAACAGTTTTATGCTCAGTGCACGAAGAGAGAATGAAATAACAACTTATAGGAGATAATTTACATAGAAATAAAACACAGGTTTACATTTCTTTCCCTATTAATTTTGTATCTCTCTCAACATTGAATCTGTGAAAAGACTAGATTTCACATTTTTGTAAAAAGAAATTTGGCTTATGATGCTTAAACAGAGCACTGCTGCACATGTTAAGTTAATAGAGCTTCCAAGGGAACAGTCATTTCTATTTATTTGGTTATTTGAAATCTACAGGCTTTGAATTTTAAAAATGAGGAAGCTATTTCTTTTGTTCTCACGAGTAATTAAATCTTATCCCTAAAGAATTTAAAAATTAGGCAAATTTTGTCCAGAGAATCAATTAAGTATGAGCCCACTTTAGGAAAAACGATAGTGACAGAAAAATAACCTGCTGAGCAACATGCTTCAGTGCTGATTCACAATCACCTAGTGGTYGTCTTCGCTGAAAATAAGTTGCTATAGTAAAAGTGATGAATATGCAAGAAACTATATTCAATAAATTTTGTCTTGATTATTAAAAACATTGTAATGAGCACATAGGACCATAAATTATTATAGCTCCTTGTAGTATGTCTCAGTCCAGTTCTATTTAGCATTTACGACGTTATAAATGTTATAAATGGTAAATCCCATTTTAGAAATCTCTCACTCTTCTTCCAGCTTTGTATATGGCCCCATCCAAGCCTTGTCATGCCACACAGCCAAGGATTTCCAAGTCTATACAGGCTGGCATACAACAATCTTATAGCAGCATCCAGGCTGGAATGACCTGCATGCACACACATAGATCCTCTATCTAGACAGCATCAATCAACAAGCTTTTAACAACTTTAACCTTTAGCTCCCAGCGGACTCAGCTGCTGCAGCAAAAGATATCAGAGCAGAGAGTGAACTGTAACTGGTACAGTTCAAGGTCACACAGCAATTGTTCACCTTCAAAATAGCAACATTAGACAGCCAAGAAATGACTAAAAGAAAAGGAATGGAGGTGTACTGACTTGGAATTTAGACACAGATGATGATGACTTCTGTAAGGGTCTGATCCAGTGACCAAAATAATCAACAAAAAGACACCCGACATCGACTTCAATGGCCTTTGAATCAGGCACTAATGCACATTTCTCAGTGTTTAGCTCAGTCTTTCTAAAAAATATGTCTGGAGAAAGCAACTATCATTTTCCTTCATAATTTTAATGATGGTGTGAGAAACAGTGGATAAATAATTAAAAGCAACATTTAAATAGAAGTTGTGCATTTGCTTATAGCTTATAATAAAACTTGGCCTTTATTCAACATCTTTCATTCAGTGTTCTCCAGTGGCATAAGCTTCAGCTGCTAAACCTTAGGGAAAAAAACAGGCTCTGATAGCCCGATTGTATGGATGAGCAGAGAAGTGAAGGAGAGCATCTTTGCAGGCAATGGATCTTCAGCATCTTTGCAACCTGGGCCATAAGTAAGTTGTTTCATTTCACAAAAAATCATAGAAACAACAGAAATCTGAAACAGGATGCAGTGTTCACTGGCCTCACCAGAGGTAAAGGATAGGGAGTTTAGAAAGCTGGTAGCAGTTGCTGTACCATGTATACTACACATTCAAAGTTCRAAAAGCTGAAGCTGAATTAACAATGATTAGGTATTTCAGAAACTTTCGGTAATATAAAGAGGAGCAGTAACTCTAGACCAGAGAGGCCTACAGATCAAGGTGAAACAAAAGGTGTTTCACAAGCTGAAACAGTCAGTGGAATCTGCATAGTCTGTATTTTTCAGATCTCTTTCATACTAACTAAAAAAAGAGTAATTAGTTACTCTGCCCACTGCACTCTGCTTAGCTCCTTTAAATAAACTTGAAAAACAGAGGATTTTTCTTTTAGATCCATTTTAATGACACCATTTCTGCTGCTATCATGTATGTACTATATTTTAGATAGGTCTTTGATTTTTATATTGTTAATGAATTTGGAACTGTTTATGAGTTATAGTCCTTAGCAAAGTGAAAAGAGAATGCTTTTTAATATTTTTGAGTAATAACTGTTTTGCCCATTTAAAAAGTTGAGAAGCTGAAACACGGAGAGTTGATGCAGGAAGCCAGGGGTAGGAATCTGAGTACCTTTATGCTGGCTCCTGTTTTGATCACTAACACACATTTGTTTCTCTTAGCTTCACAGATTTACACTGTAGATTTATCCTGCAGATGAGCAATGAATTTAAGTATCTGCCAAATGTTAAGATCAGGAGTAGTGCCACTAATTTGCAGGACAAAAACAATACAATCAACTAGAGTAGATTCTAAAATCAAATGTGCTTTTTTTGGGTAGAGTATGTTGAATGAGCAAGTGTTGGTCCTATGACTAATTTGCCAGAGCTGTAGGTGAAAATTCTTGCTCTCCCACAGCTGGCTTGTGTAACTATGAGCAAGTCATTTAGCCTCCACATGTCCCACTGCAAGGGAGACAACTGCAATTCCCAATATCAAAGGAAGAGATTGCAAAATTAAGTATGTTAGAGACCATAAAATCTTTGGACTCTTGTTACTGGAGAATAAAAGTGTAGGCCAACTAACCAGAGAGAATAATTTGAGGATGTGAACCTTTTGAAATGACATACATACTTGTGGGAAAATACTTGTTTTTAAAGTGAAAGTGAAAGTCAAAATCTGAAATTTGTCTAGGTTATGTGAAATTGTTTTTTAAGGTGAACAACTCACAGCCAGGGTCTCTCAGCAGACCGTATGAACTGAGAAATAAACACCTCCAGCATCCCCATCACAACACACAATTAGTAAATCAGCAGACCTAATACTAAAAGCTCACTGTTAAGCCAGTTTAGAWTTTTTTTTCCCCAAGTAATTGTGGTCAGTTTAATATCCTATATTTGACTGGGGGTCGGGAGGAGAGGAGGAGAAGGTCTCAGTGACCAGCTCAGATAATATACTTACAAAGCTATCTCTGGAATTCTTACTTTGGTACCTATGACACTATCGAATTCACTGGAAAGAGTTTATCACAAAGTTAAATGTCAGCAGCTGCAAGCCTTTAAATGGAACATACTTCAGCTCCTGGGCAATGGCAGCGATCTGTTCCACCCTGTCCTGGTGAGCAGCCAAATCACTCTCAAAAGCTTCATGTTTCCTCAACATAGCACGAACTTCTGTCAGAGAAGCAGATTCATAATCCTTCTGAAGTAAGATCTGCTCTTTGCCTGAAAGGGAAAATTAAAATATTAGTAATATTTTACTAATTTATTAATTAGAATAATTGCATATTTGGACAATACTTGTAACTGAGGTATGGTCAGTATTACACTGTGATGAAATCCTGACTTCACTGAAACCAGTGGCTAATTGTCAGTGCAAGTTTTGGTTAGGAATATATATTTTTCAAAGACCTTTCCATAATTYCTTTATTCTTGCACAGGCTGGTTATACGAGCCTCAAATAAAAGTGGCATACTGGCATAAAAATGGTGTATTGGCAAAAACTGGAGCTCTAAGCTACTTACCTTACTAAGGTAAGCCTTTTGTAGTGTTCTTGATTTATGAAACCAGAAATCACACTGCTATGCTCAGCTTCACTTTTATTAATGATCTATTATTCTTTTTTATGTTGTGCCTTCAATTCATTATTCATTTCAGCACTTCCCCAAAAAAGTTAAGATTGAGAGGTGTGATTGTCTTTTGCATCAGTTACTGAATTTTAAGTGGAAAATGCCAACCTAGTTACAAAGGACTAGAGAAGTAAACAGAGGAAATGAGAAACTGAGCAATTACTCCTCAAACTGCTGTGTTGGATGACTGCACCTACGGAGAAAGCCCCTTCAACTGCCGCTTGCCACATGGCATTACACAGATCTGTGGATTCTAAAGCCAGACGGGACTATTGTTTCGCTTGCTATGTACCAGCTTTTGTGAGGTTTTYCCTGCATAACAGCCACTCATGCCACCATGAGTAGTATATACTCAGACAATAGGCTCTCAGGACTGAAAAACACTGTAGTTTCACTTCTGGTATCTGCTTGGAAGCCATTTACTGCCTTGTATGCTTCCAACAACTGTGTTATGGGAYGGGTTCTGTGGTCTACTTACACAGTTTGAAAAGATTCTGGATGGCAAAAGCTAGATTGGGAGTATAGCAGAAGCACGAAAACTGTTGTCACGGCRAAGAATAGGATGATAGAACAGATCTATGTTTTGTAATCCCCAACCATTTCATTAGTGTTGTAAAATATGCAGCCCYGTAGTTCTTACAGGTACACATAAGGTTAGGCTACCATTAAAACACAGGACTATATAAACGGAGTGTAATCCAGGCTAGGGAGCACACCAGAAATGAGTCCATTAGCATGTAGTTTATGTAGACTMTTCAAAACCATCATGATGACTAAACGATAGTCAACTCAAAATACTCTATTAATAATTTAATGTTTAACCAACCACAGATCCCAATTTATTTTTCAGTTGAAGTTTCAGCTGGAAAACAGGATCTCTGTACTCTGTGCTTTCTTGGTTGGACTGCTGGTGTACAAACACATAGGAATGCATTACACAGAATCACAGAATGGTTGAGGTTGGAAGGGACCTCTGGAGATCATCTAGTCCAACCCCCGTGCTCTAGCAGGGTCACCTAGAACATGTTAGACAGGATCGTGTCCAGGACGGTTTTGAATATCTCCAGAGAAGGAGACTCCACAACCTCTCTGGGCAACCTGTTCCACGGGAATGTTTTGTCACTCTCACAGTAAAGGAGTACCAGTACTTCTGCATTACCAGCAATGGCCTTTAGTCAAATGTTGGATATTCCCATTAATGTTAGCCATTATCTTGATGGAAAAGATTACGATTTTTACAATTAAATTTAATTACCAACAAACAAGTTAGGATCATGACTGCAGCCAGCAAAACCTGAAATTTTATCTGTTATTATTTGAGGTTTCTAAAACTGTCCAAAGTGCTTACTAGTTAGTTTCTGCCTTGCAAATACGCAGCACTGACAGTTCAGCTTTGAATATTAAAACATTAAAAATGTTAAAAGCCATCTATGCTTACCATATGCCCAGTGTTCATGAGTGGAAGCCTTCTGCCTAAATTTCTCAGCCAAGTGTTCAAGTCTTTCCAGTCTTCGTATTTCATTCAGCAGCCACTCTTCATAGCCTTTCTCAGCTTGCTCAAGTCTCTGCCAAGCACCAGCAATATCCTGAGAGGAGAATACATGGAAGACAGAGGATGAAACTATAATCTCCTTTTATCCAAATGTGCAAATTTGTGATTCATTCATAATTTTGTTCCAAAATGGAAGTTATGTCCATATTTTGTTAAAATCACAGAATCATGAATTCCTGCTCAAAATGGAGCATCCTGTTCAGGTGTATAGGCTCAGGTATTAGCATACATGAAGTGAGCCCATATACAAATGGCTTCCAAGCATAGCTATCTGTTCAGTGTCTTCATGGAATATTGCTTTTACTTCCCATTTTACAAAGTGCATGTTCTTTTATGAAGTGCRTGTCTGTTATCAGAATAAATGAGAAGTTGAAAATAACAAAACAATTAGTATTAGGGATTCAGCGTTTGTTTCACCTGGGAATACAAATTCATTTCACTTTCTGCGGTGCACATAATGTTTTGTGAGATTCCACAAAAACTCAAAGACATCAATAGTAAACTGAACTGACAGGCACCTTGTCTTTTGAGTAAGGAGCGTGAATAATGGTAGTCATCATTTTCAGTAGCTCAACTGTCTATTTATCAAATCTGAGCAGCCAAAATGCAATATTAGAGCAGGTTTGCTATATTTCACAGGAAGCGTTTTGACCCACAGTCAACTCACAATATTTAGCATCAGATGAGAATTCTTAGTACAGACTATTCTTATCTTCAGAGATATAAGTAAAAAGATCAAATGGAATTTTGAAAAGTAGAAAAAGGCAGGAACATATATAGATCCTTGTCTGTTTCTGTAAGTCTGATCACCAAAATGTCTCAGAAAACTGTGAGTTTTTCTTAAATAAACATCACTTGCCCTCCCTGACAGAGAAGTATTGATAATACTCCCAAAGGAGGATCTGTGTTTTGTCATGTCTGCAGATGAGAAGCTACTAGATAAAGCCTTAAAAGAGGCAGGAGCATGCTGAAGGGAAGCAAGATTCTAGAATGAAAGGGAATGCATACAAAGAATGGTTTTATAAAGTGCAACAAAATGAAGTTTCTGAAGATGATTTAGAATGGCAATCCCATCCTTCGTAGTGAAATTTTCATGAGAATATTGATTTAAAGGAGAAGGGAATATTGATCCCTCTTTTACTTACTGAAACCATTTTTCCCTCTGATGGCATGAAAGCTGGCCGATTGCTGATTCTCAGTTTTGTCTGCAGGGTGTTGAAATTGATCTCCAGCTGACATTTTTCCTGGACTTTGGGAGGTTTGTGTTTGCGGCGGTAGTCTCGGAAATCCTCTAATTTCTTCTGCATGGCCTGCATTGTTTTTTCTGGGGTTCTGTTTTCCAGCCAAGGAATTGTCCGGCGAATCCATTCTAAAAGCTGTCAGACCGATACAAATAATTGAAATAAAGGCAATGAAAGAGTAACCAATGAAGATAATATTGAATGCACAAACTTTGATCATTTTTGCTCCATCTAATTTTTATTGCCTTTAGCTGGTATCAATGCCATAATGGCAACACAAGATTTTCAAAAGTGAGCAACAATATGGGATACCTTAWTTTTTTTTTCCTAAACTGCCCAAATTAAGGTAGAATTAAGATATTTCTAGAAATGTCTTGATTTTCAGAAAGAGCTGAACACACATGTAAGCTGTCTCTAGCTATATCACTGGCCACTTTCAAAAGCATTGGTCTTGATGTCTCAAGCAGTCATAGTAATGAGATCAGGATAGATATTGGTCAAGTAACTCAGGTCACTGAACCTGGTCTTGGGGTAGACCCAGGACAGTCTTCAAAAAACACCCCTGTTGGCACACTAAAGAGACTAAAGTGACCTGCTGGAGGGCACACCTCAAGTTTGTGGCACAGGAGTGACCTGAACCTTGGTGTCTTGCACAACTGAGTTTTGTATTCTACCACTGTGAGATTCACCTCCAGGGTATTTTCACTTCGTGGTCTTGCAGACCGTGCATGAATCTTGCAGCCTGCATGTTTAATGAACATAACTATCACTGTGTTACAGACACAGCTGTCTTTACCTCACTTGCTAGTCTCTCATATTCTTCCATCAACCTCTCATTTTCTTGATTCACAGCAAGCACCTTACAGATCCGGTTAGCTGCAGTCTCAGCCTATAAAACACAGCAAATAAATAAGACATATTCATAATCACATTCTGAAACTGGTACCGGCTTGGAGAAAGAGACAGAATCTGGCTGCTGCAAATAAAAGTTACGCTGTCTTACAGTTGTTGATCTGTGCTCATAAGGAACTCAAATACACCTTTACCCACCTTAATGCTGTTGGGGTCAGTACTGACAAATTCCAGTGGCTTGATCAGCACAGATCAGCACAGAAGTCACTTTGTTGTACAAAAGGGAATTTCACATTACTCTTATAGTTGTCTAATAAATCATTTTCAAAGCAGCTTAGGATATTCTTCAAGTTATCTTATTAGGTTTTTTTTTTTAAATCACATGAGAAACATATTAGTTTTGTTAGTCACACTGGAGAGACACCCCATGTGATTTAGGACTCCCACACCATATCTGCACATCACATGTACATATACCTTTGAGGATGTATGCAGCGCAGCCATTGACAGCAGCCCTTTTTGTGCTTCCTGCCAAATTTATTTGCAAAAGCACTGTTGCTCTGCCATATTTAAAATTGACACTAATAGTTTGACATCACAGATCTATACTTTCATACAAATGTGAGTCTGGAATAAATCCAGCGGAATAAAAAGATCTGTGCAGACTCCTGAGTTACAGAAGTTACTTGGAATCTCTCTTTTGCATTAATAACAAAAATTAACAGCACTTATATAGCTCCTTGAGGCAAAGGAGAACCTGTATGCCCAGAAGCAAGAGGGGTACACAATATTTAGCTGTGCTGTGGCAAGGGGTAGGAAGCCTACCAGATAGGAAGGGAAATTAAAGCTTGAGGATAGAGGCAAAATATAAGTTACGTTAAGGCATTTTTATTTTTACGTAAGTTGGGTTGTGTCCATTTGTGGATTACAAATATATGGAACAGAAGAGAGGGAAATGTGACATTTTAAGTGAGAAACACATCCAGTGTGACAGATTTGCTGCTTGCGTTCTTGATACTTTTACTAGCACTTTACTCCACAAATAGTTCTGTTGGTTTCATTGGGAACCAGGCACCAACACTGTTTAGATATTTTACGTGTATTTCTGCATCTTTAGGCATCTTTGAAAATCTAGTCCTAAATTATTACTCATCTTGAGTAAGGCTAGTATAGTTCTCAGTCTCCGAAGGTCAAATATTATTCTATGCAAAGAAAGCAAGACAAGAGTATTTTTTGATGCAGCAACAAACACAGCTTCTTCAAATACAATTTTCCTGAAATAGCCTTTGCAGTTACCAAATAAGGACACCTAAAATTAAAAATTCTGATAGGAAGTAGTAATGCCCATTGAAATAAAAACTTTGAACTTGCTACACAACATTTAACTAAATTAGATTCAAGTGCTGGTTAAAAAACAAATACTTGCAATTGTTAATTAAAAACACAAAGTACTAAACTAAGGTTTTTCAATAAGCTAGTGGAAATGTGAAACAACCAATCAAAAAACACAGCAACCTGAAGGGACAGTTGAATAATACCTGCTCTGCTCCAGCAAAAGCATGGTAGAAGCAGGACACATATGTCATGATAGCTCTCTCATCAGGTTTAGGAGTGTTCACAATATCTACAAGGGGGAGGGAGAAATGAAAACAAAACAAAAAATCGAGGAGTAGAAAACAGGATGAATAAATGAAAGTACAATATAGTTGTCATTTTTTTCCCCCATAGATAGCTCTGTACTCTAGAAACTACACAAAACTGTAATATATTGTTAGATTGATTGGTGCTGGCGGGAAAAAATACATACCCTAGAAATTCAGAATGAGCTGTTACAAAAAAAGTGGAATATTTTAAATGGGCCTAATCATGCAGAACAGGGGATACCCTTAATTTCACCAGGACTATCTGCCTCAGACTTTTTCACAGAACTGTGAGTTAACAAGAATAAGCATGACTACTGGTTGTTGCATGGCACCCATATCTCTGGTGACTTAGAGTATGTATTTCTGACTAAGGCACAGAAAAAATAGGCTACATTTTGATCTGGGAAGATGTTCTCTGGAAGTTGCATGTGGATTAGTTATTATTTTAGCATTATGTATCAGCAATCTTGTTTTTACTAATATCTGAAGTACGTCTAATTCTGTAAACTGCCTTGCTTTCTTTACTTGTGCTTCTTTCATTAGAACATGACTCCAGAGCTCCTTTGAGAAATCTGAATATATTTCTCTGTCTACTTTGCATAATAGCAATGTTTTATGTTGCTGTTTGTACTTACCATTAAGCATTTAACATTTTAAAAAACAATCCTGAAAGCATAAGAGAATGGTTCATTTTCTGAGCATCTGTTATGATGATTTTGACATCTGTAGCAGGAATAATATCCAGCAGGGAGAGAAAGATGGCATTCTGCTATTGAATTTGTTTTTTCTCTGTGAGCTTATTTTCATCTTGCATTTCTAAAGGTGCTTCAAATCAATGCATGGAAGTTCAATTTAAGGGAATAACATCCTCTATCCAGTTCAGTAGCCAGCCATTGAAAACCTACTGGATATTATTAGTAAGTATATACAGAAGATGAAACAGGAAGGTTTGCTTCTACAGACAAATGAGTATACTACTACTGGCTTTCCAGAAACAGTTGCTCACAGATAAAATCAAGCAATAGGAAATGAGCGCAACTCTAAGATGCTAATCCTAGAAAACTAGTGAGGAAAAGATCAGAAGAGGAAAATGCTGAAAGAAACAACAACACAGAAGGTGAAGGGTGAGATCTGATCCATCTTCTACAGTCTCACCTTCTGAGCACCAGCAAATGCATGGTAGTAACAGGAAACATAAGTCATAATGGCTCTTTCATCAGGTCTGGCAGAGTTTACTATATCTGTGTAGAGAGAAGAGGGTTAACTGCTCAGAAATTCTAACAACAAGGTACTTCCATCAGATTATGCTGATGATGCCACCTCAGTGCTGCATGGATTAAAAATAAATATACCATCATTCAGCTTGCATTTGCTTACTTGTTTACTGATATCAATGCAAAGCTACCTCAGTTTTAAGAATCAAAAAATGGAGAAGCTATATCTCTCCTTGAAATGTGAAAACATCTGAAGACAGAGACTGTACCGAAGGGTACATTCTGGTTTTGTGGAAACCTCCAGAGCAGATGGCATGGCTGGCAGATCTATTGGGTTCACTTTCACTGTCACTGCAGAGCAACTTCATCTAAATCACTAGAATGACTGCAGAGTTAAACATGGCTACTGACAGTCAYAAAATAGGAGTGCATATGGTGCATATTCGCACAGGGTCCCTGCAGCCGACAGAGAACTAACATATACTGGAAACCTTAAGAATATGCACTCCTGCAGTCCAAGAATAAATTTAGTGCTAAGAAAAGTTTGGATAGTAACAGTCTGGCAATCCTTTAGCCAGACTGTCTTTTTAGTTAATATTATAAATCATAGAAAAGTTTGACTTGYTCTGTCCCTATTATGAGAGGAAAGATTAAAAGTATAGAGAGGGCGTGACTGAAGCGTGGGTGCAATGGTAAAAATGGATCCTTTTAATACCTCAATAGACAAAGCAGAAAAAGGTGGGTTTATACCCATTATGAGTGCACGACAAAGGATACAGCGCCAACTGCAAAGATTCCTGCCAAAGTAGGAGTGAGAAGACGTTGGTGTGAAAAGACCCAGGGATGAGGTGACAATTTCTAAACAGTGAGATTTTCTAACATCAAAGTCAATGCCTTTACTGATTTTCCATCTACTTCACACAGTTGTGAACAAACTCTTGGAAAGTCTCTACTGAGATTATACTTATATTAAAAAGTGAGAGCAAATACTTAGAGAGTGTCAGAAGAAGCTAGATTTCATTCCCCCTTAAAACTTGTCAAGACAGAGGATAGTAAGGTAAAGGCTACAATATGCATGAAATCTGGTGAAAAAAGGTGAAGAGAAAAAATGAAGGAAAGAAGAATGACAGCAGGAGATGACAATGGTAAGGAAATAGCACATCTGTTAATTCCTTGTATAGTATTTTAGAGTAAACCAACTAAGTGGTGCTTGAAAGGGGAATCCAAAAATGGTTCCAAAAATTAAAATGATTAGTTTGAAGTATGGAAGTCAAACCAAGAAACCTCTTCACTGAARAGATTACAACCTGGATTTTCAAAAACATCCTGTGATGGCCTAACTTTCCTACCGATATCTTCAAGGAGAGCAGACAAGGTGAGTTTGAATGCTTTGGATAATTCCTCTCTATTCAGTATTCTATTGGCAAGTCACCAGACCAGAGTTTGCATACTGAGTTTTGCACTAATGTAGGCCAGTTCCAGTATCTTGTTACCATTCTTGCCTGGATTTCAARTGATTGTCTACCTTGAAAAAATTCAGGAAATGTTAATAAATATTTCTCTGTTATTTTTAGACATACTCTGAAGATTATTGGAGGAACCAAACATGAAACTATTTGATAAAAAYGATCACTGCAAGAGGATTACAATTAGAACAAAATGAAAAAAAATACTTTGCTCAACCTAGCTCTCTGTCATAGAAGTGGTGTTATTTTGGAAGGTCTGTACTATTATTTCTCTTTCCAGTTCCTTCATTTCATCATTAAAAAAGTGAATACACTTTAAGCTGCTAACAGTTGCATTTCCCTTTATTATACTTAGATTTTAAGTTCTTCAAGGCAATGATAACTTTTGAYCCTGCATTTGTACCTAAACTGTTACAATGGGGCCATGTGCAGAGGTCAGTGCTCAAAGTGCTGTAACAAACATAAACAATAACAAAGAATAAGGAATGAAGCAGAACGTAAGTGGAATTATCCAGCACATGGGCAACATGAAGGAAAAGACTGTTTGAAAGAGACACAGAAGGGTGAGATTGTTCCATGATGATTCATATAAAAGGAATGTTGAAAATTTGCTAGACACAAAGCAATAGAAGTTTAGTGTCTCCCAAAAAAGTGTTATGAGTGACAGAAACTTAGGTAACACATAGCTCTTACCTTCTGCATCCAGCATCTTAGGGATATCCAAATGCTTTTCAGCAATTTCCATAGCAAGATTGATATTTCCTATGGGATCATCCTGCATTAAAGAAGAGAATATAACAAGTCCAACACAGAGGTTTTCCTTAGTACGTGAAAAATTACACAGCCTGACACAAAGCATAGGCTTTTCCCATCTGTAAACTGGAGTCACAACTGCTGTTCTCAAAAAGCAGAAGGCATACATAYGAACCTTTGGTCTATCTACTACTGTACTTTCAAAAGAAATCATTAATACTRTGTGCGACTAGGCCTGTACTGCAAATTTATTCACGTTGAGGGGAACTGACAACACATGCAGTGTACACTCATACAGCGCTAATTCGGAGTCAAGGCCACTGGTCCAGTAGGCTGTGCTGGACTGCTCCAAAATTGATCCAGCATGTTTTTGTATATACACTATTTTATAGTGATATGAATTCTACTGAGCTAACAAAATCTCTGCTGGTCAGGAGCATACATGAGAACAAGCAAGCGCAGACAGAAAAAGTTATTTAGAAGGAGCAAAACTTCCCATTTTTGGCTTGGACAACCACACCTACAGCATATCTATAACTTGAATTTTAGAGTTGTTGAAAAACAGGAACTCTCTGTTGATTGGAGAGTTTGATTTTGTTTTTTGAAGGAAAAGGAAAGGGAGCAGTGAGCACAACTCAGGCAAACTGCACACATTTTATATCTTACATTACAGACAGCTATTGCTGACAGGGAAAGAGCATGTCAGATTAGGGTTTCTCTTAAGGCAACCTCTACATATAGATTTATAGTCTTCAGTTTTTGAAGAAGAGTAAAACACCCTGTATGAAATGGCAGTTCATGCCATTAATGCTATTATTATTTTCAAGTATTCACAAACTGCTAAATGAACACAGCCTCTCTGAACAATGCCAATGTCTACAAGGAGAATTGAGGACAATAGGATACAGAAGAGAAAAGTTAGAGAACCTGGACTGGAACCTAGATGGGAATCAGAAAAAAGGTTAAGTTTTTCCTGTGTGGAACTTCTCAGGCCTCCATTTGAATATAAACACTTCCTACAGGAGGATCTTGTCTTGAGCATTCTTCTACTGCTGCTTTGCTGTGAACTTAGCAAGACTGCTTACTATGGAATTAGAGCAATGATTTATGTTTCACAGAAGTCTGTTCTTCATGCACATACATATACTTGGTATCAGAATCAGTTYACTATATATTATATATAGAATTTCAGGTCATAAGTAGTAATGCCCATAGCATATCTTTCTATGAACATACCATACTAGCTAGCTTTTCCTTTAAAAGCTACATGTTCAATAAAATGTGTTATGAGGAAAARTTTGCATTTTGAGACCTAACAATTTGGATACAATAAAATACAAAGTCTCTAATGATAAATTCTCATTCTATCATCATTTAGCAGTTTTAATTTTTTAGTGCATCATTTAAAATAACAAGAACTTTAAAAGAACTTATTTTTGCTATTATACATGTACAATACRACATTTACTAAATGTGTCTACAGAAGAATCTTACTGAAATTAAATAGGCAGAAGCACTAAATCTAAGTGATACTTATTGACTAGGTTAAAACACTTTGCTCACAGATGAGTGATGGGCACCTCCTATTTGTGTGCTTAATATTAAGTAAGTCCATGAGTAAACAGTGCTATACAGGGAAAGGATTCGATTAAAATCACATCAGCTTCTGAATGATTGGAGATCTCCATCACCCATCCTTTTAAACAAAACTATAGCCACAGTAATTAAAAATCTCTGCTACTGCTAAAGAAATACCTCATCTAACTTGTCATAGTCAAGAAGATCAGGCCTGTGTCTATGGATAAGGGCGTTGAAAGCAAGGCCATCTTTCCAGCTACAGGTTCACACAAAACACATGGGTGAGAAGAAGAAAAGATAGCATGCAGAAGATAGCAAACTAAGAAACAAGACACAAAGACAGTTGTTAACACAACCAAAATGAATAGTCAGTCAAACACAGCCAGGCCAGAAAAGCAAGATCTATTTTAGGATCTTTCTGCATGTGCTTTACATGCCACAGCTCAGCCTCAGTTTGAAACTTGACCTGCTTTTATTTTGGAAATCTCTAAGAGGGAAATAGTGATGCTGAAGCAGATCTGCTTACGTTCTATTCCRTTTTTTTCAGCACACATAAATAGGATGATTTTACTGTGAAGTTTTTTAGTACGGTGTACCACTTTTCAAATCACAAACTCAAACAAATCRACTTCTGTTTGTGCCATGCTTGAGCATATTTACATAAAGAGACAGGTATCTCACATACTCCATGGCTCTGTTTGGCCAGAGGAAGGAATGTATATAGCATAAGAGACTAGCTGATGGTTGATGGCTAATACTTTGTCCTTCAGTTCAGTTTTGCAATTGGAGTCACTGTACTGAGAGCATGGAGGTACTATCCAAACTGTACACYATGGTTCAGAAAGTTGAAGAGCCAAAAACTAATTCTCTGACTCTCCTCAGTAAAACAAGAAAGAATAAGCTCCAGATGAAGACTTTACAACCACTTAAATTCCTATGTGTTTAGGAGTAAATTCATTTGATTTTCATCACTCTCTACCTTGGAGGTTCCAGCATAGATTTTAAATTTATATAAAGCAGATAAGGTTTTCAAATCATTTCATTTCATTCTGTCATTTTTCTCCCTTCTTGAAGGCTTTCTGATAAGTCATTTGGATTGGTAAAATCTATTCGCCATGGAAGAGCAGGTGGAAAACGTAGTCTATAGTTTACCACTCTCACCAATGAAAAATAGCATTGAGCAAATCAAAACTATGATTAAGCTTTCTGTTTTACTGGTGTTTAGGGGAGACTTCAAGATACATTCTAATTCAAGAGAATAGAAAATAATATTTATGAAGTGAGAGCTAATATGAAACTACAACATTTCACTTTATTTTCTGATTTTATTCCTCAGTTATGGAACTAGAAATTTTAAGATTATTACTTGCCCCTCACTCCTCAAGTCAAAGGTACGTCTCAGAAYGGAGATCATGATCTGTACATTGTGCCATGCGTACAATGTGCCATTGTAATGCAATGGTTCTGTAATCCCTGTGTGGTACTACCTAAGGAAGTTAGCATTATCGGTTTTGTTTGCACTTCTCTGGGGTACAGGTAGAAGTATAATGAAAAGCAAAAGTAAAAAGTGGTAAATCTTTTCATTATGAATTTAATGTATAAGCCCAGTAATTTATTGCGTACTCCTGATTAATTACCGAGCACAGTGTTCGTTCTGAGTAATCTTATGATTAATCATCACAATGAGCTTGCTACTTTACTGTTTTGCAATCTACATAGTCATTTACGCCAGACATCAAACAGGATGGACTGCACAGTATTATCAGCTGTGAACGGAGGATACCGATGTTTTTGATTTACTATCAATATTGAGTAGCATAAAAGACTTCATCAACTGCTTGGCAGCTGAGGACCAGGTTAATTGCAATTAAATCCTGAAGCCACGGTAGTGGCAAGGAGAAAAGGACATGGGAGAGTCAAGGGGTCCCTTTCTCCAAATAACTGTTTGTTTCTGAAGGGAGCTTAGAAAGCCAGTCAGAATTAGTATGCACCCCTCAGCTTCTCTTTTAGCAAACATGCTAAGCAAACAGGAAGTGAGCCAAATCACTGCAGAACAGCATGCTGTACCGCCCAAACTGATGACCTTATTTAGCTTGGAGTAGTCAATAAGATCGGGTCGGTGTCTGTGGATAAGTGCACATAATCCAAGGCCATCTTTCCAGCTTTACAAGAAAAAAATAGAATGGAAAAAAATAGTTAATAAAATCATGGCATTTTACAGTTTGCTCCTTGCTCAAGGCTTAAAAACAAGCAGGAATACTCCTGTCAAATCCTGGTAATTATGTTCCATCATCTCTCACCCCTTGTTTTCTGTTACTGTACTCTTTCTCCTACAGATAGTCCACATCTACCTAAGCGCTCCATAATACTTTCTAGTTAGTGTACATTATGTAAAACAGTCCCTGATTTCAACTGCTTAATTTCTGCAATGTTGCAGGACARCTTGGAGTATATGTTCATAAATGAAAGTGCATAACACCCTTTTACACTTATAGTATGCTTGTGAAACAATAAATGAAGAAAAAAAGCTGCAATTACTTGAACTTGCTCATACAATTGACTTTTTCTATGTCACTTATTTCAGACAATTTTAAAGATACAACCATGTTGTGCACGTAAGTATAAAATAGTAAATTAGCTTAGGTTTTTTAAAACACTTTACACACATGACAGGTCAGATCCCTAGTACTTCTGAGCTCTGATACTTCAATGTGACTTCAAGTCTTAGTACCCAATAACTTTGGGGGTAATAGTAGGCAATGAAAAGAGCTATGAATAACATCTATTTGTAAAGATTATGAGAGGTTTCTGTTAGCCAGAAGTATTTATTCTACAAGATACTTTATGCAAGTAGATCATTGAGACTGTAGGTTTGGGGTCTTATCCTGTGCATTAATTGTGTGATACTAAATGTGTTAGATTGTTAGACTCCCTGTCGATTATAGTTCTGGGTAGATCGTTCAGATAACAGATCATCTTCAACAAAAATGTAACATAACTAAGCAGAATATACATACATGATATAATATAAAATTTAGAAGGTAAAATACAATCAAAATGAGCGCTAAACTAATAAGAAGCATTTTGCTTAAAAATCTAGTATCTTTGTATTGGCTAAGATGGTCTCGCACATCCCTTTGTAAAGTAGTTCTGTAAGAGCTGATTAAAACATAAGGTAGACATTAATAAAGACTCCTCTGTTCAAAATATCTTCCCCATAGCGTATATCAGAGCCAGCATACATATGTTAAAATACTAAGACCCTGATCTTGTAATTTACAGTGTTCCCTGTGCCTGCATAAAGCTCTACTGAAATAATTTTCYATATATTCAAGGAAAATACCACATCACAGAATCACAGAATGGCTGAGGTTGGAAGGGACCTCTGGAGATCATCTAGTCCAACCCCCCTGCTCAAGCAGGGTCACCTAGAACATGTTAGACAGGACTGTGTCCAGACGGGTTTTGAATCTCTCCARRGAAGGAGACTCCACAACCTCTCTGGGCAACCTGTTCCAGTGCTCCATCACTCTCACAGGGAAGAAATTCCTCCTCATATTCAGGTTGAACTTCATGTGCTTCAGTTTGTGCCCGTTGCCTCTTGTCCTGTCACGTGGTACTACTGAAAAGAGTTTGGCCCCATCTCCTTGACACCCTCCCTTACGGTATTTGTGTACATAACAAATTTCAGATCTCTTAAAGGCTCTACAGTAAGTCAAACAAATTCTTTTCATCTGTGTATGGATGTGTGAACTATATTATTTCTATCATTATATGGAGAATGATCTTTAGCTGTTGCACATCAAGAATGAATTCAAAACAGTATAACAGAGAGCTTTTGCTAGAAATGCTATTAGRGGGTTGAGGATTTCTATTTCTGCCTATGCTACAAAATCAAAAAGACTGACTTGTTATAATTGGAATATTTGCATGTTCATCACATTGATATTTCGCGGAGAACAGTCTGCATCTACAATACAGTCATTTGGAGTGGCATTTGCTAAGTTACCATGCTGTGGTGCTCAGTTGTTCCCATATACCTGGGCCTCTAATAATGTAATACGTTTGTTCTGTGTCAGTGGGAATTTTTTTTCTTTTAAATAGTAACTACAGAAGCCATGGTAAATAATCCAGAAAGTTAGGCAAAGTAAGACTCTGAAGATAGAGCATGAGAATTTGAAGGAAAGTTTGGGTTAATAGTGAAGAGTGAAATGTTGTTCTCAGATATACCTACACAACCGTGGGAAAAAATGACCCAAAATATTTTAGATTGCTTTTACTGCCCTTGAAATAACAGAAGTTTACCTAAGATGAAAGTTCTGAATGTTCACATTTCTGTAAGGAGCAGTTTTTCTTTGACACCACAGCAGCAGGCCTTCTTTGGCAGAGGTCTCTGTTAAAGATATCAGGGAGTAAAAAAAGGAAAAATGTAAGAAACGTTCAATTAATTCATATCTTTTTATCTTAAATGAGGTCAATTGTCTTTTTCCATTAAAAAATAATTAATTTTTATAATGTTTATCTCACTTTTGCACAAGCCACATTAAAAAAAAATTAAGCAAAAGTTATTGTGCAATAATCAATAAAAWTGTAAAATAATTTGTTAATTTTTAAGTGTTTATTCCAATTGATATATTTTTCCTAATAAGTTAAGATAGTTGCATTACTCTCACCTTCCACTGAAATATCCTGAATAGCAAAGCGAAGGATAATAGTCCAGATCATACCCAGCGTCATTTTCACATTGCCGTCAACAATTTCTAAGGTGTAAAAAGAGGTTTCAGAGAATTTTTAGAATCTGCTTCCTAAGTTTTCTCTTACTTTAACTGAATATTTATATAAATAATATCATGTATCTCATTCATTATTTTTTCAGTATAATTATTTATCCATACAAGATTCATTTGGTTTCATCTTTCAATAAACTCATGCTTCTGCTACCTTGGCAGAAAGGCCAAAGATTACTGAGGTTAAGGTCACCTCAGCACCTCCATGCTAAAAGGCCTCTGCACAGCTAGCTATAACTGCCTCAAACCTTTACCTTTTAGGCTGACTTTTGTAGGCTTAGTCCGAGGGAAAATATATTCTGAAAGTTTGAACTATAGSTATTTTCAAATAGAACAGAACTGAAAAAAATAYGCTTTTAACCATTTTTTACAGAACTACATTAGCTGTTTGAAGTAGAAATTGAAATTTGGCAGTAGACATAATAACTGTTAAATGACTTAGAAGTCTTCATCTCAGTTTAACTAATTTTTTTWAAAAAAATAAAATGACACTCAGAAGTGTCTAATTTCCCAAATTCCCCTATATTATTCAAAAACTTTTGAAAAACTTAGGCACATTGCCTATCAAAAGCCAGAAATGTAGAACAGCTCAGGATACACAGCACYTCCTAAGACCAGGCTATGTGGCTTCCTGCCAAGTAGTTCCAGAAACATAGCCACAAGACTGTAGTTGTCTTAAAGCTCTGATGCCAATGCACACTTACGTATCTTTAATATAAAAGCAGGATTTTTCACTTCTGTGTTTTGACCTTGTTTCAAGACTGCTTGCATTTACCCACAACAAAAGGTGCTAGGAAAGTGCTTTTTCCATCTCTGCTTACACATATATGGGAGTCCCTTCTACAAGCCAAGTCAGAATCTAGTGCTCTTACAATGTCTGTAATACTAATGGTGTATTAATTTTAATTAACTTAATTTAATTAACTTAAATTTCTCACAATAGTAACACCAAAATAAATGTACTGCAAGATCACTTAAGGGTGGTGATTATGTTAAACCAGTCTGAAAAGTATGGTGAGAGACTCAGAAGAACATAGTGTGACTTTTTATAGGAGAAGAGAGGAGGATAAGATGAGAGAGGGGAACTGCCAGCTGTCTGTCCAGTCCACCCACAGCAGGTCACCAACGGGGCTGGGAAGTCACCAACTGTTCCCCAGCTCGAAAGCCGCCTCTAGCCTTCCTCAAGAAGTGCAGCAGCTGTGGCTGCCTGGCAGCCCACTGGTGTTCTCCTGGGGAAGGAGCAAGAGGACCTGCAACAGGAGGAATCATCTCAATCCAATGTCAAATGCCAGCAGAGGTACCAGCAGAAAAGGCTGTTACTCTGCTACTTAAAAGTTGCCTGAATCCAGGGGCAACTTTTACAGAGTAGATCAGCTGCTGCTCTGGGACTTCAAATGCATGTTAAATTGTAGTAGTACACGATACAAGCTGTCATTTGAACCTGTGGCATTAACAAATGCAGTATGCAATATATCACCCATCGCTAGTCTATACTTATTTTGGCAGTATAATAATCCAAGCTTATTTACAAATGGCTATTTTTCTACTTTCCTCTTTGGATTCTACATTAATTTTCTAGAATTCTTACCTCACTTTTCCTACCTTCTTCCTCACTTTTCCATGCATTATTACTAAATATTGCTTCTGAAAGACCTCAAGTCTCTTCAAATCTCAAAACCGAACTCTTTCAGCCAAAGACAACCAAACAGCAACTMGGGCATGTAGCTGTGGATGTCTGATATGTATACGCATAGAGAAGAATTTCTTCAAATTTATAATAAACGAATGTGAATACTCAGGGGCATTGCTGATCATCAGGCAATCAATTCATAGATTTGTACGACCACTACATCGATACTTTGATCTACATATCCATATGTATACTCAGAGAATGAAAGAGCAAGAAAGGGAATTTCCTATGTTATGCCCCCAGAAATTTTTCAAGCTATCTGCCAGCTTCAATTTCTGATTATCTATTGCTAAAATAAGATAAAAAAAGACATATATGAAGGACAAGGAAAAATATCTAAACATAACGAAAACAAAGCAATAAAATGTATCAGTGATTTAAAAAAATATTAATTCATTTCAATCATTTTCTTCTACAGGCCAATAGAAGACTTTTTAATTATTTTCTTCACATTGCCTGTTTGCTCTGGGAGGAATACAGGTCCTATGCATCAGTTCAGCTCAGACTCTGACATATGCAAAACTACTGCTTTCCGGGGAAAAAGGTCTTGCTGATCTATAAGGGAAATGAAGGGAAGGGATGGAAAGAGGAAACAATAAAATGTGGCTAAGGAAAAAGCTGAGCAGAGCAGTGAGGCAAGGCTCCAAATGTTTTGCTTTCGTTTAGTACTCTGCTTTGATGTTAGGGTTTGAGGTGCTTTTTTAAATCTAACCTTCCTATAGAAGATTCACAGATCATTCAGTCTTTGATATTTCTCTCCCTACCAAGAAAAGCAATACAGAAGGGTTTCCTATTAACAGAGTACTTATCTTTTGTGCTTCTCCATATCTCAGTTCATTTCATTCAGGATACAACTACCTTGCAGATGTAGTCATTACCTTTCTTTTCTTCTTCTTCTTCTTCTTCTTCTTCTTTTTTTTTTTTTTTAACTTACAGAAAATCTCTGCATTTCCTGGTCTGTGAATGGCTATTTTTACAACTTTAGCTCTAGCTTCTTGACTCTCCTTCTTTCTCCAATGGAGAGAAAGGCTCTCCCACAGGACAGCTCAGAATAGCTACACCAGGCTCCTGCTCAGAATCACTGTTAAAGGTGATCATCTCTCTCCATCCACTCCAGATAGCCCAAGGAAATCAGCCTCCAGACACTAGAGATGGCTTTGAAGAATATGGCCCCTTAAACATATTACATTGAACTTTGCACATAAGTTCCACAGGAATCATGGTTTAATCTCTGTTTTGAGGCTCTAAAATATCCTTTTGATTGCTACCACTGTAATAAAAATTTGCATTTAAATACGAATAAAAAGCAATTTGTTTTGCCTTTTGAACACAAATTGTTCCTATGTCATTTAGTTTGTGTACGGGGGACAGAACTGTGAAAAGCTTTAACACTTTTTAAATGTTTTTTTCAAGTAAAAACACTAGCAATGCTACGAATAATCATGTCCTAGCTTACGTGCCTAAAATAGGCAGAAAATTCAAAGTATTTGGAGGTATACTCTTCACCACTCAGAGTGTCAGATAATAAAACATGATCCTCAGCAGATGCAGATACAACATTTTCATGCTTTGGAAATTAAAAAGTATCCCAAGCACTGAGGTAACTCAAAGAATGCTAAAACAGATGGGTACAGATGAGCCCACCTGATCCATGCTCACACACAGGGGTAGTTAAAGGTTAAGGAYTGATGACAACACAAGCTTAAGGAAGCTGTGCCTCCTTGCTGGCATTCATTCCCATCTGCATGCTGCAGTGACTGCCCAGTCAAAAGTGCTAAAAAACATAACAAAAGGAAAAAAATATGTGGAGAGTATTTTAAATCTAGATCAAGTTACTGATCTAGTTCCAAGGGCAGCTACAGAAATAGTTGTCAGCCCAAATGACAGGGTTGGTCTGTGAAGTGTGGGAGTAAATATGCTGGACGAGGAAGCCCAGGGACTCTTTAAACAGGTACTGGTGCCAGAGGTGAAACCATACGCAGTGGGACGTGATACTGCATAGCTGCATCAGCATGGCACTGTGCCTTAGATAACAAGTTTAGCAGAGGGAAGATGGTAAACTAGCCAGGGCACTAACTGTGTCTGGGCCAGAGCTGGCTTTACGCTCAGCCTGTTTAGAGTAGGGGTGGAAGGCACACAAATCTCTCTGCTCCTGCCCACATGGAYGTAATCTAATGAGGGTTAGTAGCCATGCTTGAGATAGTGCAGTGTCTTATAATGACAGGTTCCTCTTTGTATGTAAGCTACGATTGCAACAGTTGATTTTGTTCCTGTGCTTCCATCCAAGAATTTAAATGGGGTTTTAAAAGCTAATGAACGAAGCTTTCCTTCTAATCCCATATTTTACAGATCTGGATTTCCAGAAACAGGCAACAAAGCTTGTAGCACAGCCAAGAACATCACCTTGATCTCCTGGCTTACTAAAGCCTGCTGTTAAATACAGAAAGAAATACTTACGGCATGAACAGACATCACCTTACAGCAACTGGCTGAGCAGCTGGAAGAGGTTATTGACTTGCCTCTAGCTGTTTATCGACAACTCCCTCTCAGAGGGAATTACCTATGGTAACAGAGTAGGTAAGCACACACCAGTCACTGCCAAGAAGAGCAGCAGGGTTAGCTTAAACAATTTTAATGGCTGATCTGAGCTGTACCAGGTGCTTTGCCTTCAGGTGATGTATCAAGTGTTCTCTTGCTGCTCCCTGCTCTAAACAGCCTGGCAGTAATGAGCAATAAACAAGGCAAAATGCAGGGGACGGGAAGGCAGAAAGCAAGCCTGCTTCTCTCTGCAGCAGATATGAGCTGATGTATCTCAGCTTAAATGCCTTAGCCTTACTTAAAGAACCTAGGTGTGAAAACATTAGCCCACTATGCAAACTGTGGTCAGAACAGAATGACCACTCTGTCCCACAAGATCCTGTTCCCTTTGCTATACTCTTGTTTTCTGTCAGGAAGCTTCTGAGCCTCAGCATGACAAAATAGAGACTATCATTTGTTTGCTCCACACTATATATTGTCGGTATTTTTGTGTCAGSTATTAAACGAGCTTCTCTAGGTATGATTTTCAGTTCCTCACATAAACCGTCTCTTCAGTGCCCTCTGCTGTCTGTTTGACACCATATAGCTCTCAGAATAGCCTTTATCTGCAGACATTTAAGATAGTTACTTATTTTTCCACTGCACCTCATTTAATTGAGCAAGGGACCCAGATGCCCATCTCTCTGTAGAGTCGATGCAGGGAGCCAGACACATCCGAAAAACAGTAGAGCCCTTCTGAGATTTGAAATGACTTCAGGAATTCCCTGTCTCTCCCCTGTGGTGATATATTCCCCCAAAATATTCTCTGTTTCCAGGCCTAATGATAGATAGGAGAAATTTAGACTCAGATGGACCATTCAGTTCAGTCTAAAATGAATTAAGCATGATCCCAGAAAGACACTCTGCCCAGAAAACACCCATTTCTTGGGAGTTTGGAACTCTGGATCTAGAAACTGATCATATTCGGTGAACCACACCTGAGGAACGCACTGGGCTAGGTTAAACCATCATGGAATCATCAAATATCAACAGATGTTTCCGTTACTTCTACAGATGCCCACATCCCATGTAATGAATCTTCCTGCTCTTGTCACAACCAGAGTAAGCTCCCTGAAGTCAAGGTTTGGAAGCCAGAATAAAGATGTATACAAGACTAAGGAAATCAGATGAAAGGAAGAAAAGGCCCATAAATCCATCCAAATAGGCCTAGCAAGGTGAAAGGAGAACAGAGCTAATGCTTTTCACTATTATGGTAATGATTATGTGAAGCAGTGTGCAACTATCTTCATGGACTAGCTAATTCCAGGCACACCTTTGTCCTTTTTAAACCATCATTTCAATCTTATGGGAAACACAGCTTCACTTGCAGTGAGGCCCTGCCTTCTTTTGCTGGGAGCTTACATCTATCAGCATTTAACCAGACAACTGCATATTTTTATTTAACTAACTGAACAATAGTAGAACAACAACAGGTAATAACTTCAGTAAATAACATCCCACCCCAATTTCTTCATATGTTTAGTCTCTCACCAGCTGCCACAATTTCTT
Organism: Rhea americana; assembly: GCF_003343005.1. Taxonomy (NCBI): domain Eukaryota; kingdom Metazoa; phylum Chordata; class Aves; order Rheiformes; family Rheidae; genus Rhea; species Rhea americana. The sequence goes on from NW_028185450.1 coordinate 2,566,764, forward strand.
TTGATCACTGCCTTAATTCTACAGCTGAATTTTGGAAGCACAGCTGCATGCACAGCCAGCTCATAATAAAGTGGGAATAGGTCCCAGCCACCTGGCAGTGATGTCAGCCTTTGCCTTGTCTGAATAATATCTCCTAAAGATTAAAAAAAAAAATCCCAGGTTGGATGAAACACATGTTAGCACCCAACCTGATCTCTAAATAAATAATTTATTTTTAAAAATGTATAGGAAAAAGGTACAGCTCTGAAAGAAGAAACTATTATCTGAGGAAATGGAATGAAAACCCACTGAGACATTTATAGACAATTCAATTCAATCTTGGAGAGAAACAAATCTTAGAGAGTCCCTCAGTCCAACCATACCTCATCTCTCTCCAATCTCCATACATTTCCATCTCTCCTTCTTTCACAGGTGTAAGAGAGCCATCACTATTAAGAGATTTTTGAGCCACTCATATATAGAGAACAGCCAACACAAATTGGCCTGTGGTCTCTGTCAGGCTTCTTTAAGATGTGAATGCTTAGGATTTAAGATGTATTGTCAAGTTCTCCAACATACCTTCTGCACCAATTGACACAAGTTTCACTCCTTTGCTGGCGATATAATCAAGAGCTTTGTTGACATTAGCAATTTTATGGAAGCGCATCTTTCCTCTGTCTGGTTTTGGTAGTCTTTCCCCTGCAGGATAACAAATATAAGGTATTTATTGCTACATGCACCTGGCTACAGACACCCAAGTGATTAGAACTCAGAGTGAATGTGCGCTGAACCCTGTCTAAAAGTTAGCAGTTATTTTTCTGAAAGAATGTCAAATGCCTTTGAACAAAACCCCAAAGAGCAAATTCAAATTGCAGAAGCATCTGACTTAGATCTTTCTGATAAAACAGTAAAATCAGAATAAAATTTTTATGTTTGCCCTAACCACCCGGAGGATATATGACTGCTTTCTGCTTACAGATTTCTGGTTTGCTACTACTGTCTGCTTTAGAGTAGCTAAATATTAAGAAGGCAGCGTGTTCACAGAAGTGATCACCCTTACCTGTCTTACTGCAAATAGAGGCTGGATTCTATCCATTAGATTAGCATCCTTCCCAATCTGACCAAGATCTGTGGCTTTTAGCAACAAGCAGAATCAGTACAAAAGAGTGAGGAAGAAAGTTGTGCTGGGAAATATGCCAAAAAGAGGCTGGACAGAAGTTAGATGAGGACAAATACCACTGGCTGTGGGCATCTGCACCCCTCTGGACACACCTCAACTTTAACCAATAGCAGACCACCTAATTTCAGAGTAATGTTGCCATATGCTTCTATGTTTGGATGAACTTACCAAATGATCATCAGGAAGAATGATTTCTTCATTTCACTAATAATGGTCATTTGAAATATTTCTGCCCCCAGTGAAATCTAAGCAAAATTATAAACTGTCTTTTCTGTAAAAACATGTGCTTAAAATCCTCTTTCCTTTTTTTCATCTTTATTATGTGTCTGTAACTTGTATTACTACTCCCCATTCAGAGGGGCATTTTAAGTGTCTCCTGGGGACTGCCCCTTTGAATAGCAGAAGAAATGGGTGAAATAGAGATTTTGCATGTCTTAATCAAAAGGAGTTATTGGATGTTTCACCCTTCGGAAAAATTAGACTACTTACTTGTGACTAAATATTTATCTAGGCATTTTACTTCAGGCAATCACTTCTGAAAGCGATGGTCCACCAAGTAATGTCATTAAAAGCGAAATAAAACTTTTATATTAAAATTGAAATAAAATGAATCTGTAACCTAAGTATAGAGGCTTTTTAATTGTTAGAGGCTAAGACCAGGCTTTCTGGGTTTGTGGTCTGCCCAACTACCCCATCTCTGGACACTATGAACTCTCACAGGGAAGCACAGAACCATTGAACACAAGGGGGTAAGGAAAAAGCATGTTTTTTTTTTCTCCTTTTGCTTTTGCACGTTTCGTCTGCCCCTTTTAAGCCTACTTGTGATTTAAGTTGTTTTGAATTGTTAACAATTTTTGGTTTTTAAAAGACTGTTTCCGTTAGCATGCTGTAAACACATAGCAAACTTTATTTTAGCCAACCTGAGATAACTTCCAAGAGGAGCATCAATTTGAGGCCGTTCCTGAAGTCCTCCTCAATGTTCTCAATTTGTGTGCCTGCTTTCCTGAGATGGGAATTGCACCAGGCTGTGAAGGTCTGTAATAGCAAGAAAACAAACAAACAAACAAAACAAAAAAATTTGTCAATATGGCATTTTCCAAAACAAAAATGCTAAGCCATCTGAATAAACACTGCATCTCAGATTGTCAGAGCTGCCTAAGAGATTTGGATATCCAACTCCCATTCATTTTATATCCATAGGTAAGTTCAAAATTTCTATCACTGATGTTCATGAAGATCCAAAGAATAACTTGATTAGAGGCAATGTTGTGCTGGATTCTACTCACAAATGCTTCCCCTAAAAGATCAACATATAGAAACAGAATCTGTCTAATAGTTATTACTACATTTAACGTTTTGAGCACACAGTCTGTTGTTGGGACTTATCTTTTACTCATACTCCCTGAAAAGAAAGATTGATAAAGGAAGATAAAGGAAGCTATGTGGCAGCAAAATGCAGGCAGAAATATCAGCCACCCAGAACTGGCAGCCATGATAAACTGTCCATATATAGATTATCTGTGTCAGGGACAGGTAACATGCATTTCTTGTAAGTGGTATCTTGCTTGAGAGCACTTCTTCAGGATGAAGTAACAGAATAAGAAAGAGTTTATAGAGCAAGGATACCAGTGAAATTGCATTTGCTCCTATTTCCAACTACTGTGAGAAAGAGAAAGCCTTTTAAAAACATGGACAATTAAAATGGATTTTAGAAAGTTCACAGTAATTCAAGCATAGAGATTTCAAACTCAGACTCTGCATAGCAGCTCTATTTTAATTTGGTCTGCTTTATCAAGGATTTTATTTTTAAATTGTATCACACAGTTGTCAGAAAACTGTAGAATACTACAACTTTGTGAAACACACAAATGTAGATAATTAGGTTTTCAGGGTAAAAATAGTTACAAAAGCAACAAGTATTTCTCTCCTTGAAGAATCAACAAGCCTGCTTGCTTTTAACTGTAAAGATGAAAAGCAGAACTACATTTTGATCTACAGAGCTCATACACACATTAGATTACATCTGTGTGAATGAAATTAAAACAAGGATTACTAAAAAAAAATAGTAGTTAATATTAATCTGTTTTCAAATAGTGTCTACTTCTCAGTCTTCTGAAAAATTCTTCTTGCTCTTCAGTTACTGTGAGGATATATAAAGTAAGTTTGTATTTAACAGGTATTTAACAAGTTTGTATTAACAGGTAACCAGATATTTAATTCTAGGTACATAACAAGGTCATACATTTTGGTAAGTTAGACTTCAGCTACCTAAGATTGTCAGAAATTTGGTATTTCCCTTTTTTTGCTATTTCAAATGTGCAATAGTTTTTTAAACCATATATGTAAGTAGTTTCAAAAACAAAATATACCCTAAATCCTCCTTTTCAGTAAGAAATTTCCTTTGCCCCTATTTTTTCTTGCTTGGTTTCTTAGACTATTTAATTTCTGGTAGCTCAGAATAGGAACAACCAGTAGAAGGCGGCAAAAACTTCTCCTTGGAAATAAATCATGTAAATACTGAATAGTTTCTACACTTTAAGAATACATGGCTCAAATGTTCAAAAACAGTTTATTCTTAAAAACGCAAGTTTATGTTAGAGAATTACATTCTGATTGTTGTTAACTTGATTCAATTTATGTAAAGAATTCTTGCAGCTTGCTGGGCTCTTTCCTCTGAGCTCCCACAGTGGCCAAGGACCAGCCTGCAGGACATGTGATTTCTTCTGGCAACCTGCAGCTTGATCTCTGCAAATCTCTTTCTTCAGGATCGCCAACTTTATCCCATATACAAGATCTGTTGGGCACCTACCATGTGACAAAAATGCAAGTCTCCCCACCTTGTGATGGGAAACATCTGGTCCTTTGGTGAGGAACTGATTTTTTTATAGGTACGTGACAGGGGATACTGAATATACTAGGGATATTGCCAGTCATAAAACATGAGTTGCTGCAGAGTGCAATTCTCAAAATACCCCCTCAAATTCATGGCTGGTGCAGGAGAATTAGTGGATTTATCAGAAGGTAAAAGTTAAAAGAAGCCCTCCCTCTGCTCCTGGAAAGTAGAGAGCAGTAAAAAATTCCTCTTCCTGAGCTGGATAAACCTTGCTTCCATCAAGCTCTTCTTCAGCGGCAAGTTATCTGTGAGCTCTCTTTTCCAGTTCTGTCTGCTTTTCCTCTAACTGAAAGGAAGAAGCAAGAAGCCCTGTGGATTTTCAGGAACTGTGCAGCGAAATCCATAATTCTATATAGTCAGAAAAAAGAGGAGAGGGAAGACAGTATTGGGAGCTGTTCTGGGCCAGGGTCATGTTGACCTGCAGAGGACGGGTTGCTGGCAGAGSCATGAGAAAGTTGTTCTGTGTGTAGATGGAGGTAAGTGAAGCTGCAGCTGAGGTATCTCTGCAAATACCTCTATTTAAATAAAGGGCCACGTTAGGTTGAAAAGTAGAGTCAGTCATGAAGGAAAAGCATACTTAATTTCAGGAGAATTTGCTTTACTGAGCTCACGGCAGCCCTAAAACTAGTTTGTGCTAGGCATCACAGCAGGGATATCAGACACTTCTCCCCCCAGGGCTGGACATGATGCAGTAGAGACTTAGGATGGTATTTGGTATTTGGTTTGGATCATTATATGGTTAGGATCTAGTTTATAAGACAAATTTGCCTCCAGCAGTATCTTGTTCTAGCGATATGTRTCCAATAGGCTTAACACCATATTAAGTTATTTGCAAATACTGGAAAAAGATAACAAGGATCATTTGAAGAAGCAATATTATGATAATATAGAAAAAACAGCTGCAGGCACTCAAGGGTAAATGCACATGAACTTTACATGGCAATTTGGCAGTAAATATTAGAAAGCTGAACTAGCAAATGAAAGAGCCTTTCATAAATTGCTTAAGTGATGGGTGTATGCCTATCTGCAGATACTATYGCAGTTTGTAGAATTGTTCTTCAAATTAAACTCAAGGGGTAGAGCCATTTCTATCTCTTCTCTTAGGCATTTATGGTGGACACYTTTACTTTGTACCACTCAAGAAAATGAGTTTTTCCCATTTTTCATTTCACTAAGGGCTTAATGCCAATGATCCTACCAGTCTAATGGTCATAAAATATATATCTAATYCCCTAGTGTGAAAAAAACTACTTCTCACTTAACCCTTTAAGGAGAAATGGAATCGTGTACTTCCTAGCTCATACATACCTAACTACATATAATACAACAAAAGCAAATTAGAAGCTTGTCTACCTCTAATCTCACCGTGGACCTCTACTTTGCCTCTACAACAGCACATATAATTTACTGGGTGCCTTCCTGATAGATAAAGAATACAGTTTTATTCAAAGATCCCAAACAGTTTACAAATAATTTAAATATTTCCTCTCAGAGATGGATATTTTTATGGAACAGAATTTGCTGACGGACAAACTGAGGCACAGAAGCTCACTGAATCTTGGTGGCAAAACTAGAAACATAGTGCTCGATGTTCCAGCACTCAGTACTGTCTCCTAATCCCTAAATAATGCCTCTTCTGTCCTGATCTATACACTTCTTTTCATTTTATAAAGAAACCAAGCAGCCAATCTTGTTATGATAAAAGCAAGGAAAGGATGCTACTACTGCTGAGTCAAGCTATTTTCAATAAACAGTTTGTTTTACGGGCTACCTTTTTAAATCTGTAGATTATTTACAGTTCTTTCTAGCTGTATAGGGTCTTGTAACTGGAACTGTATCATTTTGAATGAAAAACTTGGTCTTAACAACAAAGCCTCCATTCATGAGATAAATTAAATTCTGCTGAAGCGCTGTACTACACATGGATTCTGAATTTTCACTATCTACATTGAGATAGTCTAGATTTATTTTCTGTATATAAATAAAAGATCTGGATTGTCTATCTAAACTACAGTTTCTCAGAGCTATCTGTTTTACCAGTGCACTCCCTCTGTTCATGAAATACTGCTATCCATTTACTACAGTTGTCTTGTGCCTCGTGGAAAGCACAACCGCAGTATATTCTAGAAAATTTTCTGCATATGATTTCACAACCTGGTACCTTCCAAGTTCACATTCTTTCCTAGGTCTAAACATGGTTATAGAGATGCTACTTCAGAAAGTATTTATTACCTGTTGCAGTGGAGTAATCATTAAGTCACTGTATTAAAGCTACCGCAAAACTTCACTTGCAAATTATAATACTTCGTACAATCCACATTTTACATCTCTCATCCTTCCATTCGTATTGTGATCCCATTTGTTAAACTGTCATAGGCCTTAACTATCAGTACTATTAATAGTTATTAAGAAACAATTCAAAGCATGCTTAAGTCCTGGAGATCAAGATACAATCAGCATATAGTACCCTGCAAATTTATAATCCTCTGGGATTTAGAAACTATTAAATGACTTAGACAAAGCAAATTCCTTTTTCTGCTGAACTGTACAGGCATATCAGATTGCCTGGAAAAATAAGGCAGGACTGAAGGCACAAAGCTGAATACCAGGAGGGATACAAATATGTGCCTTAAAGGCTAGACTTTTCTTTTTAGAATTTATTTACCAGAGGTAGACTCTACAAAAGAAATAAAAATCTCCTCTCTAAAGCTATTACTACAAAAGAAAGCTTGCTGACATTCCAGCACAAGAGAACACAGAGAAGGGGATGCAGACAGGAAGCCTAAGTGTTAGCAGTCCCCTAAATAAATTTATTCTTAATGCACTATTAATTGTCTACTACTGTCACAGTTCTATTTTGGAAAAGCTGACTCTAGAAAAAGAACAGTTGCTGATGTTCTATGTCCCCTTACCCTCACTGTGAAGACTGTCAGTATAATTTGCAGAATTTGGATTCACAGATCTGTGTTGGAAAAGGGTGTATCCCATGAAATAAACTTATGAGGCCATCTCCTTAGGCCAGTTTATTTTTGCAAACACTTGAGAAGAAGAATTGCAATGTAGGGGGTGGAAGAAGGAGATATCCCTCATTAACTATCAAACAAGTGCAGCTAACATCAGAAATAACAGAGTAAGTCTGCTCTGTAATGCAAATATTTTTATATATGCATAAGGGAGGACATGCTTTGACAGAAGAAGTGATGTTTCTGAGAGCTGAACAGTACCACGCTCCTGAGAAAGCCCACATATACTTTGTATGTGGGTGTAATGATAACTTACTTTTGATATCTCGAAGCAATTGCCTCGAAGCAATAAAACAAGAAGGATGCTATAATAGCAAGCTTCACACGAGCATGTGACAACAGGGATAAAGTGAACTGAGAAAGCATCAGTTACCATCCTCTCCAATACTCTTACTCACCAATGGGTCACAAGACAATTTGATACATCTGCCAAAAACACGACGTAAATTTATAGTTTGCCACTGACASTGAGCTTAAAAAAGTACATCATGAAAATAACAGCATAGCTTGCATGGGGAYGTGCACAGGGGATACCCTCTGCAAGCTCCGGATCATTTATTCACTCGTGCTCAAACCTGAAATCGAGAAGCGGATCAGGCCCCATGAAAGGTTGGAGAGCCACAGCCTGTTTTAGTACGTGTATCTCGTAACAAAGATTAACAGTGTTTTTGACACCTTCCAACTCAAAACAATTTCTGTCCGCCACAATATTTACAAATTTTAAAAAGTAATAYTGGCTTTAAAATGCATATGCCTGATTGTTTGCCCCCCTCTAGTGCAGACTATTGGCCTACATGAATCATTTCTTTTGGTGTTTCTAGTCCCTTCTGTAACATTTCCATAAAAGACAGACAAAATTCAATGGCAACCTATGAAACTATGAAAAATACTGCTCTGATGGGAAACATAATACTTCCTGTATCTGTTTAGTAAAGCAGAAGCACAACTTATTTTACGTGGACTTTAAATTCTAATACTCAGAGCAGGAAGACACACCTAAAGAAAATTAACTTCAAATATAAATAATCAGCATTGCTCAATCTAGTAAACATTTGTTAATATGTACAGGTATATGTTTTATCTCTAATTTTCTCAGTCTGATGGGACCATTTCTTAAACCTCTCTGCTTTAAAGCACTTCTCCCAAAGTATTTTTCCCCTCCACTTGTGCTAGCTGAGCGTCTTCATTACTTCCAGCCTAAATGGGATGCAGTGATTCACTCTGCAGTTATACAGGACATTACTGTGTTCTGAGCACATGGGAAGAGCGTTACAGAAAGCTCTGCCAGAACATTCCCGCTAGAGAAGACCGATGTCTCCCTTTGAAGAATCGCCAGTCTCTGTCTGTTATCCGCATTTAAAAATGTAAGTTGTGATCCTGCAACATGATCTCCTAGCTCCTGTGTCCGTACATCATTCTAGTGACTTCAGGATCAGAGCCTTYCTCTGGGCTCGGGATACAGTCTGCATTAGCCCTTGTCTTCTTTAATATTTAATTCTGCTCCCAGAATAGGAAGCATGAAGGTGCAAAGCAGCAGAAAATTGGATAGCATTTACAAATTAACATTATGTGAACTAACAAGTAAACACGGTATCTTGCAGATGTTTCTAGAACATCTAGAACAGCTGTATTTTTAGTGYATGTCATGCATGAATATATTTGTATGAATGGAAAATAAATAAAATACTACATGTAATTTACTAGTTTGAACCATTATTAACTGCCCYCCTTACTCTTTTTTTCTCCTGTGCAGAAGAAGCCTCCATGCACTTGGTACATGCTAATAAAATAACTAGAGTAACTATAGTAGTAAAGGTGGTTCACCAGTTCACTTCACTCATGCTAAAACACTTCAAAAAGCAAAATGGGATTTAAAAGCTAAACAGACCAGAGCACAGCTACAATTCAACTGAAGCACAGTGAAAGCATGGTAAAGGATGCCACAAAGGCTGGGGTGGGGGAAATGTTTAGCGTATTCCAAAAGGCCATCAGAAGGAAACCCCCAAATTACACACGGTTTGTGAAAGCCAAATTCCTGGGAACAACAGCAAGGATAGTATGGACCCATCTCACAAAGAAAGYTAGTGGAAAATCTATCATAAGGTCCCCAAATCCAAAGTTGAGGAAAGCCCATTCTGCTCCAGCATGTCCATCTATCAGGCTGAACAGGTGATATCAGAGATGATAAGTYAGCGTATTTTCCACTATCAGCAGATCAGCTCCAATAACCAAGGGAATTTCTYCCCCATTCCTTAATTTTATCATTCTTAGGAGACATAGTCAAAGGGATACTTTCAGTACACAGGACGTAGCACGTCTCACTAGTGTTCTTCTGTGTTCTGCTCACATAGAATAGCCTGGAAAGACCTTGGTCCTCACAAAACAGTTGTCTTAATCCCGTGTGAGGCTAGGGCTCCTTCAAACATGCAACCCCCTCCCAGCACTTTATGACTGCATGTCCATTTTATGGTGATTATCATTGCCCCCCAAAAAACAAAGCATGTAAATATCCCTTCAAAAATAACTTTGCGAGGCTGAACCCTGACAAATGTCCAGAAGATTAGGGAGCATTTTGTTACAAAGTAATGTTAGTTCTTTCTTTCGGAGGAGACAAGACAAAGGTTATGTTGTCACATTGGTATAAAACAGACGAAAACTCAGAAGGCAGGAAGTTTTAAGGGAAACTCAGTATGGGTCATTGTCTGCATTGTTCTCCACTCATCGTTTTTTATCTTAAGGGAAAAACAGGAAGGAAGGAAGAGGACTGGTTTTCCAAGGCCTTTGGAAGGGGTAAAACTGGTAAAATATAGCAGAACTTCTAGGAATACGGAAATAGTATCTTTTACTACATCACCTGCAATAGTTGGAAAAGACAGAGAAGCTTTCAGGCACACAACCRCACCTTCACATGTGGGACAGAAGTATCAATCTTAAGTGTGAAAATTCAGATAAGTTTTCAGAGAAATCAGGACTTTAATGGATCGTGGGTATAATGCTATTACTGCCCTATTTCCTGGAGGAAGCTCCTTACTTTTACATTACTGCTGATGACACTTACTCACCTATGAAAGCAGTTTTACAGCAGCAGGTATATACATGATCCAAATGTGTGATTCTTCAAAATGCATGCAGTGCCACAGGGTCATCCAGTCATCTGTTTTCATCAGCTTTAAATATTTGCTGCCTATTTTAAATGTACTTTTTATCAGAAACATTAACATTAAAAAAATAAGAGCATACACAGTGTTTGAAATCCTATCTGAAGACAAAAAGTGTTCAGGATCTATAGGGCAATTATGGTCTAAAACTGTTCTTCATTTTTGTAATTCCAAGAATTCACTCAAATAAGAGAACTCAGTTTAGAAAAATAATACAGGAGACAACACTGCAGTAAGAAACTTTGGCAAAGCAGGGGCATGGTTTTACTGTCCATTATGAAAACTGCAAGTTATGTTTACTCTATCTTTACAATATAAATGAAACCTAYCTTGTTATTTCAGAGAAAGTGTGATTCCTTGAATTAAGGAAATGGAAAAACATGAATTGTCATAAAAAAAAYAACCACCTGCTTTTGGTGTGTTCTTTTTAATTCTGAATATTTTTAGCACTTTTCTATAACTAACCACATGTAGTATGTTTTGTAATAAACAGAAAGCACAGTCTTATAGGTGATAAAYGGTTTGGAAGATTTTACTCATGCAGGAGTAGTGGGAAATAGCACTAGACAATTAACATCACTTGTTGCAGAATTCCATATTATAATTAAAAAATTAAACTTCCAAGGACAAGCAAGCACAAACTTACATAGTGCTACCTTTCTAAACCTGCATTTAGGTACATCCATGTCCTCCCCTCACAGTTTTGCCTATCTAAACTCTAGTGATTCTTTCTCGATGCACTAGTTAGAATATTTTGAGGATCCTACCAGGACACTCAAGAAACAGTGTGTCTTTTATGTCACATAGTTCAGCTGGCAGCAATAGCAATAGTCTATCTGGGAGGAAAACTAAACACAAAACCTTAGRAGAAACAAGGAGTGTTTAGCAAGTCAAAGAGTAGTTTATTGCTATTAGTGATGAGTAATGGTTCACCATTAAGCAGAAGGGCTTTTAAGCGTTCTACTGGAATTTGTCCTGAGCCATTCTTCAGTTGCTCCTTTAGATGATACAATACTGTATACACTTAAAACATTTGAATATTGCATGAAAATAATGAGTCTGTGAACATGTGAAATGAAAACAGTTCAAACTAAACCTGACAAATCAGTAAAATGTCTTGAAGAAAGCTCTATGCAGATTAGCAAGGAGAAATGTGAAGTTCTGCTCTTCTCCAGTAACAAGTGACTGCAAAGAATATAGGATGGAGAACTACTGGCAGGGTAGCAGCACTGAGGAAAACGATCTGGGAATGACAGTGGATCACAACTGAACCTGATTCAAAAGTGTCATGCTGTTATAAAGGCAAACACCACACTGGAATGCATATATAGGAAAACTGTCTCTAGATATCTGAAGTATTTCTTCCATTCTACTCAGGGCTGGAAAGTTTTGGGTGGAATATTGTCCCTGCTTTTTGGCACAAAATTCAAGAGCATGGACCAGTTGGAGAGAATCCACAAAACAGCCATGAAACCCATCAAATTTTAGAAAACTTAATCTATGAAAACTATAGATTGGGGTACTTTAATCCTGAGAAGTTTGAAAATAGACTGATAGTTGTCTCAACCTTTTAACAGTTCAGAGTAGAGAAGAAGAGAATAAAATATTTCTCTGTGTTCTCTGAAGACAGAACAAAGACTCATGAGCTGAAATAAGTAAGGAATATTTAGATTATTTTTAACTCTAAAGGTAGTGAAATATTGGAAGACATTGGCTGGGGAAAACGTGAAGTCCTTATTCTTGGAGATCGTCAAGAAAATATTGGATAAATGTGTCAGGAATAGCAGGAGCATATCTGATTCTGCCTGAAAGTAGGGAACTCTTCCAGTCATACTTTCTATGATGTTCATGGAAGATTCCCATCTACACCACAGCCTTAAAAAGGGAGAAGAAGCAAGACTATTCTGTGATAGAGAGGCCCTAAAATTTACCATATATTTTTTATCCAAAGACTACAAAATAAGAAGTCATTTAGCAGAGGACAACCCCCTTTTAGGAATCTAAGCACTTGGCATGCTACAGATTGCTGTAACCCTTGTTTCTCTCAGAGTATTTTCTCTGTGCTGATCCCTCCTTCTCTCTCCTAGCTTCAGATGATCCTCTGATTTCCTTTAGGAAAAAGAATATTGAGGAAGGTTTGGCAGATATTGGTGAAAAATAAAATAAAAGGGTGAAGACAAAATAAGTCAGGAAACAAAGGCAATGAAATGTAATAGGACGGGGGGGGGGAAAGAAGATTAAAAGTCAGTGGATGGAAAAACATTCAGGGAAAGTTAAATATGATGCAAATTAAAGTGAAAATGGAAACACCAATCTGSTCTATGGGTATCAGAATAATCATTACATTTCCCAGGATCGGTGTTATGATCCAGGAGTAGAAATCTTGATATTCATGTTTTTGTCCCAGTTTTGCTAGACTTTGTTAAGTCATTTAAGACAGGAATTTAAAAAAGGTTTTTATTGACCTAAATGCTGAACATTTTATGATCCATGATTCTTCATCTGCGATGAGAAGCCATTTAACACCAATATGAGCAGATGTTAGCCACCTCTGAGTACTTTTTAGTGTTCCGCTTCTGTATTCAAGGATAATGAGAATAATAAACCCTTCATATTCCACAGCACTATTCTGAGAAATAACTCACTGTTGCTTTTCAGGTACTCAAACACTACCTTGAAAAAAGCCCAATAAAGACATGGTAGCAAGAAACATTTAGAAGGCTGGCAAAGCTATAAAAGTGCTGTAAATGAAAAAGTGTAAAATAAATCAAAATCATAACCTACTGCAAGCAGATGGAAAACAACACATAATAATTACCAACATCTTTAGCATTTGTTCTCAGTCATCCAAAGTTAATTTGACATTTAAAGAAGTCAAAGCTAGCTGTTCCGCATAAGCCAGTTATCTACCACTGTAAATCTAGCTGCATGCTAAGYGTCTTTCCCTCCTAGTCCTTAAAATCTTAATGAATTATGAAATGTGCCAGCCATGTAGGTATGGAGAAAGAAGTCTTCTGTGTAGGAAACTCTAAGAATAGCAATAGCTGTGAATAATCCCACAGATGTAATTCGAGAAAACATATTTACATACAGGGAATTGTTTTAACTTTTACCTCTAGAATGAAAGGTCTCTGCCCCAAACCCTCACTACTAAGGCCACTTTTGGACATCTCCAATGAAGCTGCCATTTCTGGCAGTTTAAGTGATATGGACACCTGTCCCTCCCAGAGCTAAACTAAGACTACAACTCATCTCACAGACACTACCAAACAGCCTGCATGCGTTAGCAACCTTGTCACTTATTCACCTGGCCTGGATTCAAAACATTGACCTAGAAGTGAAAGGTTTCCCCCAGCCATCCAGTCTCAACCTGTAAATTAAAAGTCCATCCCCAATAAAAGGTTATCGTTCATCATGAGTTGGGGTGAAGGAGCTATTAGAATAATACACTTGGAAGGCTTAGCAATAGTGAAATGCTTTCAATTAATATTGCCACCACCCTGCTAAGGGCTGACAAAGGCAAGATTTTGCAAGTCAGCTTTCTCCTGGATGAGACAGACTATTTTTGCAGAATAGTTTATTTACATTAAATGCAGAAATCCTTGAACAAAGCTGATCACAAATAGCATCCAGACAATACCCTCTTTGAGAAGACTCTGTCTGAACAGCAATGTCATGTTGTCCTGTAAGAGCTCTGTATAATTAATTCTAGCTCAATGGAGTACAATGGGGAGAAATCTTTTGCTGTCTGCAATAATCTTACCTCACTATTTCCCCTCCTATTTCAAAAAGAATATGAATCATGTAATTTACAGTTATRCACTATATCTCCAGTGACTGTATCCCGCTTGTCTTCTATGTAAAGTAACAAGTATGCTAACATGTATTAGTATCTCCTGGTGATCCTTGTCACAAAAGCAGTAATACCTTACAATTTTTTGATTGCTTACAGTTCTTTACTGCATTAAAAAGTGCAAGGTAAAAGAAAGAGTGAAAGTTACCATATAATGAACAGAAGAATGTAGTTACAAAATATTAAGTAAATGGCATAATCTGTGAAGAAAATGTGAAGTTCACAGATTACCAACAAATCTCCCAGTTAGACTAGTGCCCATATTAAATTATTTTCTCTAATGAGAGTGAAAAGACAAGTGAGTAAAGACTTTGAAGGATTCAGCATTTGAGTCCTTGCCTTACCACAGCTTTTTGTTTAACTTTTTTTCAAGTAATCAAACCTCTTTATGCCTCTGTCCAAAATCCTTATCCCTGAGCTGAGATTTAAATGTGCCACAAAGACTGAGTGTTCCAAATGCAGAATTAGGAGGACTCTGCTGATCTCCAAAACTGATGGATGGTGGGATAGCTTCGGGTGTTCACACAAATCTAAAATGCTGAAGCAAGCGAATGAGCTTCTACTTCACAAGCCTCAAAAACAATCATTGGTGAAAAAAGTGGCWGTGAATCAAGCACATTCAGAAGCACAGTTGTTAAATGGGAGTAAAGTTGAAGAATAAACAAACAAACAACAAAGGGACTAATGGAACAAATGCAGTTTTGAATAATCTATTTTTGGCCATTGGCTAAAATGATTTTGTATTTCCCTTGGAGCAAAAGTTTATGAACAAGTTGATCTCTTTTAGTAAATCATATTGTTCTAGCAGTTAATAATTTAACATTTCACAGATCACATTATTTTTTTACATGCAGTACAATGCCAAATTCTGCCATTCAAAATGGCCCCTACTGAAATTTGCAGAAACACAGAAGCATCAGCCCCAAGGACTCGTGCCTGCTCGATAGAGACGGTGCTCTCGCACGCCATGGCTGAGCGTTCCGCATCCAGACTGAACCTCTGAGGGCTRCGTCAGGTGTTTGCACACAGCAAAACAATAGTTACTAGGGTAAACTAACTTTACAGCTTACTAACCAAATACTRTCTGTTCTAATATACTGCACTTCGCAGAGCTTGAGTTTACACTATAAAAACAAGTCATTCCGACATTGCAGCTTAAAGCAGTACAGCTATAGCAAATATCTTACAGTCTTCCACATCACAAAGTATTTTACAACACAAACCTTTTTGCAACCCATACCTACAGAGAAGCCAGTTCACTCCCAGTTGGGAGAGAGTACTAAAACAGATTTATCACTACACTGCACAAAGCTGTGTACAGCAAAAAAAAAGTACCAATTTTTATAAGAATTTTAATGGACTCTATCACTTATGCAATAAAGACTCCATCTWTATATTTATGTAAGAGATATATATTTATAACTCATAAAGCACTGTCCTAAAGATATCCCCTCCCAATTAGGCAGGACTTGAGGAACCTAAGCAAAGGACTTGTAGAGCATGAAGTGTGTACGGCTGTTAGAAACTCCAGTGAATTGATGCATGGATCATATACAGATTTAACTACTGAAAAACTAAGAAACAGGCAGACAGAGAAAAGTATTTAGTATGTAATGGGATCAAAATATCCAAATAAAAGTTGAACTGTTATATGGCAAAAAGAAATCCATATCTCTACATGGTTCAGCAAGAGTTAATTCTGAAGCACAACCTTCCATGTTCCTTCCTTCAGTATTTCCACCTCACAAGATTATCAACGAACTGGAAGGCATCTTGAGAAAAGGAATTCACAGTAAAATGCTACCAGGATTGAAGGGARCAGTTCAGTAATGGAAAAAAAAAAAGAAAAAAGAAAAAAAGAGGCTAGCCATCCTTCTATTTTCTCTCTCCTATATTCTTTCTCAGCTGTACAACTCTCTTTTGCTATYAGGGAATAAAAGTAGAACCTCTTGAGAGTTAAAAATAGAGTGTGGGTAATCCAAAAAGGGTCTTGAATGTAGCGGTGGTTCTGCAGAGGCAAATCAGCCTATGTGCTTTATAAAGTGAATGTGATAAGTTCTTCAGACTGATGYTTTCTCTCGAGTATTTTAAACAATGAACCTGCATTACTACTGCCCCACCAGTGCCAAATGAACCTTCCTATTAGGAGACCTTATTTCCAATTCTCCTTCCCAGGACTCAGGGCCTTCTTCCACCAGCTATGCCCTACAGTTCTTGTCTGGTTTACTAAGAATTCCTGCACTACTATGGAAAGTGCTGCCTTTTTTTTTTTTTTTTTTTTTTCCCCAGAAGATACATATATAAATAATCAAATGCTATTTATGGTGCCATGAAATAAATATTCACATATTATAGTATGGAAGAAACTAAAGGTATGCTCTCTGGAAATAGAAGGATTAATTAAAGTAGGCTAATCCAGGATTTAGTTGACTGGATTTCCAAATGTCTTTCCCTTGCTTTCTCTGTTCATTTTCTTCACTGTGCTGTCTRTATCTACTAATTATATACTGCATTGCCAGGTGAGTAAGTAAATCCATTATAAATTAGTCAAAACAGTCAGTCAGAGTGGGATGAAAGTATTTTCCTGCCCAATTTATCAACATTCTTTAAAACACTTTGATAAGCAGAAAAGCATGTCTTCTASTTGACAAAGTTACAAAAGATCTTGCAAGCATTTTCAATGGCACACACTTCAGTACACATCTGCTTCGGTTTTAAGTCTCTGACACCAATAAATGATGGGGAAAAAAGATATGTTGATTGTCAGACACTGAGATACTTGCACAGTAAGTTAATGTCTATGTACTCTGTTATGTAATAGACTTGAAGCCTACCAAAACTAGTTTCACCCGTGACCTGAACTAAGGTTTCAGTTGAGATTCTTACAGAGAAAGGAAAACCTTGTGCATTAATTCACTATTATGTAATACCAAGCTTCTCTCTGGCACAYATGCTGAGTTACAGAACACAAGATTTCTCAGTCTGCAAAGTATTTAATCTGTCCAAGTTAACTTCTTTAACGATTATGGTAACTGATGATTAAGATGGAACATTTTTAAATTTTTATTTCATGCTTGTTTTAAGCATCTACCCTTAAAAAAGTTGCTGACTTCTGCTGTTAAAGGTGCTGCTTATATATACYGGGTTGATTTTTAAGCTCTGTAATGTTTTTATGAGAAACTAGGTAYAGAATAACATTTTCTAAAGCATTTAAAATATCCTGTAAGCCAAATGGCTTTCAGAAAAAATMCAGAAATCTGGAATAATTCCTAAATAATTTTTAAAGAGATGTAGTTTCCTGAAATACTGAGCTTTTCTTACAAACAGAATAAAAAGCACAACAGTACTTACAGTCCATGGATAGCTTAATTATATATGCATATAAAATTTATCTAAGTAACTTTTTCTTAAGTCCTCAACTAAAAATAGTTGAAGAAATAATATGCAAAGGYGGCTGTAACAGCTGAAAGCATAAACATCTGTGTTTTAAAGAGTACCTACCATACTTGTGGTAAGCAAACCTCTTTGTCAATTAAACATACAGTTCTTTGTTTATAGCCCATCTATTCTTAACAACACCTCTGCTGTATCATGGAAATGAAGGCCACAGGCAAAAACA
This sequence comes from Rhea americana, assembly GCF_003343005.1. Lineage (NCBI taxonomy): Eukaryota > Metazoa > Chordata > Aves > Rheiformes > Rheidae > Rhea > Rhea americana. The sequence goes on from NW_028185450.1 coordinate 2,584,469, forward strand.
ACGCAAGCAATCTTCAGCCTCAGGTATGGTGGGTTTTTTGACTTCAAATATTAATGGCAGATGGGTAATATGTGCATTATGCATAATACATACATGTGCAGATATAATTGCTTGTGGGGCTGCACTGCAAACTACATTATTGAAATGACTTAGGATTAAAAAAGTAGTAGGAACAGTTTGTTTATTTTTCAGTCCAAATTATTTCAATGTTCTGGTGTACAGCAGAAGATAGTTGTGCCAGCAAATGAAGGGGACTGCACTTCTTTGGCTAGGAGTAGAGTGAAGGATGGCAGAATGTTGTAAACCAGCTGTTCCACCAAAGAAAATGTATGGTGGAACTACAGCTGCAGATTAAATTGGGTTTCCATAGCCTAAAGAAAGYCAGGTAACAACCCAGCACCACACAATCGTTTATGCAATTTTTTATTTGCATTTAATATAACTGGTTGCCAGTTTTCTTGGAGTCTCWTATGCAAAAGTGCAATGCCTTAAGTTTTGAAGCTCTGAAAAGCTACACTGGTGCCAAGATTAAACATAAAACAGTTAAAAAGAATCACTCAATGCTAGATGGTTAAGCCATCTAGCAGTGCCAAAATTGCAGACTGATCTTCAGAGGTGCTAAATAGAAGTTCGTCCTGACGTCAGTGGAAATGACTCGGTGTTCAACATCTATAAAAAATACTAAGGTTTCCTTAGATACTTAAGGAATAATCACAGGTGCTAAGTTTAGCCTAGGGCGGTCCCTTTCCCCAGACTCCTGCTATGGTAATGGAGGGGGGAGGCTTTGCTAGGGGGCAGCTCAGAGCAGAAGCAATGTGTTCTCAATTCGGTTCTGTTAGCTGTTACCAAATAAAGTTAGTTGTTATCAAATAAAGTAATAGATAGCTGGACTGATGTTGCTTACAACTTTTTGAAGAAAAAAAAAGAACAACCATCAGATTTCAAGTTTAAGAGCTTCTGATGGCTAAGAGCAGTTGGGAAGAAGCATTTGAATTAAATGAGAGCTATCCTATCTAATTCACACCAACTAAAATAAACACTTAACACTTTTCATGTGTAAAGCCATCACATAAGAAATAAARCCACTATTTTGGAGATGATGACAAGGACAAAATGTTATGTCCTCATAATGCAAAAGTAGGGCAAATTGGGACTAGACATAGGAGCAGCTGCATCCATTCTTGCACAAAGAAAATAAATTCAAGACTACTTTTTTTCACCTGTGTAGTCACTTGGAAATTTAAGAGATGAATGTAGGAACTATCTAATGGGCAGCTTCTGCTTCCCTCTGGACAGTCCTTCTAAAAAATTAAATATATTTCTATAAGCTGACAGGGACACTTTCATAAAGTTCCCCMCACACACACTGTATTTCAAAGTCTTCTATCTTTGTTTCTATAGATGCTGTTTTCCAGCACCTGTAACAGAGGAAAATCAGTACTGCAATTATACCTACCCTACAAACCTTTCACACCAACAGTTTGAGTATTAGTAGAATCATGCCATCTTGGTTTGCATCTAAGAGTTAGAAAAAGAGCATTGCATAGCASCTCTGTAGATTATGATCACTTCATGCATCAGTCTCTCAATCCGAAGCAYACTGAAATCCAGCAAATCCAGTGATAACATTGAAAGAACAAATGTCACACATCCCTATCACAGCTTTTCAAGAAAGGATGTTCTTCAAACACTTGAAGACTTGAAAATCACCCCAAACTACTAGTAATGAAATTAATTCAGGAGGAAACGGACTGCTTGATGTGAGTACGTATTTCTTCTGCAATCAGCTGAGAGAAAGAATGCACAGCCATTAAAATACATTTACTCAGAGTCAGCAGTATTTCACAGCACAYGAGAGGAGTACAACCTCAGATACATGCCATTTATGTGGACAATTAGGACTCAGAGGACTTGGCATTGTGCTTGGCACTAAAGCCATCCATAATGGGTCAGTTTTATCAAGTATATAAACATTTATATTTGTTTGCTTGCAAGGATATAAAATAACATGGGTAAGGGACCTCTTTTGTCTTGGGACAAAGCTAAGTAGCCCAAATTTCCATTCAGTTCTGTTCCATTGCACTGTTTCTTCCTGTATCATGTCCGTCTACATTCCAGATGAATAATCCAACACATTCTTCTGTAAGCAAGCTCTGCAACACATCTAAAATACTACCAATATCCATATAGTATTTGCAATTCATAATTAAAGAAAATCCTGTTTTTCAATCACTGAAATTTCTTCAGTAGAACTGTACCACACAATAAAGAAATGACCACCTAAACTAAATGTCATTAAATTAATCGGAATTTATGCAACAGTAAGGAGATTTATGTTAGGGATTTGGTATTTGATTTTTCAGTCATGATGATGAAATCTTTTTTGTCTTGTAAGAGAATGAGAGAGCTTTACTGGAAGATTTTGAACTGCGTCACCCCATTGGCCAAAAGCCATCAAAATTTAGTTTGCAGAGTAGTTTGATTAGGAAAAGTGTGACATGTAATCAATTTATTTTCTTACTGGTATCCACTAGTTTTTAGAATATACCTGAACCCTACCTGTGCTGGCACGGGGCTACAAACTCATTTCATGAGTGGAGGTTCCCTATTTAAAGCCATCTCGGGGTCAAGACCCTCAACGCTCTTCCAAAGCACCTCCCTTGCCTCTCTGTTCAACTCTCCAATGACACAAACATAGATGCATGGCAAAATGCAGGCTTCCCTCCCCCAAGGGATTATAGCAAAGTCCACTGATTAACACACAGCTTTCCTCTAGCTCTTAAGCACCTTGGTTTCAGCTTATGGAAACCCACTTAGACCCACACTTTCTTCCAATCCGTATTGTTTTACTAATTGGATCGGTGTATCTGCAGATATTTTACTACACAAATTTCAGGAGAGACTGTGGTGTATACCCACGATCAGGGAGGAAAGTGATAGCCTTTGCTTTCCCTCACAAAGTGGCTAWTTATCATTTCTTCTCATAACCATACAGTTTTGCTGCTGGTAGATTATTAGGGGGTGGGTGACAATTAACAGCTAACCTGAGACTGTAGAAATTGTCCATTTGACAATGCTTACAAAAATATCCAGAGCCTGGAACGGGTCAACTTTGACAGCGCTGGCTGAGTTCAAGAGAAGAAAATAATATTGAGTAATATATTGATTTCACAYATTTGATATTGATAAAGACTTTCCCATTATAAAATTCCACCTCCAAAAACATTTCTAGTTAAGGGAATTTTGTAATAGCTTTATTTGAATTTTCCTTCACATACAGGCTCCACAGTATTCACTGCTCCCTCAGCTGCACACCTTATTGATAGCTTCCAAGATAGAATATGAAGCACCCTGACAAAATATGATCGTTGCACTATCCTTTCAGCATGCTCCTCTCAAACACCATTCCATGCAAATAACATCAGCAAGAGGAATTTAACATGTTACTATTTTAACAAGCACTAATCTCTAAGAGGCCAATCATACAGAACAAGCCATAAACACAGCCCATATTTCTACATCTCTACCCTCATGGCAACTCTCTATAGGAGAGAGACTGCAACTGCATGTCCTCTGTTGCATCAGTGGCTAATATTTAAGGCAGTTATAATCAYAGTATATACTGAAAAATCAGGATGCAGTGTGGTAGAAAGAATGGAGTTCATTGACTAGCAAGCTCTGAGTGAGACTCTATGTGGTGCCATCTACCACCTGGAAAGTCAAAGAGTCTACAGGATTTAAAAGGAGATAGCAGATTTTTTGTGTATGTGCTCCTAACACTAAAGCTGTTGGCACTCACTGTTTAAAAAGTCTTGCTGCACCTGTAGAAGAAGCATTTGGCCTTAAGAGCGCTGAAACTTCATGTTGTCACAAAGCATACTTTTTGCATCTGTAGCGGCATATATCATTTGGTATCACGTTGTTCTTCTAGAGAAGATAGACACAATACTAGCTGAATACTAACAGAAGAATAGATCTAAGAAGTTGTGGCTTTTTTTTTTTTTTTTTTTTTTTAAACTACTACTAGCAATAGGAAATCCTGTAGAACTTGTAGAACCTATAGAACCTACAGAAATTCCAGGACACCTACAGCATCCTAATCTTGTGGATAAAAGGAAAGGAAGGCAAGAATTGTAGTACAGGACTCAGAATATCATATAATTTCTGCACAGAATATCATTCTACCCTCTGCCCTGGCACATAGAGGATTTTCCTCCTTCCAAATGAAGTCCTCTCCTGAAGTTAGTCCTAAAGCTATTTAACCCGGCACACCCATAAGAAACAACCAACTAATAACAGGGAAGTGCTAAGAATGAGAAAGCAAACACTTTCTTTAAAAAGAGTGCATATTTTTGATCCTTCACACATCCTACTTTCATGAAATCAGAATCAGATCAGAAATCCTGTTCTGATTCACGTAGAGAAGGGAATCTCTGTGCCTTCTCAAAAGTCCCACTGAGATTCCATGTGGGTACATAGTGTCACTTCATTGAAAACTCTCAAGGGATGGACTGTTTCTCTGTGTGCTGTGGGACCTTTAGCCCAAAACTATTGAAGCAAAAATTTTGCACCACCTACAAAACCCTTACTCTGATTATTTCCAGAGACCTAGGCTGGAATGCGCTGTAAGCAGTGTAAGTATTGTTATGTTATTCATGAAAATGATTTCAGTCCTAAGCTTATCAGTCCATATGGAGTGGTTCTGCAGTACTGAATTTTAATGATCGTGCCCAGTCTCTCCTGGCAACACTTTTCTTCGTTACATTTCTTTTTCATTTATTCAGGCTTGGTCATTCCTCTCCTATTCCTGGTTGAAGAACAAAGCTATTCCCTTCCACTACTTCATCTGTCTTCTCACATACCAGTAGACTTTCCCCCAGGAAGACATTTCTGGTAAGAAATCGATTTAGAGTCCATCCACAGAAGACAGTACAGACTTCAGAGTGAATCCAGGCCATTGCCTGTAAATCTATTTATAGACACAGCAGTCAGACTGAACAAAAGGTCAATTTCTCTTTCAGGTTACAATAAACCCCTTGAATCTGCTGAATTTACGAAATGGCACCAACAGAAGTAAAAGGACAATTTTGTCCGTAATTCATAGTGCTGGCAGCTCTTTCCAAAGACTTTTTTCTACTTGTGGCTTCTAAAGCATTTTTTTTTAATTTGCAAGAACAGAAGGAGCTATATTACCAGCCAAAGGAGGTAACATAGATTAATCCTTTATAGGTCACACTGAAAATTTAATCTAGTAGGGACTGCCAAAGACTGGAAAGATACAACTTCTTTCCCCAATAAACTTTTCTGTAGTCCTCACTCACACACAGCATCCAGTGTAATTAAGAYAACTTACATTCGGAAGGAGTAACCATATCAGGCAAATAAATACTCTAAGTCTTGCTGTTTATTCTGTATCAGTGCAAAAAGACATCAAAATGGTCAGAAATTGCATTGACGCCTACATTAAGACCCTTCTGCACTAACATAGTAGTGAAAGGTAGCATCAGGGCCATACAGGAAGCTGGAATAAGACTCTTCATCTATAGTAATATCAGTAAGGCCAGGAGCGTTTTCAGTTTTTTCCTTACACACATCAGTGCAAGAGTGMCAGAGATGTGTCTTAACGACTGCAGAAGACAAGTATGAAATGTGTGAAGCTAGTTTAGTCTTTTACGAGTACCCTGAAGAACAGATCAAACCTGTTTCACAACCTTCATATCTTTTATTTCTATCCTGAAGGCTCAAGGGTTCYTTTAATAACAATGTTTTATCACAGAATCACGGAATGGTTGAGGTTGGAAGGGAACTCTGGAGATCATCTAGTCYAACCTCCCTGCTCAGCAGGGTCATCTAGAGCATGTTAGACAGGGTTGCATCCAGGCGGGCCTTGAATCTCTCCATTGAAGGAGACTCCACAACCTCCCTAGGCAACCTGGTCCAGTGCTCCGTCACTCTCACAGGGCAGAAATTCCCCCTCACGGTCAGACAGAACTTCCTGTGCTTCARTTTCTGCCCATTGCCTCTTGTCCTGTCACACGGGACAACTGAGAAGAGTTTGTCCCCCTCCCCTTGACACCCTCCCTTCAGGTACTTGTACACGTTGATAAGATCCCCCCTCAGTCTTCTCTTCCCCAGGCTGAAGAGGCCCAGCTCTCGCAGCCGTTCCTCTTGGGGCAGATGCTCCAGCCCTCTGATCATCTTTGTAGCCCTGCGCTGGACTCTCTCCACTAGCTCCATGTCTCTCTTGAGACATTTATGACAATAAATGACCTTTATGACAAGGGTTTTTTTTTTAAAAAAAAGCATGTCCTAAAATAAATTATTTCTGACAAGAGTTATCTAAAAATAGAACGTGTGCAAAAGACAAATCTTACTGCCTGTTACTTAGGGTGTAGCTGTGTTTCCATTTAGGAGTGTGAACTTTGCAGCTGACACATGGAAGCTCCTAGACCAAGAAATGTTGTTTTCTTTATGAACTTATGGTTGTTTCTGTATCATCTTCCAAAAACACCCTTTCCCTGTCTTCAGGTATGCCCTTAACACCCATCACTGCCAGAACCACCATTTGCTCTCTGCCCTAGCTTCCAGTTTTAACAAAACACACTTTCATCAGTGGATTTATTAACCACAGAGCACAGAAATTTACTAAAACAGATGCAGTTCTGTAAACTCATTAATTTTGAAAAACATACATCCTGTAGAATTTTCCTTACTTTCTAAATATTATTTTCAAGTTCCAAAATAATAATTTCAAAATTTGTTTTCTAGCATTAATGAGAAAAAGAAGGGAAGAAAAAGCACTACTTAACACACAACTCAATAATTAGTGTTGGCAATTCAGACTGGAAACGATACAGTATTTTTTTATTTGGGTAGCATCATTGTCCTTCGTTTCCTAAGCTAAGGGATGTTGTCTTCTCCTATATCCCTTTTACTTATATTGAAATACAGGCTAGCGGAGGCTAAGAGAGCTTTGTATATTTTGTTGGACTTTTTTTGGAAACTTAAGAAATAATTTTAACATGGAGAGAAGAGATATCAGGTTTTAAATCTTCCACTATGAGCTAGTATGACCTTTACTTCCGCTCCACTCCAGCAAGGTAGTGATCAAAAGATAGCTAACCACTGGTATGGTATGTTTACCATAAAACCAACAACTACTTCTATCAGTAGATCAAAATGTTCAAAATGTTTGCATCAAAATGCAAATCATCACTGTTGTCCTATTTTTACCAGAGGGAAAATTGAGGTGAAAGAAGGTGAACAGATCTTGCCTAATGTTACAGGGCAGAGTTAAGAAAGCATCCCAGCCCACGTCCAGTGCTGCTCTACCATCCTCCAAGCCATTCAGGCTCTGCTTTTTAATTTCCACTTAGTTCAGAGGAAATAAAGGGCCACTGTCATGTATCTTCCTGGTGCTGTTCAAGTTAATAACGAAGTGGAGTACACATAGACATTGGTAGCGTATTGGGTCAAGCAGTAGAATTCCATAGTTTCAAATCTCATGGTTCCCATCTACATGTTCAAAAGACACCAAAGGTGTAGTTTTATAATTAGTTCCTACTGAAGACATGTCCACCCGAAATATAATGAATATAACAAATTAATCATTTCATTATTTAGATTTTCTTTAAAATTTGTTCCTGAACTTTCCCAATATATGTTGCTTTCCAACACGACTGGAAATTCCAACCATCCTGTGCAAGTTTCTTACCAACAGCATGTCTAAAGCAGCAAATTGYTGTATTTTCTTGATTTCTTGATTTGACATAGTCTAAATGTTACCCTAACCAAAGCATTTAAAGTGGTGTCCACATTCGCAGAGGAACAGCYAAGCTACTACTCAGCCTCCTTTCATATAGTGCACTTCATATTTACTCAGACATCTGCAACCATGAATTCTACACCAAGGAGTCTGGATTAGTGCAGACCATAATACTCTATGAACTGTGGTTATAATTAGGCATCGCATCCATTGTAATCCTATGGACGTCATCATGTGTTACCAGCATCTGTTGACAGATCTCATACCATGCATATCACTGAAATGGCAAGTCTGGAGAGGGCAGCCCACAATAGAAACAATGGCATTTATTTTTGGTTTGTTCCAAGACTGTCTCATAGAAAATATATGCTGTCAACTGCCAAGGCTCCACTGAGATCACCTTTCAATATTATATTACCAGTTTGAACAAAGATCTGTGCCCAGGTATCTACAATCTTTTCTTCATAAATAAGGGAATAAAAAATGCACTCTCAGCAATTGTTATAGCACCATTAAAAAAGAGACRGAAGCCTTCAAATTTTATAAAATCTATCAATCTCTTTATCATGAGAGTAYTTATTTTTCATGTAGTAATATAATCAGATTCCTTTCCAAGACAAGAAATGAGGATGWCCATTCTTAGATCTTATTTAAATGTGGTATCACTTTAATATCAAAGACAAGTGTTAGGGACATAAAATAATACAGCAAAAATCTCTCTATTCTATGAACGTAAGCTTTAATTTACCAGTGTGGAAACTGTTGACTTTCCACTGAAGTGCTATCTGTTTGGACGAATAGAAGCAAAGAATTTGCCATAGGGTCTTATACTAACTACTCCTTGTTCTGTAAAAATCAACAATGTACTGCAAACATAAGAATAAGAATATAGAATCCAAATTCTCTGAAATATTTATCTGTGTTCTAAGAAACTGCTTTAGAGTGTTGACTATCTAGTAAGCTGCCCATTATTTCTTTATTTCAAAAACACAGCATTCTCTGAAATGCTGAATAATCCATCCTACTCATTTTGTACAGAGAAACTGATTCATGTCAAGTATTCTCTCCAAAAGAACTAAAATAAACCTAACTGATATTTACAGAAAGTACAAAAATTCTGTGCACAGAACTGCACTGGTAGGTTAAAAATGCAGTTGGTTATGCAGTTATGAGGTTCTGTCTTCCTTAGACTCTTAGACTTGCTAGCACAATCTGCTACAGTTGAGTAGCTTCATATTACTAGCACTGAAACCATTTCCATCTTCACTATAAAACATAAAAAATGATTCATCATCTGAAGAATGTCAGACTAAAATAAATGTTAATGTTGATGAGCACAATTTTATTACTCGTTTAGAAGATGCAGCAGTAGGTAGATCAAGAAAGACAAACTTCAGCACTTCCCCAGCACTTCTCATATTACACTTGAACAACAGGGTCTGAACAGATGCAAATGCTGGAAAATTAAATGAGCAAAACCAGGTAAAACTTAGAGAAGGAGGAAGGCTACAAGCAAAAATTGAGAGGAGTATATTGGCTCCACTGATTTTAATGGAAAAGTAAACTCATTTGTCTCAGTGATTCTGACAGCTCATACTTTCAGTTATAATGAAGCTGTGATGGTTAACAGCGGACCAGACTATTTTCAGATATAATTTGGTAACTTAAGTGAGCTGATCAACTACAGCAGAGTGTATTTGATCTTATAGTCTAGAGGTCTGTTTCTTTTTTTTTTTTTTTCCCTGCTGTAACCACATCATAACCTTTTATGCTCAGATCGGTCAGCTGTGTCTTCATCATCACCTTTTACATTAGGAAGTAACAAATACTTTACATATTACCTATCTCTCTCTTCCATACGCTGCTTGAAACTCAGTGTTCTGAAATGAGATTATTTTTATTTTTTCACAAATTAAACGTGCCATATTGGCAACTACAACTGAAGTACCCAACTGCTGACAGGACTGCTGATAGGATTATAATCTCTGGCTARGTTCAGAAACAGAGCATGGGTAGTACCTACTGGCACGATAGTTTTCTTACACGTAAAAGGCAAGAAGTACATTCCCTGTAATGGTATATTCCAAAGAGCTTACAGCGTTGTTTTTTCCTAGACAGTGAATTGGCATGCAGGAACCTAACTCATTAAATAGTTTTTCAAACTGCATATATATCCAGGCAGTATTTTCTTTGTCAGATCATTCAATCAGAATTGACAGTAAGTTCTAGTAAAAGCTGACTCACAGGATCACAATTTCAACAGAGRTATCTGTTTGCTCTCAGAAATATTGCATGCAGGTTTTTTGCACACCYATTTTGAACCATCTCATGCATCTTCTCGGTTACATTTGCAGCTGACTGTCTTCTAAAAGCAATCAGGCATACGGATCAACTGCTTTCAGAAAATAAGACCCAGGAAGTGAAGTTAAAAATTACAGGAATTTCTATCAACACCTAATACATGAAYGTAGAGGGACTGAGAGAATACTTCCATTAAAACATAAAAAACTCTCTTCTGACTGTCATTGATTACATTTTCATCTTACATAGGTGACCACTTAAGGATCCAAAAAGCAAGTGCTTTCTCCACAAGATATAAGGATAGAACTAAAAATGTATATATTATATACGTATTTTACAGAATGGATAAAATTAGAGAATTTGAACTCATTATTGCACATCCCTGGCAATTCTATATGCAGCATGGCACTAGAGCAGGACATTATTCTACAAAGAAGCACATTGACAGACACACATTACTTCATTTCCTGACCTTCCTTTGCTGTTTCTCCCATGCTGGGTCCAGCAGCAGGTCTCTGTCCCATTCTTCCTCTTGGGTCATGTACTCTTCTTCTTCATAGTTGTAGGTGTACTGCATATGTGTTTCTATCTGATTCATGCTGCCCAGGATCAGCTTGAATTGCTGTGCTTTTACTACTTTTAAACTGTTGTGATGTTGTTGTTGTCTTAGTTCAGTTGCTGATGGGTTAGTAGCAGCGTGTCTTTTTTCTTTCTCTGTTTCTTTTTCTGAGGTGACAGGGTGCAAATATTGATGAGTCCTGCTGAGAGCAGAGGCTGACGCTGTTAGGTAGGAGCTGACCTGTGGTGACCCTTTCTCTCTTTCCCTCTCACTGCTGCTGCGGGTTCCTGTGAATGAGTCTCCGGAGAAGCCCAGTGCAGCTCATTGCCGCGGCTTATTATCCCCACCAGGCTGTCACGTGGCGCAGCGCTGCTCCTGTGCCGTGCAAGCCAGGCTGTGTCCCCCAGGAGGGCAAGGCTGGCGGGGGGCCATCACATCCTGGGGGTTCTCTGCCCAAAGCACTGTTCTCAATTGTSTGTCTTTCCACCTTTCAGGATCTCTCTTTTCCTCTACTTAGATGCATCTTTATTTCCTAGGAGCAGTCTATGATCTGCGAATGTTGTATTACATTACTTAGCATTAGCTTAGAGTCTGTGGACCTCTGAGTCACTCCCCACTTTCCTTTTCTGATTAAGGATCACAAAAGCCAGTGCAGAAGATGGCACACGAGAGATGAAACAACTGACAAAGAAGATCAGGTCTGGAATAAACCAAAGAGTGTGGGTACACAACTTGGTAAAGCAATATCTTTTACTTCCAGGAAATACGCTCACTGCTTCCCAAAAGCAGGTACCAAGAAACACATGCAAAGGTGTGTGGAAGCAGTAATTTTATAAATGCGTGGCAAGAACTATCTKTGTTTTCCACTGGGTAAAATTTGAAAAGAGCACTGTGATCAAGCATGCTGGCAAGCATATCCCTTATCTCCTGTGTCATATCATTTCAGTTGTCCTGGCGACAGTATTTCTTCTGGGAATTGGCAAGTTTACTATGTTCTTCATCTAGTCTGTCATTAATGCCTGCATGGTATCACCAGCCAAGGTCATCCTCTCTAGCGGTGTCCTCACTCGATACAATTTGAACCCTACTTACAAAAAGAAAATGCTCACACAAGCTGAGCTTCTGTTAATTGTGAAAGACAAAGCAAATAGAAGAGGGGAGAACTGTTCAGTGTGGGCAACTAAAGGTCCCTAAGCCAATGTGATTTCCTGCTGTGATCTGTTACTTATAAGTACCAAATATATGAATAAGTAACAGGTAGACAGCACATGCCTGCACTTCATATTGCTAATTAAAGCTCTGCTTTCTGCCAAGTTGCCTTCTATCCTATAACACCRTGCAGTATAGATGAAAACATATACATATACAGACAACACCTACCCATTAGCTCAAAAAAAATCATTAATGCTACATTGAGGCTGCAAATTTCAATTCAGAAGAATGGTTCACACAAAGCAAGCTTAACTTTCTAAAACTGATGCACATCCTAGAACAGTCTAAAAATCCAAATCTAAGATGTGTCAGAGCTACACGCTTTTCACCTACTCAATACAAATATTCTCAAAGTTCCTACCGCACTTCCATTTTTAAAAAAACAAATGTTGATGAATGCTGTGCCTGGAAATTTTGTTCCAGTGCAAAGGGGTACTACCTCAGGGAACTCTCAGCCCATGTCAAACAGTGATTACAAAGTAACATATTTCATATTTATACATACTGTCTGCATGCTGATCTAGTTTGCATGGATTATTTTTACAGATGGGTAGTTGTTATGTTTTGTGATATATGTTCAATTTCAACCACTTAAATGACTGTTTAACCTTTGAAGTAACACAATTTCTTATTCACTATAGCAGCATAGGAAAAGTAGGAAGAACTCAAGAAACTCACAGAGCATACATGTAAAGTGATGATGCTCTGAACGTGAGCTGTCTTCCGTGCAAACAGTTGTTCTGCGTTGACGGTGACCAACCTGGGATCTTTTATGCAGAAAGCAAGCCCAACTACTGCATTGCAAGTGAGTCACTGCAACCAGCTTAGTGCCTTTTCCTCAGCACTGCCTCTTCTGGTGACAGATGTGTATGAAGTCAAATGTTACTACACCATTTGCCGCTGCACAGGCATAGGTGAGCCTTACCAGTACCGAGAGCTTAATACTGAGAAGCATTAGTCAGAAGACACATGCTGTYTGTTGGCCTGCATCATATAACACAGATCAGGCGGCCTGTGTCATGGAATAAAACTTGAGGAATTATGACCATACTGACCACATTGTGGATTAGTACTGGAATCAGCTCCACATCTAGATTTCTGGAAATCAAAGGGAAATCGTCCCAGGTTTTCTAGAGTTCTGAAATAGGGTATTAAGGTTTCAAAAACAAAACAAAACAAAAACCTAAATTTACTCAAAACACAGCTAGACACTACTGCAAATTTACTGTACATTTTTTTCATGTTTACTACATGCATAGGCAAACTTAGTAGTTTAGTAACAAGAAAAACAAAAAAAAATTGTCATCATTGTTTAAAGGAACCAACAACTGGAACTGTAGGGAGAATGGAAAGATAGGGATCAAAAAAATTTCAAGTTCCTTCCAAATCAGAGTAAAATAAACCAACATTTTTTTATATAAGGAAAAATATTTTAAAAATCCACTTTGGTAGATCATTTTTTCATCATTTTGGATGAAAACACATTTCAGAATGAAAAATCTAAAATTTTCATTCTGAAAATGTTAAAATAGGGAGCTTCAGTTTTGTCAGTGCGCTTTTTGAGGGAACTCAAAAAATATGAAAATATGAAATAGGAAGCTAAATGTGATGTCCTGTTTTTAATAGAACTGCCTATTTTAATGTAATCCAACTTGGTTTAGGTTCTCTATTTACTTTTCCTCCATCAAACAGCTCGAGTAGGCAAGGGAGATATTTATAGATGCAGCTTTAGGAGGAGTATCTGGAATTTTGTTTACTACTTCAATTTAATTTTAAAAACTAACTGTGCAGATGGTAATGAGAAGCATATGAATGGAGCCCTGTAGCAGAARGACAGCCAAAACGGAATTCTGACACCAAATTTGAAGTGCAAAGGGAGCTGCCTCTTCTAGCCCACCTAGAGAAAAAGAAAGGTGTGTCCAGCAGAGTACCATGAAGAAAGCAGTCATGAACAGGCAGCAGTGTGCTTCAGATAGCTTATTCCCACATCATGTAGTTTAGGACTATCCTCACTAAAGCAGGCAAGGTCACAGAGCTACAAAGTGTATGTCCTTAAGGAGAAAGAAAATCACATCAAACAAGAGAAGCAAGCTGAGCAAGAAAGAAAGGACAATAGTCCTAGGTAGAGAACGAAGAAACACAGTGACCCACAGAGATAAGGAATTTTTATCTGACAAGGACACTGAGAGCCAATAGGTATACCTGAGGTAGAAATGACYCAGATTGCCAACGTGGTAAGACAGAAAGAGTATTCATGATTTCCAGACAAATTAGAAGAAATAAGATGGCTAAGGGAGGTCAGAAATGGATACAGCAGTGCCCAATTGTCAACTATTTTTATCTTTTATTTGGCAAGAGGTATACAGTTGTAGTCCATGCTAATATAAATGCTAGTAAAGGCTTACCCAGAAGAATGACTTCACCCTAGGAGAACATCGTGGTCATAGGATATGATTTCCATTTTCCATGCATAAGGAGCATCAAGTAGGCCAACATTTTCATAAAGGGAGCAGCAGATCTGTGGATGAACCCATTCAGTATTTCTTCATTTCAGTTCCAACTTAYGAAACTAATACTGTCTAAGCAAAAGCCTCTTCATACGATTTCCATTAAGCCTCTTGAAAGTCAAAGCGTTTTTCTAACCAAAGGAAGCACAGTTTTCACCTCCTTTACCAGCCTGTGTCATTTTTTAATTAAATGAAAATTGTTTCACAGTTTATTTTTAACATCCATTTGCTCCCCAAAAGCACTCCTATCATTCTCTCAAGAAATCCTTCCTCCATATTTTCACTGTTTATCAGCCTTTCAATCCCTTCAATCCTCTTCTTATTCTCCTCTCTCAAAAAATCTTAGAATAAGCATAAAAAAMCCCTTTTTAATAAAGCAGCAACAATATTCCTCCAGATTATTCTTCTATCTCAATTTAGTCAGATTAGAATGAGGAATTAGCCAGATTTCTCTACTTAAATAATCATTTGTGAAACAATCAACTGATGTGAAAATGATCATCATTAGTTTTCAGCTTTAATACTTCTGTGTAAGAATACAATAGTTTACATCTGCCTAAAGTGCTTCAGAAAGGTCACAGGAAGATGAGGAACCTTGTGAGAGCTTCATAAATTGTAAAGTGAGTCTTTAAGGAATAATCTTGCAACAGGTACAGTCTATTTCTCTAGGAAAAAGAACAGTAGGATTTTTTTTTCAAGAGAGACATCCATGAAATACAAAAGAAATTCAAAGTCATTGTTCTCTTGTGTAAACTGTTAACAGAATCTTAAGATAGGAATCAAAAAGATCTTCTGTTTTCAAAGCATATAATAATTGCTGCTTATAATGTCCTTCAGCTTATAGCAAACATCCACTAGTTTAAAGCCTAACTTATAAAAATTCAAATTATTTAAAGACAACTTTGATCATTCAGACTGGGCAAGAACACTGGATTCTGTTAAAGATGATACATTAATTATTCAAATCTTAGCAGAAAAGTGACGTGTGTATTATGAAATGTATTTTCTTTTTTATTAGAGTTTGAGAGAAATAAACATTCTTCAGGTAATAAAAACAAAAAAGCTGCCTTCCTCAATGTAATAAACAAATAYACTACTATGTAATTTCAGAAAAAATCCAAGAAATGAAATCTATATTTGAAGACAGTAAATAAATATTAAACTTGCTTCATATTCCTGAAATGAACATACAGAAAAGGGAAAAGAGAGGAGGAAACAGAAGCACGCAGCCAGGAACCAAAGCTGTTTCTGCCTAAGCTAACAAAAGCAGCACAATGGGCACTGAGTATATAAGCCATAYGTAACACAAGGGACGCAAATTTTGTCTCCTGAAAGTCCCCATCCTACTCACATGTGGTGGTATTAGCTATAAAAAAAGTACAAATGGAGAAAGAGCTGAAAAATGCATGTGTGGCTTTATGGTAATGACTGACATTGTCAGAAGATTCCGAAGTGCTTCATCAGCTATATATAGAAACAACTTACTCTGGCCCTGAAATCCAGCCATGGATGAAGTGTAGCAAGAAATATTTATAGAACAAATACTACTAAAGCACAGTTTGAGCTTCAGGAGTATGGAGAAAATGATGACTGCACTGAGATCACTGGGTTTTGCCAGCTCTTTGAGAAGGAAAATCACGGGGCCAGACACTGGGTGATCCGGACTGGCTTTAGATGCCCTATATGACCTTTAGCAAGTCAGTTCAGGGGAAATTTTCCCAAAAAGCTAAGTGTTGGCCCATATAGTGCTCTCCCTAAAAGACACAGAAACAAACTTGCTACATTGCCATTCTTCCATCTCCAGCATAGTGTTAAAAATGCTTCCTTTGGCCCTTAATGTCCATCTTTACSCTAGAGGAGTAAAGAGGTTTTTTCTCTCCAAAAAACCTAATCAGCCTGCAGAACAATTATAATTACAGTACGTTTGACTTCCCTGTGCCCTTCACCTCCAGGTTTCTCTCACAGGTCTGTGTGCAGCCTGTTCCCACACATGCTTGGCAGTGTGCTAGTATGTCAGACTTACTAAGGCATCTGGGGTCCCTTATGCTCTGGAGGAGATGTCCCTGCTATTTCTAGAGCCGCACTTGCAGCCTGCACTGTGGATGGACCTGGTTGAAGGAGGTTGAAGCTTCAGGAGGCTTCAAGGCAGGTATTAGCAGGAAACATGCAACATCTGGTCTCTGCCACAACACCACTATCATGCGCTATGATACATAATAACACACTCCTGTGTGAGTGCTAAAATACATAACATAGCAGAGGACGAACCCTCTAGTGATGACTACTGCCACACAGCACTACACAAGATCATGCCTTTCATGAATGAGAAGAGTCCTCAGCCCTTACATTCTTACGTATCTCTATCAAATATTCCAGAAGAAACCTGAACTCCTGTCTCACTYGAGTTAGCCTCTTGATGCCTCCTTCATTTAATGGTTCTTGCCTGGATAGGTGCAACTCATACAGTTCAGATGAACAGATCAYGACACAAACAAAATTAGAAACTTTGGTAGATGCCTTGCATAGATTAGAAATGTAATACCAAAGGAAAAACTGGCAAATGTATATGGCAGTTTATATACAACACAGCCAGCCTGTTAGCAGACTGGAGCTGTAGAGCAATATGCAGACAGTTATAATGTAATACACATGGTAACAGGTGGGGAAACTACAAATAGTGCTGGCATAAGATTGGAAAAATGGTGAGATAGATCCAGGATTTTAAAAATGATTCAGTGATGAGAATGGGGCAGGACTGGGAGCACAGCATGGCCTAATACAAAGCTTCAGAAGAACCATCATATACTCTCAGAATCCTGGCTGCTACTGCTTAATGTTAGCTTAGCCTTATTATACAAAACTTTTAAGCAAGTAAGAAATTGTGGGTCTAGTGTGATGCTAAAGCCTGTAACTGTAGACAGTTTGTACTTCAAGAATATTAGCAGTTAAAAAATCCCTTAGTGAGACAATCTATGACCCATAATTGATTTAACCCAGATTATTTTCTAAAAAATGCACATTATTCAGGAATAGTTTGGGTCACACTGAGAAAAGAGAACAAAGATGTGTGCTAGATAAYGAATACATGGACAATATATATTTATCTTGAAACACTGTCAATTAAGTCAAAATTTCCAGACAATAATTATCTATGGGACACAGACGAGACCTGGCAGGTTTCAAATCACTGTAGCGTGATGTAGAGATTACAGGCACAGGACATGGGCACTGGAAATCAGACACAACTATGTTCTAAACTCAGCATTTGTACTGATCCACTGAATGACCTTAGACAAGTTGCAGCCTCTCAGGCTTCATTTGTTTTTCCAGATACACCAATGTAATTTCASTAATGTCAATGAGATTAAAGCAATATACTCAGGAAAGCAACTTGGCTGTATGCATCACCCATCTGCAAAAGTGAGTATCAACTACTTCTTCATTTCACAGGAGTAATACAAGGATCAACAAAAGGGGTAAATTCATCCCTGTATAAGGCAGTGTCAGGCTGAACCTGAATATYGCCAAACAGGGATAAGGTTTTACGTTCTTTTTGCAATATGTATGGTGCAAGTTTTCCTTTTCTAGAATGATTGTTCTAGAAAAGTTTGATTCAACAAAGCTTGACTCTGACACTCAGATGTGTTAAGAATCAGCACTGAGAAAATGAGCAATGTTCCTMCTATGTCTGATATTTAAGCAACAGGGCCTGAATTCCTCGTCTGAAGACAAATGCTCTCTACCCATGTATGATCTTTCCTGCTACCTTTGGTCATATCCRAGGAGCAACAGGTATCAGTTTTTGTACATCATATTTTCCAGTACAAGATTGGTTACTCATAAAATCATTACCAGCAATAAATCAATCATGGTGACGGCTCTTGTACAGTCTCAGTCCCTCTGGACGAGCCAGCTGGTTCTCGACTGGCTCACTACTCTCCCTACACAAATTTCATTTAGCATCAGCAAAGGAGGAGATGAGAGTATTCTCACCGCTTTGAAGCCAATTTGTCCAGAGGATAAATACAGTGGAGCTGTACTAAAAGGCAGTTTAGTCCTCTGCTATGTCCTGCAGTTAATTCTGGAATAGCTGTCATCTTCTTGAATTTCATATTGGAACTGAATTCATGGTCCTTCATATCAGATTTTGTTCCAGGTACTTATCATAAATTCATACAGGCAACAGTTACTGTGGGCTAAGTCAGGACTTAGGACCAAGGTGAGCCTATCCCTAGGCTGTAAGGCTCCACGTATATTTACAGAAAACTCTGGAATTCATTTTTTTAGCTGAGACAGTCTGAGCACATCTTCCCTTGACCTCTTTTCCCCYGATAAAAGCATTCCGCAGAAACATTATATTGCAGTTCAAATGGGTGGATTCAAATGTATCTCTCTAGGGGAGACTACTGTGTCATGAATGAGCTTYTGGAACATCAAGCAACTTTTTCATTCCTTCTCATGGCTCAGCACCCCCCCCCCTTATGCCTACTTCATAGTTACCTTGGCACACAGACCATCGATGGGGCATGAGGCCAACAGACCAGGCCAGGCCCTGTAAACTTAGGGCCTGATTTTTTACTGTGTAAGGTACTAGTGGTRGAAGTAGCACTCAGAATAGTCATAGACTGAACTTTCTACTGCAGCAAAGAATGTCTAAAACAATGTGAAAATGGAAATACCAAGCAAAAATAGGACTCTGCTGGGCCTAAAGGTTCAAGCCACAAGGCCTACTCAGTGGGTAGAAGGAAGGTAAGTAATTCTATACTGTAAAGCACTTTAGGGATGAGACAAAATCCCCGAGTATCAGCATTCATTATCCTAAAACCCACTGGAAGATGAAATGGAACTATGAACAGTTTGGAGCATATGCCTCAATTTTCTTTCTGTAGACCAGGCATAATATTCATAGTGAAATATAAGGATATATGTGAAAATAAATTCCCAAATAGATTTGTAAGAACTCAGATACAAATACTGTGATGACCACAACTAAAAATCAGTAACATCTATTTGGGAACAGGTTTCTACAGCATGCAACAAGCCTTATTGAATTAAAATAAAAAAGAAATCATGATGCCATAAAACATAGTTTAAACTATGAATTGAACACAGCATGATTTGTGTCTCTTGTAGCTTGTGACTAATTAAAGTCTGCATGATGCACACAAAGTAGCTGAATTAAGATTGCTTGGAAAACTTTAATTCTGGCATAGTCCACCACTAACTGACTTGCGACCTTTATATTAAGATATAGGTTTGTATATGAAATGAATTTATAGAGCAAATAAATTCTCAATTGGAAGATATTTCATACACAGTGTTAATGAAAGCAGTGAAGGTTTCCAGCACAGCTTAACAGTTGCATAACCAAGGAATTGTCTCTGATGTTACTGGGTGTTGAGGTCTCTCACATGGCTTCTCAGCACCTGCAGAGCACTGTCTAAAGACAAAGGCATATGCCACAGATGCAGAGTGCCAGAGGATAAGAAATGCACTAAAAAGAAACGTTGACATAGACTTTCATCAGTAAGAGTAATTAGCTGTTATCAAGAACATTTTAATTTGATAAGGCTATTCTATGAAAGGCAGCACAGAGTCTTTAAATTATCTCAAGACAGCAGGGCCACTATTTTAACTCTGAAAACATGGCACCTCCAGCAAAACAGCACATCTGGAGATCTAAGCTTATCGGTAAAACTCAAGTGCATGCCTCATCACATAAATCAAACACACTATTTCTTTTAGCAACTACTTTTTTCCCCCAAGAATCATGAAAGCACATAATAGCAGAACAGTACAATGAAAGCACATGCAAAATCCAAACATTTTTTAAAACCACACTGAAATACACAGAAAGGTTTCAATAGTATTTGTGTAACCGTAAATATTTTATATAATTCAGTTTCAAAGAAATGCGTTCTGTGACTTTTATTATTATTTTTAAGTATCATAGCTTTATCTGATATACATATATATATACACACACAAACACATACATACATATATTTAAAAATTATCTTTCATTTGTTCTCAGTGTTCACCTGAGACTGAGTCTCCAATCTGCTAGGCATTATATGAATGCATAAACTACTCCTACACATATGTGTAAAATATATTTTAGAAAGTGGATAAATAGAAGTATTTAACTGAATATAATCAAACAGAAAAAAAAACACTAGCTACATTTTCATCCTCTGCTATTGAATGTGGATCATACTGTTTTCAGGCATTATCATTCTAGTTCAAACCATCCATTAACCAGGAAAGGAAAACGCATGTGGACAGAGAGCAACTGGAACAAACGAAGAAATGAGAAGTGGCACTGGCTTCAATAGCCAGCCAGGGAAAAAAAAGCTTTTATTTATATTTAGGGCATCTAGATAGCAATTACATTATTACTCTTTCAGGGAAAGGACTGTGATTTATCTTAGCATTTCAGAAAAATCCCAGCAACTGGCTAGCTGACAAGTACAGAGAGGTTCAAACAGCTGCAGATCAGGAATGGGCAGTTGTGACATGTGAGATCTACTGCTATTCCATCGCCTGTAAGTTGCTCGAGTAACAGAGGCAATTGAGGGAGCTGATTGCAAGACAGTATATTGCAGCAAGGAAAAACATGCTGGGTCAAAAAGCRTGTTCCTTATTGATCACATTTTCTTTCTCCCCATCCCTCAAGCTTCTATATTTTCTCTTTTATTGCTTACATCCCTGCTATGAAAGATGAGGCATCTAGTACACAACACTCTCAATGTTTATTACATCCAAGTCCATAATGGTCACATTGCCACGCTCTGATTACCAAGTTCTCCAAATACATTAAACAACATAACTCACTATGACACAGTAGACCTACAACATCTACTCTCTCAGTGGTTTATTTGGCGCACATATCTTTTCATAATAATAAATAGCTAGCTTATATACACAGCATCTTATTTTCCAGCCTAATAAATATCACATCATAATAAAGGACTAAAATCACAGTAATCATGAGAGACATTTTCCTATTTTTCATTCCAGTAATTGTGCAGTCTTTAAAATCCAGGTTTTCTACAGCAATATATAATAAACATCCAAAATACTACAACCTATCACATAGCTCAGCAATGAAACGACTGCTTTTTTCTTGCATCTTTCAATATCTCCATTTGTCTTCCATATTCTCCCTAATGTTTTAGGGAAAAAAACAGACCTACCTTCAAATGAGTTACAAAGACAACCTTTGCCTACCCTTTTYGAGCCAATGCTTTTCCTGCATATGTAGACGTAGCTTGTTTATTTGTGGCTATCTAAAAGAAGTATTTAAAAGTTTGTGCTACAATTATTTTCAATAAAAGACCTTAGTTTACAGTATTGTATCAGAAAGACTTTAATACAGCAAAATCCCCAAAATAGCTCCTTCCACCCCATCCAGAGGGTTTCTATTTATTATTAGATCTGGAATGCTGCCACACACAAGAATTTATGGCTTGGGGAAGCTGYGATAGATTTTCCAAGAGCCAGGGAAACACAATACAGTCCACCACACTGGTCAGTAATTTGATGATATTCCTGAAACTGCCTAGCAAGCAAGCTTCTGCCAGCCCTTCAGTTCAACTGAAGAATTATGTTCCCTTCAGTCCTGTTCCAACTAGAACTACAATTCTCTGTAACCTCAACCACCATCCAATTATGCTTGTTTCTGCCTTCCATTTCTTCAGCTACACACTCATAAGCTCTATTGACCTCRTCAGAGTTACTCCTCAGGTCACTGATGTAAGTATAAAAGGATCAAGTCCCGAGGGAAGGAGAGTAGTTAGGGAAGACAAATCTTAACTCTCTAATCTAACATACTTGCTTTCCTACATAATAAACTAACTGCAATCTCCTTGCTTCTACCAGATGCTTAGGGAAGGGGAAAACAGCCCCGAGGCCTTATCATGGTATACACTGCAAAAGAGTGCTGTCTGGATCACTTAACAATGAAGTCCAGAAGTGAACAGAGACATTGCATTGGCAGAAAAAAATTGAAAAACAAGAAAGATGCATTACTGCAGCCTCAAAGTAAATAAAGCACTGGTCTTCCCTTCTTAAAAATTACAGTAATGCTACAATTTCAGAGACTACAGTAGTCTTCACATACGTGATGAACTTGCATTAGAGAGTAGGGAAGTAAGCCAATTAAGAATAAAGGACAAAGATTAGCTCTGAGTTCCAGATTTAACTGCACAGCCTCCAAAACTACAAAACATTGGTATGCCTAGTGCAACCAATAGCAAAACAAAATATATCTCTTGACAAGAAGTTTAGCTTGGCTTGCAAGCTGTTCTGTCCCCTGCTCTAGAACATGGATCAGTTTACAGCTCAGTTAGCATACATATGCTCATATTAAACACACATATCTGTTAACACCTACTTTTGCTTTAAAAAATTGGAGAATTTGATACAGGTTACAGTCTAAAGAGGTTACAGTCTTCTTTGCATATCCTAAAAAGGTTTTAGTATTACTTCATCACATTGCAATYCCATCATATTTTAAGATGTCAGGCAGTCACATTGCCTGTTAGCAATGGCATGGGGTCACGTCAGGAAATAAACCCAGATTATTAGCAAATGATGGTAGAGTGCATGGAAGGTGACCCTCTTCCTTCTGCTTCAGAACTGTTTTAACAATCCAAAATGATGATGCATACACTAAGTTACAGGAGACAGAGTGAGAAGAAAAAAGAAATAACATCTTAGCAAACAAATTTAGAAGTTTTTGAGAGTTCTTAAKAGTACTTTGAACAAACGCTCTGGCCAAGCTCACAACTTTGAAATAGTAAATTTCATGTACAATTTATTTCAATCCCTTCAATCCCTTTATTTCAATCCTGCATTTTGACATATTGCAGTTGAACTCTATTGAGCAGTTCTCATATCTGGTTTAGATGAAATTCCTCTCTGTCTGTTGTCTACATATTGAACCAAAATAGAAGCTGTATTCCATGAGTGCACATAGAGGAAATTCAGTCTCCAGAGCAGAACAAGACCCCAGAACAATCTGAAACACATACATTGTGGATGAGCAAGGACCTCCTGGCCAAATTCAGACAGAAGAAGRAAGTACACAGACTGTGGAAGAGGGGACAGGCTGGGAGAATTATAGGAATGCAGCCACAGTAYGTAGAGATGCTGCGAGGAAGGCTAAGGCCCAGCTGGAATCGAGTCTGTCAAGGGATGTTAAGGACAACAGGAAGGGCTTCTTCAGATACATCAGCAGCAAGAGGACCAGGGAAAATGTGGGCCCACTACTGACTGGGGCAGGGGCCCTGGTGACAAGGGCTACTGGTATTCCATGCACATGTACTAGCTATGTGTCAATGCAGGCACTGAGAAGCTCAGTGAACTGGTCAAAACAAGCCTGAGTTTAACTTCAAAAAACTATTTAAAAATCTCTTTGGTGTTCAGTGTGTGTCTCAGGAGCTTAACCCACATAAACACTAATTTGAGCAAATCTCTGATATCAAGTCTCACAGTCAGAGACTTACAAAGCCAAGTAAGCATATTTCATCATAATCTTTCTATTTTTATTTTCTCTTCCCAGAATACACTTTTCTGGAATTAGATCAAGATCTTTTTTTTTCCTCTCTCTTTGCAGAATGTGTCTCTGTTCCACCAATTAACCTCCTTAAGGGAATCCCAGCTTGACTCTGAACCAAATGAAGAAGGAACAGAAAACGCAAAGATATAAACACCCTGTCCTGCAGCCTTCTGTGGGAAAAAATACAGCAGGATAAGAGTTTTGAAAAACCTGAACACTTTTGCATCTTTTTTTTTTCCTGGTTTTAATCAGGTATTTATATATATAGTATAGTCTTTTTTTAAAAATAGTTTTTTGTACTTTGGAGAATCTACATATTTTAATAATGTTTGGTATTTATAGACATGGAAGCACGCATAATTATACAATTTAAACTATCTCAAAAATAAGGTCATATGAATACTTCATAAAGGAAAAAGACATACAGAAGCCACAGGGAATAAGAAAAAGGATAATGAATTGGCATCTTGATTTGCACCACCCCTGGCCAGCCCAATTGCTGGATGATTAGAATCTCCATGCTAGAACAATCAGAAAAATAACAGTAATTCCATAAATTAATAACATTCTCCAAATATTTTAACACGTAACTGCAGTGATAACAACTCTTAATAGCCAAACAATTGCTGTAATTGTACACCCAGATAACACCCATGTGAGAAGCAACACAATGCATTGCTAATACACTCTCTGACAAGACACCAGTAAATACAAGCACAAAGTTAGTTGTTCAATTTAATTTCTTCTCTTGGCTCCTACTCCTACAAGGTTCACATGTATTTATGTGCTAATACAAGCTTGCTGAAGCAATGCTGAAGCATTTAACTTAATACAATCTTGCTGAAGTCAGCAGAACTACTAATGTGTAATACTAAAGATTTAAACAATTCTCTGTAAGGCTGAATTTTTATTAGTTATATTTCTACTGCCAAAATAAGGCAGCTTTACTAGGCAAACAAATTTGTTATTTGTGTCATAGCTATAGAGCTTCTCAACGTATGGGAAAAATTTTACAGATCTGGTCCTTATTGTATTTGGTATCATTTTGTCCATCAGTTCACATTAACTGAAATCAGTTTTATGTCTGCTTTTTTTTCAAGCTTTTCCTGGATTGTCACAAGCCATGTTCCTTTGCACCAAGACTCCAGTGTCGAACCTTGTAGTCTCAAATGCAAAATGGTGGGTGATACCATGTTTTTTAGTACCAGGAATCTCTCCCTAACGTGAGGGTAACCAAGTCTTGGCTCAGAGACTGAGGAAGGCTGTGGGATTTCCACCCTTGCAGATACTCAAAACACAATCRGACAAGGATCGCTCTCTCCATGATTTGCTCTAAGCTGGCCATGCTTTGGGGCTTCCCCAGGAGACCTTTCCAACCTACATTATTCTATGGTCCTGTACATAGAATACAGTCTGCACACAGTACTGTAGCTTTAAAGATCTTTTGCTCACAGGATTCCACTATCTCCCTTAGAATAACTCACTCTACATATGGTAAAAGCCTGGGGCAGAACAACTCAAGCTGCACATGCCCTTCCCGTTAAAAGCGTGCTGACCCTGTTCAGTGGATCCTCCACCACAAACCAGGATGTGGTTTTGCTTGGCTCAGCACAAAGCCCAGCACCAGTGCATCCTACCACGGACATGCCACTGAAGCTTCTCCCTCTACCTTTCGGCGCTGGGGTTGCTGCTGGATTTCACACTCGGACTTGTCGCCTGAACCGGCCACTTCCTCAACACAGGCCGGCCGGCCCCGGCCCCCGCACCTGCACAGAGCCACCCACCACACGGCGCTACACACCGCRGCCCCACAACACAACCGCAGCACCAGCTCGAGCACGCGCGCAACCGCCGCTAACGGCCACGCCGACGGCRCGCGCCCAACCGCCTGCCCTCAACGGCCGCCTCCCCGCCCCCGGCACGCGGCAGCGGCTCGCAGGCGGGCGCATGCTCAGTGCCCGCCGCCGCCGGGGGGGGCGGGGGCGGGGGCGGTGCCTCGCTGCCCGTCGGGGCGGAGGTTCCTCTTCCGCTCGAGTCGCTGCTTCCGGGTCGGCGGCGCGCGCAGCCCACGTGGGCCCCGGCGCGGCGGGGAGCGAGGTCGGTGTTGTGGGGGACGTGTCGCTGCCTGCCGCTCTCCCCCTCTCTGTCCCGCTCGGGCTGGGCGCGGCTCAGCSCAAAGCGCGCGCGCATCCCCGAGGGGCAGCTGGCAGCGGGGCCCGGCCCGCGGCGGGAGAAAGGGGGTGGGGGGAGGGCGCGTGCCGCCACGGCAGCCACGGGCCGGCGGCCGTTGGGCGCCCGTTACAGCCTGCGCCGGGCAGCGGTGCAGCGCGGTGGCCGCCGAGCAGGCGGCGTGAGCCTCGGCGGGGCCCGGGCCCGGGCCCGGCGGCTAGGGCGTTGCTGTCGTTTGAGGCAGGCTTTAAGCGGTGGAAGGGGCCCTCTCAGGGGCAGCAAGTGCGAGTTGTGCCAGGGTTGCTGTATTTGCGGTCCTGTTTTGGTTTTCTTTCTTTAGGTTTCTTTCACAGACGCCCGGAGCAATGACGTCCCTCGCGGAGCAGTTGAAGCGGCTCGCTCTTCCCCAGAATGACCCTAGCCTCTTATCCCGCGCTGAAGCAGCATCGCTGCTGTTTGATTGCAAGGAGGCTGCTACTATTGACAGGGACACTTTTTTTGCCATTGGTGAGTTTGGTTCTTCAGATACTAGTGACTTAAGAGTAGTTTATCTGTCAGAAAATGACTAGAGAAGGGTAAATGCAAAGGCAACCCATCTTCAAAAAAGGCCAAAAGGATAATTCAGGCAACTGCTGGCTAGTCAACCTTACTTCAGTTCAAGGGAAARTCATGAAGTGGTTTTTCTTGGCACAGATGTGCCTTGGTGGTTTTCCTGTTTTTTGGGCACATGAAGGAGAAAGTAGTCGATAATATTCAGCATGGTTTTACTAAAGGTAAATCATACCAGCCTAAAGTGGTTGCCTTCTGTGATGAAGTGACTGGATTTATAGACAAAAGCACTGTATGTTCTTTATTTTAATTTTAGCAAGGCTTTCTATGCAGTTTCGTGCAGTATTTTTATATCCAAGTTAGGATTTCCCAGTCTAGATGGGTGCACARTGAGATAGATAAAAAACTGTTTGGATGATCAGGTGCAGGATGTAGTGTTTAATGGCTTGTACTCTRCCTAGAGGATGGTAACAAGTAGAGAACACTGCAAGGGTCTGTTCTGGGACATGTCCTGTTTAACATCTTTGTCAGACCTGAATGAGGTGATATAGTTGTGTGGTGCCGATAGCATCAAATTGGGGTGGRCTAGTTGGTGCACTCCAACTGGTAGGGCTGCAATTTAGAGGCATGTAGACAGGCTGGGAGAATGGGTCTTATGAAATTGAGCRAAGACAAGTGCCAAGTCGTGGTGGGCAGCAAGCTGAGCATGAGCCAGCAGTGTGCTCTGGCGATAAAGAAGGCCAGTAACATTCTGGTCTATGTTAACTTGAACACAGCTGGTAGGTTGATAGAATGATATCCTCTCTATTCAGCACTTGTTAGRTCACATCTGGAAAATTGTGTGCAGATTAAGGATCCCCTCTATAAGAAAGGCATTGATTAAACTGGAGCGAATTCGGTGCAGGGGTTCCAGGGGCTCTGGAACTGGAGAACTTGCCCTGTGAGGAGAGACTGAGGGGTCTGGGCATGTTCAGCCTGGAGAAGAGAGAACTTTTGGGGAGAGTCTAATAGCAGCCTGATAATATCTACAAGGAGGTTACTGAGCAAAATGGAGGCAGGCTTCACACAGTGGTGCACAGCAGGAAGGCAAGATACCATAGGTGTAAGTTGGAACAAGAGAGATTTAGCCTGGATATAAGGACGTCACCATGAAGTCAATCAAGCAGTGGAACAGGTTGTCCAGTGGGGTTGTGCAGTCTCCATCCTTGGAGGTTTTCAAAACYTGACTTATTAAAGCCCTGAACAGCCTGATCTGACCTCAGAGCTGACCCTACTTGGAGCAGGATTGGAGTAGAGACTTCCTGAGGTCCCTTGCTASCTGAATTTAATGAAAACTTCTTGACAGCCTGCTTTGGTAGCTTTTTTAGTTACAAATGATACGAAGTGGAAAAAGCCATTACTCTCTTTGCACACTTAATGATATTTGTGCTTGTTTCTTTCCTTTTTTTATGCTTATCTTTAATGAGGAATATGAAATTTCTTAAATAGGAGAGCCATTTATAAAGCCGCAATAATTGGCAGAAAGTCTGAGCTCCATTTAATAGTGTGTAGCTGTCTTAAGTAACAAAACTGTAGACATGTATCTGTCCTTAATGTACCACAGATATTTCTGAGTTATGTATTTCTTAAATAGTTGTTATGGAACTCCTTGCATATAATCATTTATTTCTTCCATATTTTTCCTAGCTASTTGGTTTCTATAGTTGTTTGTTTTGTGCTTAGCCATTAATATTTACAAGCTTGTATAAAATAATGAAATAATTCCTATAGTTCTGCTGTGGAGTACACATTTTTCATGTGTTTATGGTGCATAGACTTTTGTGTTTTAACTTGTTCAAAAAGGTACCCTATCCTGCTTCTTSAGTTTGGAATCATAGAAGGCTGGAAGGGACCTTTGTAGATCGTTTGGTCCAACTCCCTCTGAGAGGGAGCCAGTTAGCTCAGGTTGCTTAGGGCTGTGGTTGGTCGAGTTTGAGGACAGAGGTTTTCAGAGCCTTCCTGGGCATCTGATCCAATATTTGACCAATCGTATAGGGGGAAAAAAAAGTCTTTTCATTATATTGACTTAATTAAATTTCCCATGTTCATGCTTGTATTCGTTGCCTCTCATCCTTCTAGCGTGCACCTCTGAAAAGAGTCTGGCTCCATCTTCTCCATAACCCACACTGTCACATTAGATAATTGTAGGCAGTAATAGATTTCTCCTTGACCTTCTCTTCTCAAGGCTGAACAAACACAGTTCTTCCTGGCTTTCTGGTTTGTCATTTTCCAATCCCYTAATCATCTTGATGGTTCTCCAATGGTTTGCTCCAGTATGTCACTGTTTTTCTTGGGGAGCTCAAAACTGTACACAATACTCCAGATGCAGTCTCACAAGTGCCAGGCAGAGGGGAGGGATCACTTCCCTTTACTCGCTGGCTGCACTCTTGCCAATACAACCCAAAATGCTGTTGGCTTTTGTTGCTGCAAGAACACACTGCTAATACTTGTTGATGCCCTTCATCCTCATCAACTAAGAAATGTTTTAAATGTAGGAAAAGTTTTGGTGTTAGATCTGTTTACTTTTGGTTTGATTTGCTCAGTCAGAATGATGTATACAAATACAGCACAGAGGTTGTCTGGGTGGATATGTCAGTGAGATGGACAGAACTGGTGATTAAAACTGGTGAAAACTGGTGTTTCATTTAAAGCATTCCTCTGCCCTTTCCACAGGATGTACTGGCTTGGAAGAGCTGATGGGGATCGATCCTTCCTTTGAAGTGTTCCAATCCAGTTTGTTCAGTTCCATGGCCAAAGGCCTCGAACGCAGTGTTCAGACTAAAGCAGTAAATCAGCAGCTAAATCAGAATATTTCATTGTTCTTGATTCATCTGTCCCCTTACTTCATGCTTAAGCCAGCCCAAAAGTGCCTTGAATGGCTGATTCACAGGTAATCTGTTAACTACCGTACATGTCAATAGCTAAAACTACTAGAAAGGCAAGTTATTTTTCCTGATAAGAATTACTTGGAACAATGTTACTGTAGTTTACTGGAAATACAGATTAAAATGCTTCRGTTCAGGTTTTGTACCAGGCCAGGTCTTATTTTTTTCCAAATTAGATTTTTGTCTTCTGATACATTACTGTGAAGATGTTGATTGTTGGTGATTCATGATAATCTGTAAAAACAGTTATTTCTTTGCCTGGCTTCCACCAAATTTGCCTAGCTCTAGCTACCTTACAGAGGATCTAGAGAGGCATATATGTAAGCTTTTGAGAAAAAGGCTGCATAAAATAACAACTTTTCAATRTAAACTAAGAATGACATACCCTGTATTGTAAGATAACGAGAAATAAATATTCTTGTTTCAAGGTCACATAAGAAAGTGCAAGGTAAAGTAAACCAGGTATTGTAAAGTGTCATTGTCTTTCTGTCTCTGGATATGTCARTTTATATAAAGTGTGATATTTTATATCACGAAAGAAAGAGTAGATGACTGCTGCTGATAGAGCCTTTGAATTGCAACATTTTGTTTTATACTGAAGTTCATACTAAATTGTTGTAATGTCTGGTTTAGTATGCAAATATATACAGAAGAAACTAAGGTAAACTTATGTCCTGTACAGACGTAAAATTAGGAGAGAGAGGAAGAAATTTGCTAGTACAGTTTCTTATAATGTTTTCCTACACTTACGGACTAGTGACCTCCATTGGATTTGAGACTGCAGGTAGGCTCACTGATTCAGCATGGTAATCTCTTGTGGTCTTGCTTAAAAACAAGTAGACTATGTATTTTGAGAAGAATATGGCTGGGTCTTTGTTTTCAACTTTATGAGAGCTTTTAACTATTCATGTATGTTTGTTTTTTCCCTAGATTTCACATTCATCTCTACAATCAAGACAGTTTGATTGGTTGTGTTTTGCCATATCATGAGACTAAGCTATTTGTGAGAGTTATTCAGCTTTTAAATATAAAAAATCCAACTCATAAATGGCACTGGCTGGATCCAATAAGGGTAAAATACTTAACAGATACAAGTTAGGAGAAACATGAGGAACTTTAATATCCTGACTCTGCTACTGGCTTTATGAATGTGTTCCACCTGTTCATGTGGTTAGTTGTAGGACTGTACTGAAAGATTTAATTGCAGGACTGAAGCCTGAATGCCCACCTGTTGTTTCTGCTATCTTTCTTTACAATCAAATCTTTTTATAATTAACTTTATATTTAATAACTCTTTGGTTTTTTTGCAAAGATAAAGTATGCTTTTAAGGTGCAAGTATTTGCTACTGCTAGGAAGGCATATCAACTGCTAAAATATTTGTTTATTTGAATGTAGACTATATATAATGCTATTTGTCAAGTGTCTTAATGTGGATATAAAAAATGCTAAAGGTGTGTGGGTTTCCATTACTCGTGTCAATTTAAACAGTATTGTCTGATCACTAGGTTTAATTTTAAGAGATTATATTAGTTTTTGTGTTGAGTGCTTTGCTTCACTTTACCGTAGTGTTCTAATTTTTTTTTTTTTTTTCTTAACCATGGAAAGAAACCTGGAGTCCCGCTGGCAAGGGGTACTCTCATTACTCACTGTTACAAAGACCTCGATTTCATGGATTTCATCTGCAGACTGGTGGCAAAATCTGTGAAGGTTGTTTCTTTATTCTAGAACAATATTTGTGTGTTGCTTTCCCAGTCTTTGTATTTGTACAAGATTATGCAGTTTACTATTTCTAATTGTGTGTCAATCAGTAAAAGGACTCATACTAATAAACAATATGAAAATCTTTTTCTTGTTATTTAGATAGATGGCATCTATATTGCTATAAGGAAAATCTAAGAACTACTGAACCATGACAGAACAATTTGGCAGTACTGCATTACTTAAAGAACAAATTCACTTTCTTCATTTCTTTTATTAACTCATTCCTGCTACTTGTTTATAATTATGCTTTGAATTTGGGGATAATGAAGTGGATGGCACTGTCAAATCCGTCTTTTGAGATGGTCATGGATGCTTTAAGTGTATATTTTCAAAATTAATAAGAATTTAAAAGTTGAGAATGTTACCGTCCTTGTTCTAGGAGGTTAAATGGTCTTTTTTTGTTTTGTTTAGCATTAATRTCAGAAATAAAACAATGATAAGGATTGTTCAAACATAACCGGAGTGTTAGAATTAAGCATACGTCAATCGACTTTTCARCTGTCCAGTTCAGTCTTGAGTATAACACAGAAATCAGAAGTGGTTTAAGTTACCTTATCGTGGTAAAACTGCAGTAGCTGAGGAATAGTACCCATTTCATTCTATCTGATCTGCAAGGTGTAGCAGTAGCCTCTCTTGTGGGTCCTGGAGGAAGAGATCTCTCCAGTTATGCTCGCAGGAGTTGATAGAGTTTATATGTTGGAAGATTGAAATCTTGTGCTTTTTTGAGAAGCCATGCTTGTATTTACACTTTTCCTGATGTCTGAACAACTATTTTTCTATGGTCTAGGTCTTTTCAGAGTGTCCTGGCAGCTCAGCTCAATTGAGAGTTCTCCTTGCATTTTATGCTTCCACCATAGTGTCTGCTCTTGGGGCAACAGAGAAGATAACGAATACTATAGTGTCCATGCTACTCCCTTACATCCAAAAGGTACCTGAAGCCTTGTTTTCCTTTCTGTGTATTGACCTGTATTGTGTCTGCTGACATGCTTCCTGCAGCTCACATTCAAGAGAGACATTCATAGCTGTGCAAGGTAGAATGTATATGGAATGTGTTGTATCACTTTTACCTTCACCTGCCTAATGTTTCAAAGCAGTGTGTATGGCTAATAATTTTCCTCGAGCCTCAGAGAAGCATTTTAAGAACTCTATAGTCCTACTTCCTACTCTGCTTTGGGAATGGAGCTGTGAGAACTGTATACACAGCCTAAATAAACTTCACATTAGAGACTTACTCTGGTAAACAATGACAAAGTGCAGTCAGAGCGGACAACTTGCTTCACTGCCTTCTTTGCTCCAGAATATGGGAATCTTGCTCTGTTAATGAATGCATGTCTTTTTGCATGCATGTGAACTGTACATGACAGCATTTTCTTCTTAAAATTGAGTTTATGGTTTGTTTAAGAGTTAACACATTGGAAAAAAGGTAGAGTGATTCCATGGATGTTGGGATGAAAATGATTTTTTTATATTAATATGCTTGGGTTGTTGTGGGTTTTTTTTGTTGTTTGTTTGTTTGTTTTATGATTTATGTGTCGCAAAGAATGCTTCTTTATCTTTCTCTTTTTCTAGGGCCTGAAATCCTCTGTACAGGATTACAGAGCTGCAACATACATGATAATCTGTCAGATGACAGTAAAAGTGACAGTGGAAACGTCCTTGGTGCATTCCTTGATGTTACAAATAAGCAAGACATTGACTAAAGTGCCTTCATTAGCCAGGGAAGGGGTGGCATGTTTGAACCTTCTTCTGCAAACTCAGAAAGGAGACAATCTTGGAAAAAAGTAAGTCTGCATGACTTGGGTTCCCTGCTTTTAAAAGCTTAGACTGCATTTTGATAATCTAAACGTTTTCATCCTGCTTATTAAAGGAGTATTTTCCTATTGTAAATATCAGCTATTGGATAGTTGATATTTTGGAGGAATCTGAGATTTCTTCTTGCTTTGAAAATTTATATGCTCATTACAGCAAATGAGCTGTAGTGCAAGTCTGTGGTTTTTGGTTCCTCAGATCTCGCTCCTTTCCATAAGGGATTGCTTTCAACATGCAAAACTGAAGCCTATCAGTAAGAGGAAATCCTGGAAGAGAAGCTAACATGATAATGGTAGTGAAAATCTGGAATTATTTGAACAGCTTGGAGAAAATAAATTCTGCCCACTGAAGGGAAGGACTTTGTGTTTGTGTAGTTTTACACCTCAAGGGTAAAGACCATCATTTCTTTGGTCCCAGAAGTCAGATGTTCTTTCAGAAGTACCTATGGCATTTCATCTCCCTCAGTCTCTCTGTTCCAGCCTGAGAGAGTTTGTTAGCTGGTGCTGTTATGTGTGGTCAGACACAGTGGTGGAAGTGCTGAATGCTACAGGGAGTTTACTTGTTGCTAGAGAAATTTGCGTGGGTATTCCAGTAGGTTCAGTTTCTTCTCTGCTGGGATATGCACACTTATTTCCTAGATACTTGGAAACAATCATGGAACAGGGACATGGATTAAAAGCTCAGGACTGAGGAACTAATGCATTGATGCATTGCACAGCACCCAGCCAGTGACAGCCAAATGGATGTGAAGGGAGAAAAGATGAGAGAAACTTCCATTAGCAGAAAGAGAGATTACTTAGCTCTTTGAGGAACTCCTGTCGTTGAGCTGTTGTTTCTTCTCTTTTCCTTTTGCTGCAACTGGATAGGTGATATGCTCTTTGCAGTGCTCTACTTTCTACCTTCTTTTTTTCTACATAGGTCCTGGAATTTACTGTGTCTAGTACGTAACCAAAGGACAAAGAGGCATTTCTGAGGACAGGTCTTAATGCAATACACACGAATATTTTTACTTGTACTACCAACTTCTTGAAAACATAAGGATTTTGGCTGTGCTGATGCAGCGTCCATGTTCAACATGACTAACAGTAATCTGTTTACTTGTAGAATATGAAATGTGCCAATACAACTCTGGCAATTGGTAATTGGTACCCTTTAGATCTTTTCAGTGGTTATTTACAATGAGGTGGTTGACGCTGAAAATTGAATCCTTAGGAAATTCTGTGTGTTTTGAAAATGTTGGTAACCCAAACCAATGTGCGTTTTTTTTTTTTTCCCCTCTGTTCCCTGTTCTTTTGTGCAGGCCATTTAGTTACCTGTGCAGCAACCCAGAACTGGTAGAACTTTTGCAAGGCCTTTCAGCAAGCTATGATATCTCTCCTCTTCTGGGTTACCTGTTACCTCACCTTGTCTGCACCATCATTAAGGTTGATACAGGTAAGTTAGTATATATATTCAGTGTTTTGTAGAGTCTTATAGGGAGATTGCTGTGATAAATGTCTTAGCTATGTAATTTTAATTGCTCCTGCTATGAAAACTGCACCAATACATGTAAAGACCTGACTGTGCATTTCTGTGTTGCATTTTGTTTTCCCAGTTCTTACAGAGGATGCCATTTTAGGCCCTGCTATATCTATGTCAATTTGACTTTAGATGTTAATTTGCAATGTTTCAGCAGTAACTTACGTTTGATGTATGAAATTTCTGACTCTTGCAGAAGTCTAGTATTGCAAAATACATGATTTTAGTCCTGTGAATAGAAGATTTTATTTAGGTAGATCTTATGTACTCCATGTGTACTTTAAGTGGTGAACATCTGTGTTTAGCTTAGTAAATTGAATGTGCCTGGGAATGTTCCTGGGCAGTGATGTCAAATGGTGTGTAGTGCTTGTGTGTGTGTGCTAGTCTGCAAAACAGAGTAGCTGCATGCACTGTGAACTGTTCTAATTGCCCAGTCGTGGTTGGGAAAGCCCTCTAGTTGAAAAAGGTCAGATTCATGCCAAGAAATGTGATAGCAATTTGCTAACACAGGAAATGGATAACAGATCTGGACTGTTCCAAAGCATACTTGAATTTATTGGTAGAGATACAGCCTTTAATATTTAAATGACATCAGTATGAAGAATTGCTAGCAGCACACACTGAAGTTAGTGCTAGCAATGGATAAACATTGCTGTCTTCAATGCTCGGTTCATCAGATGATGCTGCTGATGCAACCTGTTAGTTTTAATCAATATGGAGAGATTATTCTCAAACTGATGTTCATCTTGTATGATTGTATGTTTTTTCCTTAGAAGATCAAGAAGAATCTGAGGAAAGAGAGAATATTTACATCAGACATCTTGAAGCTATTCTTCAGAGTATAACACTGGAAAAGG
Source organism: Rhea americana (assembly GCF_003343005.1). NCBI lineage: Eukaryota > Metazoa > Chordata > Aves > Rheiformes > Rheidae > Rhea > Rhea americana. The sequence continues at coordinate 2,619,963 of NW_028185450.1, forward strand.
ATTTAGATCGCCTGTTGGCCTCGTGAGTTAACTTACTATTTTTTTTCCCCAATAGTTCAACAGTCACTTTTGATGTAATAACTAATATCTGACAATGTCATTAGAATTATATGACCATGTCTTTTAAGTGTCATGTTTTTCTGAGTTCTTATGTTAATTCCAAACTTGGATGTTGAAACTGAGGCATTCAGTAGTCCAATATAGCTACCCTTTTAGCAATTATAGGAGTACCTGTGAGATGAAGAGCCTCTTCAGGCTAGAGGCAACGCTGTACTTGTAATCGTTAATGTGTATTAACTCTAACCTCTTCAGCAGCATGTTCTGTAAAACTAATTAAAACTATTGTTCTAAATTATGGCCTTTTTCATCTGTTTGCAATCGTAGCAAGATTCTTGAAAAGTTTATTTCCTATGGTACAGAGATCGAATCTAATCCCACCAAAATGGCTGCACTCAATCAGAAGCTGCTTCCTCTTATCAGACTTCTTGAAAGAAAGTAAGTTCCATTTTTCTATGACAGACCCACAATGTGTAAATTGATGAGGCCAACTATGATTTTAACTTATTAGGCATAAAAAGGACTATTCTTGCCCAAATAAATATGGTAAAAGCAACTGACTCCTAATCTTTGTCTAAATTATATTTAAGCTATGTGTGTATATTTTATCATTTTGCTTGTACCTGGACACAGCTGCTGGCTTTGTATGGCTTTTTGCTATGTAGCGTGACCTTTTCTGCTCATTATTTGTCTTAGAGGATTGCATGTCATCAGTATTAAGACATAATGGTTGATTTGCTTTTATAAAGCTTCTTATAATAGTTGATTCAGATGAGTGCATGTGCTTTCAGCTTCCTTGTATTTCTCTAGCAAATACATGTTCTTCAGTAATGTCTTGTGGATTTTTTTTCTTTTTTCCTTTTTTTTTTTCCCCTCTTGTT
>NW_028185451.1:0-2873 GCF_003343005.1 Rhea americana
GCGCGCAGCCCTGGGATCCGGACTGGGCACCAGCAGCCACCCCTGGCTCTTCAGCAGTCAGCCTGCCACTACGGCACCCAGGAGATCCGACCCACTCAGGCCCGGGCAGCCGCTCATTCTGCACGTCCTCACCACAGCTCTGGCCTCCCCCAAGCTCTTCCCCAGCGCGTGGGCACCAGCGGCCCTCGGCCCTGCCGTCAGCAGTAGCCAATGGGCGTGCCTCACCGGCAGCCTCGGGCCAATCAGCAGCTGCCACCTGCTGTGTCTCGGCGGGCTGGGTCCTGCCGGCCGGGCTGGGTCGCTGGGTGGGGCTGGGGGGGCGCGGGGGGGGCGTCGTGTGGAGCCGCCCTCGCTAGAGCCAGGCAGTGGGGGGTGGCTGCTCGCTGCGCCCCACTGACTGCACCGCAGTTTCTCTCATAGGCCACTTACCAGCCTGTGAGGCTTTCCTGTGAGGATTTGAGACCCTTTGTTGGGGCAGCAAAGGATTATTTAATAAGAAATATCTGTAAACTACCCTGTGGCAGAAGGGAGAGCAACTTATTCTTTTTTTCTTTTCTTTTTTCTTTTCTTTTCTTTTCTTTTCTTTGCTAAGTTAAACACACAAATACAGAAGTTATTTCTATTCCTTATTTCCACTTGATGTCTGCATATCAAGACTCATCATCCATGCCAAAATGAAAAAAAAAAAAAAAAAAGGAAGACTCCAAGGAGCCCCTGGTAAAAGTCAGAAAGTGTTGGCAGCTGTGAGCACACTCTGAGTGCTGGTTCTTGATGTGCTTTCGTTCTCTTGCTCTGCTCTTCCTCTTGCAATGCAGTTACACCCTGTTTGCCTTCCAGAGAGACCAAAGGAGGAAGAGCTGGGGCTTCACATGCTGGAAGTGACTCACTAGGCCCAGGAGTCACCTGGCTAAACCACCAGGTTTAGCCCAAGCCGAGTGTCACTGCAGTGAGCCAAATGTGTTGCCTCTGCTGTTGCTGCTGTCAGGCCACTCAGGGGCTGTACAGCACAGGAGAGTGCTCAAGGTGTGTTGACGGCCTGGCTCCATTAGAGGGGCAAGTTACAGAAGTTGTTCTCACCTTCTTCATCAGAGGGCAGCAACTACTAAGGAAGTCTCAGGTGAACCCAACTCCACACTTCCCACTGACAGGCTGTACGGACACGTAGCGTACCGCTGTTGAACTGGAATCTTTCTAGGCAGAGTTTGAGAGGCTGTTTTGCCAAAGCCCCAAGTTGGGGTGCAGCAGAGCCCCAACAGTGGTTGTGACGAGGCTGGACTCTGTGAGTCTCAAGGTCCTGGCTCAGTTCCCTGCTCCACCATGGAGACTCAGGGACAAGACACACTGATGGCCTCAGCTGCTCACCTGTGTCAAGAGAATGACAGTAAAGTTAATGCCATTTCCAGAAACAGGAAGGAAACATAGTCACACTGTGAAGTCTCAGCAGCCAGCTCTGTGAGTTGGAGCAGACTCTGAGAGGCTGTTTTTCAGTGACCTGCAGAGTCAATGTCATTCTTTGGCTCCTCAAGTCAAAGAAAGGCCAAAGCCAAGTGCCTCAGAGCAGCCTCTGCCTCTGGAAATAAGGAGGCAACAAGCTCTTAGAAGAAAACCATAGTGTGCCAATGGCTGCATATCCAGGTTTTGCTGCAAAGCCACCTCTTTGCCCTGGGAAATTTGGTCTGAGGGAAGAGAAGTATCTGCACATCTGGCATCTTGAGCTTGTGTAGGTTTTTGTGCAGAGTGAGAGAAATACGTATGAGAGTCTGGGAAGGGACAGAACCAATTTGGATGCTGGCTATGGCAGGTCTTGCAGAACTGAGCCCTTCACTGTAGAAGCTGTGGTATGTACAAGTCAAGAAGCTGCCTACAGCAGGAAATACTGCTTTTTCCAAAGCACCAAAGTAGTGAGCAATCTTGAAGGGATGCATAAGTGAGAGATGACTCCTGAAAACATGGAACATACAAATGGTGTTTGGAAAAGTGCATAAGAAGTGGAGGTGGTGCCTGTGCTGGAGAAAAGGCAAAGGGGGGAGCCCTTTCAGCCATTCAGTTGCAGCTGGGCCACAGTGTAGTAGCAGTATCACTGGCTATACAAGGAGCAGCTGAGGAGAGCCTGACTATTCCCTTAGGGTGAGGGTGCAAACCTGGGAGGGAAGAGTTAGAGTAGCACTCCCTGATCGTGACATGAGTGTTACGGAAAATTAGGCTTGCTGGCTACCATAACTGAGTCTGACCTTAGGTTCCTGCTGAGACAGAAGTCTGAACCAAAATTAAAGCAGAATAAGTTTTAATGGCACACATGCAGTAATTACAGCTCAAGTTGGGTGCCTCCCAAGAGCGACCCCGAACAAAGAAATTCCTGGGCAATTATAATCTAAATTTCCCTGCCCCTCCTGCGATGGTTCAGATCAATTGTAAAATTTAGGTCTAAGGTCCTCACATGTTTCATTGGGTCTCTTCATTGTCTCTAGGCAGGTCATAAAGAAATTCCTTTCTTACCTCTGAAGCAGCAGCTTCCCTTGTCTGTTGTCACTTCCTTATCTTTCCAGCTTGAACTGGCCTTGGGGCCTTCTTCTACATAACTAGGTGAAAAGTTCACAGTGTGTGGCTAAGGCTTCAGGAAATTTAGCTACTAATGCTAAGGGAGTTATGTTAAATGACTAACTCTAGACAGCCTCAGTCCAATATTCTTTAACATTGTGTTTTGACCACATCACTTAAAGGAGCTATTGGTAAAGCAGATGAGCTCTCTCGTGTGCTCTCCTTCTGGACCGGTGAGTTCTGTTCAGTGGCACGACTTGTCGCAAAGGGTCAGAGCGTGCCTCTTTGCAACAGCACTGTTGAGCCACAGAAAGGTGAGAGAGCCCAGAAGAAAC
>NW_028185452.1:0-2902 GCF_003343005.1 Rhea americana
ATCTCTAAGCATCTGGAAGAAAAGGTGATCAAAAGTAGTCAGCACAGATTCACCAAGGGGAAATCACGCTAACCCAATCTGATAGCCTTCTATAACGAAATGATCGTCTGGGTAGATAAGGGGAGAGCAGTGGATGTTGTCTCCCGTCTTCAGCAAGGCTTTCAACACCGTCTCCCATAACATCCTCTTAGGCAAGCTAAGGAAGTGTGGGTTAGACAAGTGGACAGTGAGGTAGATTGAGAAATGGCTGAATGACAGAGCTCAGAGGGTTGTCATCAGCAGCACAGAATGTAATACAGTCATCAGTTCAGGCTGGGGGCTGACTTGCTGGAGAGCAGCTCTGCAGACAAGAACCTGGGAGTGCTGGGGGATGACAAGTTGACTATGAGCCAGCAATGGGCCCTTCTGGCCAAGAAGGCCAATGGTCTCCTGGGGTGCATTGGGAAGAGTGTTGCCAGCAGGTGCAGGGAGGTGATCCTGCCCCTCTCCTCAGCCCTGGGGAGGCATCTCGAGTAGTGCGTCCAGTTCTGGGCTCCCCAGGACAAGACACACATGGAGCTACTGGAGAGAGTCCAGCGTAGGGCTATGAAGATGATCAGAGGACTGCAGTGTCCGCCCTATGAGGAAGGGCTGCGAGAGCTGGGCCTCTTCAGCCTGGGGAAGGGAAGACTGGGGGGGGACCTTATCAATGTCTACAATACCTTCCTTAAGTGAGGGTGTCAAGAGATGGGGCCAGAATCTTCTGTGGTGCCCAGCAGCAGGACGAGAGGCAAAGGGCACAAACTGAAATACGGCAAGTTCCACTTGAATATGAGGAAGAACTTCCTTTCCTATGAGTGTGACAGAGCACTGGACCAGGTTGCCAGAGAGGTTGTGGAGTCTCCTTTTCTGGAGATCTTCAAGGCGCGCCTGGATGCAACCCTGTCTACCATGCTCTAGGTGCACCTGCTGAGCGGGGAGGTTGGACTAAATGATCTCCAGAGGTCCCCTGCAACTTCAACCATTCTGTGAGGCCTCCTGCAAGGCAGCTAGCTGCATGCCAGTATCACCCCTTGTGTAGGGATGCCTCTCAAGGTTACTCCTCGAGGTTGAGAGACCCCTTAACCTTGACAGACCCTCCATAAGTGACTAAGAGTACTCCAGTCTTTGAGTTTGCAATGCTAACCACACTTCTCATCTTATTATAAGCAGAAAGCAAATAGGCAGGATATGAGTTCATATAAATTTCACATTCAAACAGAAGCCTTTCCAGGCGCAATGAGAACTTGTCTAACAATTTTAACTCCCAATAGATTTTCATGAAAATGTCCCACAATTGATACATAATGCTAGCTAAAGAAATATTTAATTAGTTCTTGGTATTATATGAGTACTAGAGTCAACCCTTGCAGTACTTTATTAGAGATTTTGTAGTTAAACTATAAATAGGCTAACCTCCCTCCTATGAGTTATTTCAGAAACAAGTGTGTAAAATCAAGGTTCTTAAAAGTCCATTTATCAAGGAACTGAATACAGCCAAAGCAGAAGCAAAATTATTACACAAGGATATCCAATTGGTCCTAAACTATGATAGATCTGAATTGAAACCCAAAAGATAGACATGTTGCTATACTCATCATCTGAAAGAGAGATGCACTGATATCAGAAACAGCAAACCAAGAAACAAATCATACCAGGAATCTGTTGAATAACTGTATCTTCCTGAATCATGTTCCCTGTACTAACGATGACTTTAGAATTCTCTGTTTAATTAGTTTCATTTTATTAAATAGAGTTACTAACGAATTGTAGTCACATCTTAAATGATGACAAGTGCTAAACTACAAGAAAAAATATAAAAAGCTTTTTGGAACAAAGGGACAAAACATTAAGTGCTGAAATATTTCCCTGGCATTCTAATATGTGGTTTAAAGAAAAATAGACAAAATAGCCTTCTAGGATGGAATGACTGGCTGGGTAGAGAAGGGTAGAGCAGTGGACATTGTGTACCTTGACTTCAGCAAGGCTTTGGACACTGTCCCCCTCCTAGATAGGCTCAGGAAGTGTGAGTTAGATGAGTGGACAGTGATGTGGATTGAGAACTGGCTGAAAGGTAGAGCTGAAAGGTAGAGCTCAGAGGGTCGTCCTCAGTGGTGTGGAGTCTAGTTGGAGGCCTGTGGCTAGTGGCATTCCCCAGGGCTCAGTACTGGGTCCCATCCTGTTCAACTTTTTCATCAATGACCTGGATGAGGGGACACAGTGACTCCTCAGCAGGCTTGCTGATGATCCCAAGCTGGGAGGAATGGGTGATACACCTGAGGGCTGTGCTGCCATTCAGAGAGACCTGGACAGGCTGGAGAGTTGGGTGGAGAAGAACCTCCTGAAGTTCAACAAGGGAAAGTGCAGGGTCCTGCACCTAAGGAGGAATAACCCTAGGCACCAGGACAAGATGGGGGATGACCTTCTGGAGAGCAGCTCTGCAGAGAAGGATCGGGGAGTGCTGGTGGACAACAAGCTGACCCTGAGCCATCAATGTGCCCTTGTGGCCAAGAAGGCCAATGGTCTCCTGGGGTGCATTGGGAAGAGTGTTGCCAGCAGGTGCAGGGAGGTGATCCTGCCCCTCTCCTCTGTCCTGGTGATGCCTCGAATACTGTGTCCATTTCTGGGCTCCCCAGGACAAGACACACATGGAGCTACTGGAGAGAGTCCAGTGTAGGGCTACAAAGATTATTTGAGGGCTGGAGCATCTGCCCTATGAGGAACGGCTGTGAGAGCTGGGCCTCTTCAGCCTGGGGAAGAGAAGACTGAGGGAGGGCCTTATCAATGTCTATACATTGTCCATACAGTACCTGAAGGGAGGGTGTCAAGGGGATGGAGACAAACTCTTTTCAGTTGTCCCATGTGACAGGACAAGAGGCAATGG
>NW_028185453.1:0-2894 GCF_003343005.1 Rhea americana
TTGAGATTTGTGTCCTGTGATAGAAGAATGCAACAGTAGCACAATCAGAGTCTCTGCAGTGGATAAATGCTGTAATTTAGACTGCTGAAAAAAATTTGAATTTTTTCTCTTTATGCATAAGCATTCTGGTACTGCTTTGATTATGCTTTTTTTGCACTTTACTGTTTTTCAATTTTTATTCATTAGGAGGAAGGACAGAAAATGTTTTGTCTTCTACTTCCAGATTGAGCTCCTTGGCAACACTAGGACTGAGATCCTTACAGCCACAATTGCAGATATAGAATCTGCTGTTTATATCACCTGTAAAATATATATGTATATATGAATTAACCACAAATAGATCTTAAATATGATTATTCTAAAAAAAAAAAAAGAATAAGCCTTCCATTAAAACTTGTAGGTTGATCATAAATGATTAAAGAGTTTCTTTGATGGCATGCCCAGATGTTTGAAAATGGTTATCATCATGAGTGGAGCAGAGCAAATGTACTCTTTTTTGTACACAAATGTGTGTGTGTGCATGCTTCAGAGCAAAGCTGTTTTAAACAGGATGAGATATCTTAATATTATCAGTATATTATCAGAATGTGGAGTGACCATACCTAATTACAGAAGAGAAGGGAGAATTCATGTGACTAGTTAAGAAGATAAGCTCTAAAAGGGTCATTGAAAGTAAACAACAATAAGGACTTACAAAGTATTTCAGCATTTTGTTTTTCATATTTTACATAATTATGCAGCAGTAATAATTAAAGTCATATTGTAATAATATAATAAAACTAGTTTTAACCAATAGAGTCTCCAAAATTTAAAATGAAACATTCCACTGAAGCACACAATACACTGAAATTGAGGAGGAAGAGCCACTACAATTAGGGGCTAGAATTAACATTTGGCCTTCTTATGTCAGCCTGAACAGGTCTTTGGTGTGTGGAAAACCTTGCATTTTCAAGACCAGTTTTACTCTATTCATTGTGATTGCTGCCATGGATGGCAACCTGCTTTTTAGGAAAGACAGGCCAGGAAGGGGAAGGGGTGGAGTTGTTCTTCATGTGAGAGAGTGACTTGAGTGTATCAAGCTCTGCCTAGAGGTGAATGAAGAGTGAGTTGAGGGCTTATGGGTAAGGATTAAAGGGGCAGGTGCACATGGGTGACACTGTTGTGAGTGTCTATTACAGGCCACCTGATCAAGAAGAGGAAGTCAATGAGGCCTTCTACAGGCCGCTGGAGGTAGCCTCACGATCACAGGCCCTGGTTCTCATGGGAGACTTCAACCACCCTGACATCTACTAGAAGGAAAACACAGCTAGGCACAAACAGTCCAGGAGGCTCCTGCATAGCATTGATGATAACTTTTTGACCCAGCTGGTGGAGGAGCCAGTGAAGCGGGGTGTGCTGCTGGACCTTGTACTAACCAACAAAGGACTGGTTGGAGATGTAAAGGCTGGGGGCAGCCTTGGCTGTAGTGACCATGAGATGGAGGAATTCAGGATCCTGCATGGCAGAAGCAAGGCAATAAGTAGGACCTCAACCCTGGATTTCAGGACAACAGACTTTGGCCTTTTTAGGGACCTACTTGGAGGAATCCCATGGGTTAGGGCCCTAGAAGGAAGGGGGGTCCAGGAGAGCTGGCTAGTATTCAAGCATCACTTCCTCCAAGCTCAGGAGCAGTACATCCCTATGAGTAAGAAGTCCAACAAAGGGGGCAGGAGACCTACATGGGTGAGCAAGGAGCTCCTGGCAAAACTCAATCCGAAGAAGAAAGTACACAGAATATGGAAGAGGGGACAGACCACTTAGGAGGAATATAGGAACATTGTCAGAGTATGTAGAGATGCGAAGAGGAAGGCTAACGCCCATTTGGAATTAAACCTGGCAAGGGATGTCAAGGACAACAAGGGCTTTTTCAAATATTTCAGTAGCAAAAGGAAGACAAGGGAAAATGTGGGTCCAGTGATGAATGGGGTAGGTGCCTGGTGAAAAGGGATACAGAGAAGGCAGAATTACTGAATGCCTTCTTTGCTTCAGTCTTCACTGCTAAGGGCAGCCCTGAGGAATCTACACCCTGGAGGAAAAAGAGAAAGTTTGGAAAAAAAGGAAGACTTCCCCTTGGTCGAGGAGGATCAGGTTAGAGATCTTTAGGCAAACTTGACACCCAAAAATCCATGGCCCGGAAGGGATGCACCCACGAGTGCTGAGGGAGCTGGCAGCTGTTGTTGCTAGGCCGCTCTCCATCATCTTTGAAAGGTCCTGGAGAACTGGAGAGGTGCCTGAGGACTGAAAGAAAGCCAATGTCACTCCAGTCTTCAAGAAGGGCAAGAAGAAGGGAAACTTCAGGCCAGGTAGCCTCACCTCCATCCCTGGAAAGGTGATGGAGCAGCTTGTTCTGGATGTCATCTCCAAGCATACAGAGGAAAAGAAGGTGGTCAGGAGTAGCCAGCATGGATTCACCAAGGGGAAATCCTGCTTAACCAATCTGACAGCCTTCTAGGATGGAATGACTGGCTGGGTAGTTGAGGGGAGAGCAGTGGATGTTGTGTACCTTGACTTCAGCAAGGCTTTTGACACTGTCTCCCATAACATCCTCCTAGATAAGCTCAAGAAGTGTGAGTTAGACGAGTGGACAGTGATGTAGATTGAGAACTGGCTGAAAGGCAGCGCTCAGAGGGTCATCATCAGTGGTGAGGAGTCTAGCTGGAGGCCTGTAGCTAGCAGTGTCCGCTCAGGGCTCAGTACTGGGTCCAGTCTTGTTCAACTTCTTCATCAATGACCTGGATGAGAGGACAAAGTGCCTCCTCAGCAAATTTCCTGATGATACCAAACTGTGAAGCCTTACTTACATTACAGTGGAAAAATAGTGTATGTAAACTTTGAAGGCTATAAGTAAAATAGCA
>NW_028185454.1:0-2834 GCF_003343005.1 Rhea americana
CGTGAAGAAGGCCTCATCTGCTGCTTCTTCCTGATCAAGTGTCTGTAGCTGAAACCCAGCTGCTCTGGGGCAGAGCACTCTACTGGACCTGACTGTGATAAAGAAGCTACAACTGGTTATGGATATGATGGTCAGGAGCAGCCTTGCCTGCAGTGATCATGAGGTAGCAGCAGCAGACTCTGGAGGTACCAGCCCTGAAATGCCAGCAGAAAGGAGGCCCTTTWTCATACCAAGGTGATAACCATCATTTACAGTCTTCTACCCTTGACTGTGGAACACTCAGTCACTGGAAACTGTCCCCCTCCCCCCAGATATCTGGGGCAGTTACACACTGGGACTCTCCCCCTCCCTGTCTCCATACTTTTGATATCTGGCGTTAGGGTTGGGGCCTTTGAGAAATCCCTTCCCCTGGTTTTGCTTGAATCTGCAGTTGACATTTTTCCAAATATCTTGATCCTGAGCAGCATGAGGTCATGTTACAGAGTCTCTCCTTCCTCATGACACAATCAAGGCATATCAGAAACGGACAGTGACAGGAATCAGCTTTTCCACCTGAGGCACAATAGGGTTTCTGGGACTTGTTTTCATAATGAGGTGCAATAAACCCAAATTTCCTTTGTTTTCTCATGAGAGGGGAGCATCCCACAGTGTTACAAATCATTTCCCTCTTGAACGAGATGGGGTTTTCTGCTTTAGGAGAACTTCACATACCACCTCTTCCCAGTGCTTGGAGGCTTTCATTGCATGAATAAATGCAAGCACTCCTAGATAAATGCAAGCACTTGGATGAATTGTGTCCTTTCCTCAGGGCAGCCCTGGCTGTACTCCACGTGGAAGGGGCAAATCCATTGGACAGAGATCTGCTCAGTGCAGTGGGCAGTGTATCTCAGCAGGGTTCTTCATCTGGCCCTGAGGATGTCCTCTTGACTTTGCCTTCATTTCATATCAGAGCTCGAGGGTTGTCATCAGTGGCGTGAAGTCTAGTTGGAGGCCTGTGGCTATTGGAGTCCCCCAGGGCTCAGTACTGGGTCCCATCCTGTTTGACTTCTTCATCAATGGCCTGGATGAAGGGACAGAGTGCCTCCTCAGCAAGTTTGCTGATGATACCAAGGTGGGAGGAGTGGCTGATACACCTGAGGGCTGTGTTGCCGTTCAGAGAGACCTGGACAGGCTGGAGAGTTGGGCGAAGAGGAACCTCCTGAGGTTCAACAAGGGCAAGTGCAGGGACCTGCATCTAGGCAGGGCAGTGACCCGCTACGGCCTGATGGAGGCCTCCTGGAAACCATCAGCTTGGACTCCAGTTCCTTGTTCCCAAGGCTCCTATGACTCTCCACCAAGGGTAAGGGCTTCAGAAACTCCTTCCTGAAGGGTCACACAGAGACTGTTAACTGCAAAAAGGGCAGTGGGTCCTGGGATGTGGGGGTGGCTGGCCAGGACAAGGGGCTGCACGAAAGCCCTGCCTGAGGGTCCCATCTGGTTCAGGGGACACTGTGGCAGCCAGGACCTCTGGGTCTTGGGAATGGGGCTGCCCTGAGACCCAAGGCTCTCATGCCCCCAGGGCTCCTCAGCCCTCTGCTGGCTCCATCTCCTTGTGGAGGTTCGGTGACACACTGGAGAGGAGTTCTGGGTTACAAGACTGGAAGAACATCCTTTCTCTCCATCTAGAGGTGAGCTGAGGGCAAGAGGGCTAGCAAGATGAGGGACTGCTGGACTGAGACCATCAGCCTGCATCTCAGTTCCTCGTTCTCAGTGCTCCTGGCGCTGAGGCTGCCCTAAGCCCCAAGGCATCAGTGCGCTGGCTCTGTCACGTCATGGCAGGGGGCAATCCAAGGCCAGCTTTCCCTGGGAATGGGTCTACCTTTGGGATATGGCTCTGGCAGGAAATTGGTCCTCTGTCCTGAAGGCTGGGATGTCCTGCAGGTGCTGTAGGCTCTCAAGAACCTGCTAGAAGTGCCAATATAGGAAGTGGATGCACCTTGTAATAACCCCAAGGCATCTACTTCTCTGGGAGAACCTTTCTTCCTTCTCCTGGATCCTTTGATGCTTCCAACTTGACAGAGCATGTTTTGGGCTCAGAGATGTTCTCTTCAGAGGTCCACAGCCTCTGTCCTCCTGCAAAAGGGGGTCAAACCTCTGCACCCAAAGGACAGTCTGTATTGGAGAGCAGCTCGGAAACAGGTGGGTGTGCCATCCCCACTCCACAAGTCCCTGCTGACTCCAACCATTTTTCCCTGAGCTGTTGTGGGCAGTGCTGGGGGCAGTACAGCAGGGACATCTCCCCTAGCACCCTGCTGGCCCCATACCTCCACTGCCCAGCACTGGCAAGCCCCAACCTGCTCTCCTGCTGGGTGCCCCTATCCCCAGGCATCCTCAGTCCTGTGGAGCAACACGCTGGGGATGAGCCTAGCCCAGCCCTGGGGAGAGCAGCCTGGAGGGGGAGAGAGTGACTGTGAGCAGAGTAGGTAGGGCTGTGGACGCACCTCAGTGCTGGTGGGTGCCTTCGTGCGGGGGCAGAGGCAGGGACAATGTTTCTGCCTTGGGGCTGCTTTCCTCCAGGAGCTCCAGTAGGGCTGGGGGAGCCGTGACCATGCGACACAGTGACCTGGGACAGAGGGGAGCTGCCATTTGAGCCAGATGTGCCAGCCTGCCCATGACCAGCTCAGCGAGGGTGGCTGCTAGGATTTGTGGTCAGAATTTTTGCCCCTGCTGGGTGCTGGGAGATCCATTTTCAAGCCTTTCTTGGAGCTGCTGCAGCCACCACATTCCCTGAGGTGCCTGAATTCCCCGAGGTGCCTGACAGCCCATTCCTCCTGCCTGTCCAGGGCCCTCTAAAT
>NW_028185455.1:0-2886 GCF_003343005.1 Rhea americana
CCAGGTCCTTCTCTGCAGAGCTGCTCTCCAGAAGGTCAGTCCCCCAGCCTGTACTGGTGCATGGGGTTATTGCTCCCTAGGTGTAGGACCTTGCATTTGCCCTTACTGAACGCCATGAGGTTCTTCTCCGCCCAACTCTCCAGCCTGTTCAGGTCTCTCTGAAATCATGGCTTTGTTGAGAAACCTTACATCCAAAGTTGGTAAGTGTAAAAATGTATAAAATTCATTCAAAAACTGAAAATGTTGATTTCTATATCCCTGAAGCCTCATAGGAATAATTCTTCTATTGCTGTGAAACACTCCCCTCTAAACAGTAGGACCCCTGAGTGGAATTTTATCTTCTTGTGTATTGTCTCTCATTATAAAAAGAGAGAGACCATACTGCATCAGGGAAATGTCATCTGACCAAAGATGAAAGATGAAAGGAAGCCTGAAATACTAAAATGAGGAAATATGTCAGAAGCATATGCTGTTTTGAATTGCAGAAATTTTCTCTTTTCTGAATCTCTCCATAAATAAAAAACTATTTTTTGACCTCTTTGAAGGTATTGTCACAAAATTGCAGTGTACCTGGGCAGACTTAAATTAAAGCATTTAACATTACAATTGTGACAGACTAGGAGCACACATACAGTCAACCATTAAGGTTCAACAGATAAATAGTAACTAGTTTTGATACAGTAACTTGATCACTTCTAATTGGCCACCTGCACTATAAAAGCTTGACCTGGCTTAATCTTTATGTAGCTGAATGAATGAGTTAATAGATAAAAAGCCTGTCTCCCTCATCTACAAAGCAAATATAAAGCTTCTGAAGAATTCAGAGCTGGCTGGATTGCTTGCTTGCTTGCTTTCCATCCTTCTTTCCTTCTTTCTTCTTATAAAATGTGGCAAAGAGGAGGTGAAGTTTTGCATAAAGCATTTCTGTATCAAACTGAACTGGAAAGAAAGAATGAAGTAAAATCTGTACATTTTCCATAGATGTCAAGAGATGTGCATAGGAAAGCTTTGAAAGTCAAGGTACTTGCATCATAGACTGTATTTTACCTACCTTTTTCTGGTCACCTGAAGTGTGATGCTGACTGCATATTAAAACTGATCTCCAAACACGTTAAGAGATTCTTAATATTTCTCCAAAAACTCTGTGGAATTAGAAACCTTCCTAAGTTAAAAGGATTTTCACACCCTGAATACACTTTTAAGCTCTTATAATGTTATAAGACATGCACTCTTATAACATATAGCACAACATATAGCTGCACTGTGTAGTCAAGAAGGAACCTACAGAACTCTTTTGCATTCAATATGTAATCATCAGGAAGAGGGCTTTCAAGCTGACTTATCAAAGACAAAAATGTTAGCATTCATTCACAACCATAATGTGGAAAGTTTAACAGAAAAAAATTTGAAGTTTTTATTTTTCATAATAAAAACAGTAAGGTTTATCATTAAGAACATTGGAATGGGCCATACTAGATCAGACCAAAAGTTTGTCCAGTCCAGTATCCTGTCTCTGATAGAATCCAAAAGTAGATTCCAATAAAAGAGTGGAAGAAGATGACAATCATATTGTGAAGTTTCCCCTGAACATTTCCCCTTTTCTGATAGTTACAGTCTTGGAAAACTTTTGGAGGAAGAGGGGTATGTCTCCATACCTTACAGGCTTTAGTGAAATTTTCTTCCCCTCCTTTTTTTTCCGATTGCTTTTGAACCCATACAAGCAGTTTTGTCCCATTACCTTTTACATCAGGGAGTAGCACAGTTTGGTCATATCTAGTGTGAAGATCAACCTTTTTTCTTGTTTTAAACCTCTCCTCTTCTCTTTTTATTTGATGGCCCCTTGTTTTTGGACAGAAAAGGAATTGACCTACTATACTGTGTCACTTCTGAATTTATAGATGTCATCATTCCTCCCTTTTTCCTCTCTAGCTTGAAGCATTCTAGCCTATTCAGTATTGCCTCAGCTAGAAACTGTTTGAATTTGGTATGAATTTTATTCTATCAGCACTTGTTGCTGGATTTTTTGTACTTTTCCCCAATACTTCCTATCATATCTCCTTTGAGATGGGAGGATCAGACATACGAAGTGTTCAAGTGCAAGTGCATTGGGGATTTATATAGTAGCATATATAGTAGTGTTAATAGCTGCTAACACTTTTTTTTCCTGTAATTGAACACTAAAGTGATAGTTTTGTAAAACAACCTACTATATAATGTGTGCTCTCATTCCTGAGTGGTAATGATCATCTTAGAAGCCATCATTACACACAAAATAAGATTCATTTTTTCCATATGTGCATCATTTCACACCGTTCTGCATTAAATTCCAATTTATCATCCAGTCCCTTGGTGCTATACAAGTACTTCTGCAATTCTCTTCAGCCAACCCTCCTTTTTATTTTACAAAATAATTTAGCACCATCAGCAAACCTTGTCAAATCATTATTCATCTTCTTTTCATGACTATTTATTCAGAACTATTCTGCTGACTTTTCTACTCTGTGAAAAAATGTCATTTATTCCACTACGTCCTATTTTTTAACCAGTTATTTATCCATGTTAGACTCTTCCCATTTATACAATGGCTGCCCAGTTTCCTTAAGAGATTCTGTAGAGGACCATAGTCAGATGCCTTTTGGAAATCCCTGTAGCCTATGCTACTAATGTAACTTCCAAATATCACAGAATCACAGAATCACAGAATCGGTAAGGTTGGAACAAACCTTTGGAGATCATCTAGTCCAACCTCTTCTACTCATGCAGGGTCGTCTAGAACATGTTAGACAGGGTAGCATCCAGGCAGTTTTTGAATATCTCCAGAGAAGAAGACTCCACAGCCTCTCTGGGCAACCTGGTCCAGGGCTCTGTCACTCTCACAGTGAAGAA
>NW_028185456.1:0-2835 GCF_003343005.1 Rhea americana
CCATAGCCGCCATAACATCCACCCATGGCAATCCTTCCACTGCTGCCTATATTGTGGAGGCTCCTGCTGCTAAATCCTCCACAACGTCCTCCACCACCTCCAAATCCCCTGGATGTGGAGTATGAACTGTAGCTCGTCCTGCTTCTGCTGCCACCTCCTCCAAAGCCACCACCRATGGCAGAGCAAGAGCTGTAGCCCCTTCTACTCCCGCCTCCAAAGCTTCTACAGGCAGACTGCCGAGACATGGCTGTTTCTTCTAAGCAGAGCCGAAAACAAGAAGAGATGAAAGATCAGCAGAGCTGAACAGCAGGGAGATGAGCGCAGAGAGAAGTGTGCACAGTCTTCTCTGACTTCACAGCTTCAGGCACTCCCTTTTATCTGTTTCTGGAGGTGGGCTGGGACTGCTTGGGCGTGAAGGTGAAAACCAATTTATTATTTTCATCAGCATGGTGTTGTTGACAGATTTTCAATGTAGCTTTACCATATTTGGGCCTGCGTAGAGACACACCCTGCAATATAGAAGGGAATAAAAAACCAAGAACATTGAAACAGGTCTCAATGACTAAGTGGACTCTTGTATCTTTATGACATCTTGGAAACCATCTTTTACAACGATGTACTTCTCTGCAGCCCCCCACTGGCTTTCCAGTCTTTATTAATGGTTCCCAATGGTTCCAGATCCAGATCTTTCTATTCGAAGCGCTACTGAAAGGAGAAGTTTTTGATGAAATCCCAGCTATAATATGGCTTTCACAATTCTTTACACACACCCTAAATCTTCTCTCTGTGTGTAAAACTGCCTTTGGCACTTTAGAAAAGGTTTCCCAATCTTGAATGGGAATTCATGACAACAAAGTTTGAAGAAAATCAGCATATTCTTCTCCTAGAATGGAATTACCACTCCTTGGAATATGCATAGYGTCACTTTGGATGGGAGTGTCCTCTCCAGGTGGATTAAATTCCCTCCAACTGTATCTCCCAGATTCTTTGATAATTGACTACYGGGGACCTTGGACAACACAGGAGCAGAATGAACAAGGCAACATGAATGATCCTGCTCTGTGCTTTTGCGATGGTGATGGGGAATGACTATCTGCAGAAGACTGAAAGGATACTTTGGACAACTGCTATGGTGATGATGATGGGGACAAAGAGATAAGAATTGGAAAGACAGATGAATTATTCGTGGTATGGGAAGTTCCTACTGCTCAGATGAATGTTGCAGACTGCATATTTACCTGGTTATTTCTAAAGATGAGACAACTAAAGAGAAAAAAAATGTTAAGAAATGGAACTATTTCAGCTTCTAAGGCATTGAGTATTTCCTTATTTACAAATACTGTGCTGCATAAGGGACATACTATAGAATGGTATTCTGTAGGAAGTCTCTGACATGAAATAATCCCTTTTTTTCATTGCATGTACATGAGCTTCTAAATAATTATTCATAAGGCACCAGTTAGGGCCCAAAGTACAGAATGATAGTGATGCACAATGTTCTGAAAAAAACAGATTTAGGCAACAGTTAAAGGCAGAGGTCTATAAACGCTATTTAAAAGACATTCTGCAGGTATCCTCCAGCTGAATATTATTAATTAGGCATATCTTTAAGTTATATGCATGAATCAAGCAGTAACTTCCCTTGCATTTCCTGTAGTACTTAGCAACCCTAAAAACCAATAAGTGATAGTGGAAATACACATTACAGCTCTTCAAAAGATTTAAAACAATAATAAGCAGATATATAAGGGTATTCAAAAAATACCTGTGAACATATATGTTCATTAGGAATTTTCAAAATCTCCCATGAGTTTGAGGCAACTAAATTCTGCTCGAAAATATCGCAAAGTATCAGCCTTTAGCCACAGATGTTTAACATCTTGGACAACCTMACYCAGAGAATAACTTGCAAAAGCCATTGGAGGAACCACAAACATAACGCCACGGACAGTCAGTGAGCCAGAAGTCACTAGATACCACAGTGGCTTCAGAGAAAGGGGAACAGGAGAGCAGAGAGAGGAACCCACGAGGGTTATCCAGATGTGGGCAGCTCAAAGGTTTCAACAGAAAAACAAGGCTGYCTCCTCTCTTGGCCTCCCTCCAGATTGCCAAACACACAGTGGCTGCTTTCCTCAGTAGGCAAAGTGAGCTGGTTGTAACATCCCACATGGCAGCACCATCACTGGGGGAAGATTTGCTGAATCAGCCAAATACCTGGGTGCTGACCATGTTCTACACACACACGTTGAGACACTGTGCCATCTTCAGAGAAGATTAGCAGATTACTTTCAACCTGTAGTCGCATCAGCCWCCTCCAAGTAAAACTCGATAGACAGCCAGGGCTCCAGCCATCCCTTCAGATCTTTGATGAAGGAGCTGTGCACAGCAAAAGAATCARCGCTGGGCAAAACGAAATTCTGCAGAAAAAGCAGCTTTGGCAGACCAAGCCAGGCTGCAACTTCAGGTCACACACAGCAAAGCAAATCTGGCAAGAGACTCAAAGGCAGCAGAGGTGAGGACGCCACAGTCATTCCTCACAGCAATCCCACAAGAGTGTACTTCATGTTTTAAGGCTAAATATTAGGCCTCTGTTTCTTTTAAGAACCAAAGCAGTTGACTCTTCCCCTGAGCCAAACCCCAAAGCACTCTTGGCACAAGCCCCTCTTCTGGAAGGTCCAGCCTTCTCATGCTCGCCCGTTCTGGCCAAGCAAAGCCAGGCTTCCCAGCCCTGGCACTGCTCTGCTGCCCTTAGAAGCGAGCAGAAGGCCCTCTTCCAAGAGCCTCGGCACCTTTCCCCTTGGCAAGTGCGTGCAGCCTTGCCTGCTCCTCTTCTTA
>NW_028185457.1:0-2790 GCF_003343005.1 Rhea americana
ACCCTGTCTAACATGTTCTAGACGACCCTGCATGAGTAGAAGAGGTTGGACTAGATGATCTCCAAAGGTTTGTTCCAACCTTACCGATTCTGTGATTCTGTGATTCTGTGATATCTGGAAGTTACATTAGTAGCATAGGCTACAGGGATTTCCAAAAGGCATCTGACTATGGTCCTCTACAGAATCTCTTAAGGAAACTGGGCAGCCATTGTATAAATGGGAAGAGTCTAACATGGATAAATAACTGGTTAAAAAATAGGACGTAGTGGAATAAATGACATTTTTTCACAGAGTAGAAAAGTCAGCAGAATAGTTCTGAATAAATAGTCATGAAAAGAAGATGAATAATGATTTGACAAGGTTTGCTGATGGTGCTAAATTATTTTGTAAAATAAAAAGGAGGGTTGGCTGAAGAGAATTGCAGAAGTACTTGTATAGCACCAAGGGACTGGATGATAAATTGGAATTTAATGCAGAACGGTGTGAAATGATGCACATATGGAAAAAATGAATCTTATTTTGTGTGTAATGATGGCTTCTAAGATGATCATTACCACTCAGGAATGAGAGCACACATTATATAGTAGGTTGTTTTACAAAACTATCACTTTAGTGTTCAATTACAGGAAAAAAAAGTGTTAGCAGCTATTAACACTACTATATATGCTACTATATAAATCCCCAATGCACTTGCACTTGAACACTTCGTATGTCTGATCCTCCCATCTCAAAGGAGATATGATAGGAAGTATTGGGGAAAAGTACAAAAAATCCAGCAACAAGTGCTGATAGAATAAAATTCATACCAAATTCAAACAGTTTCTAGCTGAGGCAATACTGAATAGGCTAGAATGCTTCAAGCTAGAGAGGAAAAAGGGAGGAATGATGACATCTATAAATTCAGAAGTGACACAGTATAGTAGGTCAATTCCTTTTCTGTCCAAAAACAAGGGGCCATCAAATAAAAAGAGAAGAGGAGAGGTTTAAAACAAGAAAAAAGGTTGATCTTCACACTAGATATGACCAAACTGTGCTACTCCCTGATGTAAAAGGTAATGGGACAAAACTGCTTGTATGGGTTCAAAAGCAATCGGAAAAAAAAGGAGGGGAAGAAAATTTCACTAAAGCCTGTAAGGTATGGAGACATACCCCTCTTCCTCCAAAAGTTTTCCAAGACTGTAACTATCAGAAAAGGGGAAATGTTCAGGGGAAACTTCACAATATGATTGTCATCTTCTTCCACTCTTTTATTGGAATCTACTTTTGGATTCTATCAGAGACAGGATACTGGACTGGACAAACTTTTGGTCTGATCTAGTATGGCCCATTCCAATGTTCTTAATGATAAACCTTACTGTTTTTATTATGAAAAATAAAAACTTCAAATTTTTTTCTGTTAAACTTTCCACATTATGGTTGTGAATGAATGCTAACATTTTTGTCTTTGATAAGTCAGCTTGAAAGCCCTCTTCCTGATGATTACATATTGAATGCAAAAGAGTTCTGTAGGTTCCTTCTTGACTACACAGTGCAGCTATATGTTGTGCTATATGTTATAAGAGTGCATGTCTTATAACATTATAAGAGCTTAAAAGTGTATTCAGGGTGTGAAAATCCTTTTAACTTAGGAAGGTTTCTAATTCCACAGAGTTTTTGGAGAAATATTAAGAATCTCTTAACGTGTTTGGAGATCAGTTTTAATATGCAGTCAGCATCACACTTCAGGTGACCAGAAAAAGGTAGGTAAAATACAGTCTATGATGCAAGTACCTTGACTTTCAAAGCTTTCCTATGCACATCTCTTGACATCTATGGAAAATGTACAGATTTTACTTCATTCTTTCTTTCCAGTTCAGTTTGATACAGAAATGCTTTATGCAAAACTTCACCTCCTCTTTGCCACATTTTATAAGAAGAAAGAAGGAAAGAAGGATGGAAAGCAAGCAAGCAAGCAATCCAGCCAGCTCTGAATTCTTCAGAAGCTTTATATTTGCTTTGTAGATGAGGGAGACAGGCTTTTTATCTATTAACTCATTCATTCAGCTACATAAAGATTAAGCCAGGTCAAGCTTTTATAGTGCAGGTGGCCAATTAGAAGTGATCAAGTTACTGTATCAAAACTAGTTACTATTTATCTGTTGAACCTTAATGGTTGACTGTATGTGTGCTCCTAGTCTGTCACAATTGTAATGTTAAATGCTTTAATTTAAGTCTGCCCAGGTACACTGCAATTTTGTGACAATACCTTCAAAGAGGTCAAAAAATAGTTTTTTATTTATGGAGAGATTCAGAAAAGAGAAAATTTCTGCAATTCAAAACAGCATATGCTTCTGACATATTTCCTCATTTTAGTATTTCAGGCTTCCTTTCATCTTTCATCTTTGGTCAGATGACATTTCCCTGATGCAGTATGGTCTCTCTCTTTTTATAATGAGAGACAATACACAAGAAGATAAAATTCCACTCAGGGGTCCTACTGTTTAGAGGGGAGTGTTTCACAGCAATAGAAGAATTATTCCTATGAGGCTTCAGGGATATAGAAATCAACATTTTCAGTTTTTGAATGAATTTTATACATTTTTACACTTACCAACTTTGGATGTAAGGTTTCTCAACAAAGCCATGATTTCAGAGAGACCTGAACAGGCTGGAGAGTTGGGCGGAGAAGAACCTCATGGCGTTCAGTAAGGGCAAATGCAAGGTCCTACACCTAGGGAGCAATAACCCCATGCACCAGTACAGGCTGGGGGACTGACCTTCTGGAGAGCAGCTCTGCAGAGAAGGACCTGG
>NW_028185458.1:0-2784 GCF_003343005.1 Rhea americana
TTACTTGGTAGATCTGTCTGCCTCCTTGGACGTTTTTAACTCCTCTTCAGAAGGTGCTCTTGGGGCACTTTCTTGCAGGAAGCTCTGTCTAGGGTGGAGAACGGCGCTCCAACAGTTGCCCAGAGCTGGCAACTTTGGGAACAATAGGACTCCCTCTTGTCTAGGCAAAAGATGCCCCYGAAAAGAAGAGAGTGCATGAAAGTCCTCTTATGGCTCTTCCCTGTCGCTCTTGGTGAGTATTTGTGAGCCAAGAGCTGCCAGCAGCAGCACAGACGTGCTGGATGCCAGGCGTCAGGGTGAGGGAGAGGCGCTGGAGTGCCAGGGGGGCACCATCCAGCTTCCCGTTGCTGCGGCTGAGGGAGCTCCAGAGATGCTCTCTACAAGTGGTCACACTTATCCTACTAACCTAGCTGTTTTCTTGCTGCTGTGAATTACAGTTGGTGTCTACTGTATGGTGCCACTGCCAGCATGGGCAAGAGAAGTGCCGCAGGTCAGTGACTGTTGCTGCGGGACAGGAGACTCCCACAAAGGGGAGGTGCTGGCGGTGGCTGGATAAGTCCCCAACTCCTCCCATTCCCTGCAGACAGAAGCTCGCCTCAGCCTCCCTTTGCCAGAGTGAAGCAGCAACTTCTGCTGGGCCTTCCTTGAGAAGCATCTCTGGGAAGCCCCAGCACTTGTGGTAGTGCCTATGCTGATGGAGAGCTCTTCCCTTTCAGGAGCTGCTGGGATGGCTGGCACCAGACCTGAAGACCAAACGGTGAGACAGTTCCTACCTGGGGACTGATTTCTTGGCTAGTGCCAGCTGAGCACGTGTTAATTGCACTCCCCGGGCTCCTGCCTCTTCCTGGTGTCTGCCTTTTGCAAAAGCTGGAGGGTGAAGGGAAGCACTGCTGAGCCGGGGAGAGCAAAAGGGGCCCAGGCACATGCAGCTCTTCTCTCCACTGAGCTTGGAGGCTCCCCGCAGGGGACGGGCGGCTCTCTAACACTTTTTCCTGCTGTCTGCAGGGACTTGCTGAGTTTGCTGCACGAGCAAGCAAACAGGATGCAACTGCTGAAAGAGGAGGTGTTCCGCCTGAATGCAGAGATCTCTAGTATGAAGCAGGTGATGCTGCATTTGGTGAAAGCAAGCTTGGATGAGCAGGAGCCCTGGCAGGACACTTCTTGGGGTTGKTGGTGGTGTTTTTTTGCTTGCCCRAGCCACCTGTCATTTCCCAGGGGCTAGCAGGTTCAGCTCTGCAGTAAAGCCCCTTATCCTAGCCAGGTTTCAGAGAACAGAGGACACCAGATATGCTGCTCCTGGTGTGCTGGGGCCTCTGGTAGCTCAGGCCTTGTCCCTGCAGCAGTCCTGAGGCACACGTGCACCCACAGGACCAGCTGGTGCTGGCAGAGCCTRATCCCCTGTACCGGCTGAGCCCAAGGGAGTGGAGGGTGGAGACCAAGGTATGGGATCTGTTGCATGTCCACGCTGTGGCTCTGCACAGGGATGKTTTTTCCCAGTCCTGGAAGTTCCTATCAGAAATCACTGAGTCTTTCAGCTCTTGGCACAAGGTTTATCTTACATTTTCTGACACAGGCTTCTTACGAACGCGCCATGCCCACTCCAGGCCGACGGGTACATGAAGCAGCTTTATTAACGCGCAGCCGCATCCGTGGCCGCTCCGCCGAGCAGGGGCCGCACGTGGCGCCCCGCCTTACGCCGCCGGTAGCTCCCGCCTTCCCAGCCTGCCTCAGCTCCTCATTGGCCRAACACGCTGACGTCRCACCCTTCGTGCCGCACCTGGTGAGCGGTCGCTCGCTCTTCCTTATAAGGGCATGAACCGTCTGCCAGCTCCTTATTGCCTAATGAGCATGCTGCAGCCAGCGCCATTTTGCAAGCCGTCACCTCCTTTCTGTCCGCAGCGGTCTGCAAGATGGCGCTCGCCACAGCTGAGATTAGGTTACCAACCCACCTATTTGTCCCRACCGTGAAGTTATCTAACATTCCTGTAAAAATGAAATATTCCATTTCTCTCAACTAGGGATCAGAGGAGCCGTCTTCTCCAGGTGCTGCCAGCACAGCTTTACCGGGCAGGTTTAGTAGCATGTCCCCCAGCTACCAAAGTACCCACAACAACATGGAAATTAGAGGTCATTGCATTGCAGCTGCGTGGCTGCTCTAAAACCCTCCCTGCCACCATGATCTTGTGATTTTGTTCTTCTGCAGCGGGATAAGACTCAGGTGAGCCARGCTGGGGGGTGCAGATGTGGAGACGTCCGCTCTGCAGATGTGGARCACCAGCGTAGCCCAGGGATGGCCGAAGGACAGGCTGGCCCCAAGGGATTCCGCAGCACGGCACTTACCAGCGTTGTCCCTGGCGTGGTCAGTGCTCCTCCCAGGCCCCTCTCTGGCCACGTGGCTGTCGGCCTCGGCCACCTGGGCCCTGTGCACCCCCTGGGAGTCCCGCTYRGCRGAGGCTCCCCGTGCACGCAGGCGGCACCATCGCCGCTGGTGAGCCTGTCTCCTCGCCATTGCTGGCAGGAAACAAGCTCCCAACTCCCGGATGCCCAAATTCACTTTTGCTTTTCACCCAAGTGGCTGAAAAGACACAAATCACCCCAGAAGGAGTGGGCCTGCAGAGAGTCACGAGCCGTGAGACCACAGCGAGCTCTCTCCAGCAGGCTGAGGGAGGCCGTGTCGCTGCGGGGCAATAAGGGGTGGCCGGCTGTGACCTCGCAGAAACCTGTGAGGTGTGATGTGTGAGGTGTGAGCGTGGTGTGATGTCGCACCAGAACACACCGGCATCA
>NW_028185459.1:0-2783 GCF_003343005.1 Rhea americana
GCTTTGCAATTAGCTGAATTACATACTCCAGGACAAATGAGTATTACAATGCTAACAATGTGATTGAGTAGAACTTGACAATCACTTCAGCCTTCCATTTCCCCACTGGTATATAAAGAAAAATGGATTACTTTAAGAGCAGCTGATGGTACCTTTGTATTTGTACCATCTTTTCCTATGGAGGGTCCCACAGTCTGTAGAAGAGTGGGGAGATAACTGGACCACAGGTAATAAGGCCTTCAGAAGACACATTCCTCAATTCCCACCAGCCTTAAACTCAGACAGTGCAAGCTGCTCTCTATTTTCAGTACAGTAAGGAATGAGAAATAGCATATCAGATTAAAAGAACAGGGGACTATTTAGGCAAGAAGAGCCAGTGAACCTTTTGATGCAAATCTCTCTTGTATTATCAAAGCCAAGGCAGCTACACTGATTTACACTGACAGATGAATATCGGACATAAATTAGGATTTTGCCCAGACCATCTGTTACAAGGTCTCTCCACTTAGAGTTCCCTGGGGTTCTTTAATGACTAGTAGCCAGCTTTTTCTCAGTTTTTATGCCTCCTCCAAAAGACAACACACCAAGGGGTTTGTGGAATATGGATACTCCTAACCTCATGCTGGGGTGTTGATTCAGTAAAGATTTGGCAGAGTATTGATTCATTTTAGTGAATTACCAACAACCTTTCTTAAGCACACTAACTTTTCCTAGGACTTCTACTGTCCAAATACTTATCTACCTCGTTAAAAAAAATCTGATCAGTTTGTGAGTTCTGCAGATGAAGACATGCCAAGCTTAATTCATGAGCAAGGAACCTGCATAAACAACTCAAGTCCAAACACTGAAAAATGGATTGAAAAAACCTTCTGCCAAGATCCAGTGGGAGTTGTTGAATAGATAACACAATTTTTTTACTAGTGAAGACATTTTATCATTCAGTACATTTTCCCTGTCAGGTTCTAGGACAGATTTGAACAGATGCACAAAATAAGTTTGCAATATACATCCCATCATATAGAGACAGCCATGATGGTTACAGGGTGTCATGTCTTCCACATAGCACAGTCCTAATATCCTGTTTTAAATGCTTAAAAAAAAAAAAAAAAAAAAAAGAGAGAGAGAGAGAGAGAGAGATGAAGAGGACAGATTATCAGTCTTTCCATTCAGAATACCTGCATTAATTTGCTAATCTGAGAAATCAGTCTAAACTAACCAAGAATTACTTAATGGCTATTTGAATCTCCCCCACCTCCCAACCTGAGAAACGTATCTGTTTTACACTGAGTGTATTGCGTTCATAACTGCACAGGGGTTTCTGTTATGTTGCAAATGCTAGCAATTCAGACAGCTCATAGAACAGCAGCAAACAGAGAGCAGGCATTGTGAACGCTGTATTGAGCAATCCAATTCAATCAATAATCAAAATCATTGTAATCTGAAGCCTCGCTACTGGCTCCTGTGAAATGGATTGATGATGCCAGTTCACTTCTTGGTAGGAATGTGTCCAGATCTACTAGCATCCTTACGGTGCATCTGGCTACCAACTCCACATTCCTGAAAAGCATCTGCTCTGCTGCTGACATGATACCGATTTTATTCTCAGTCGTTTGCAGCTGATACGTGGAAGACGTACAGCTCGTCTGTAGACTCTTGTTTTCTCTGAATTAAAAGTCAAACATACAGACTTTTTTAATAGAATGGTGCCTAATATAGCCTGATAAGTTTTCTTTCTTTCTTTTTTCTAATAAGGAAAGCAGAGGAGACATCGTCTCCTGTTTCTGCCCCCTTGCCTCCCAGTTGGAGGATCTGAAACTGGGGCTGGGACAGGAGGGTTGTGTGTGCTGTGTCATTTCATGCAACCCTCTGAAAACACATAAATACCCAGAGAGAAAAATCAAGGAAATGCCTGTGTCTAGAATAAAAATCCAGGACAAAGCAATGTTCAAAGGCTTCCTTCAGGACACTAGGACAAACTGCTGTATTTGGGGATTGTTGTGGCCAGTCCAGATGTCTGGTCACCCTGACATAAAACCAGAGCAGGTATCATCAGGTAAACTCATCAACAGCCTCAGCAAGGAGGCGTGTGACTGAACAAACACAAAGATGGTTCATTTTCTCACACACAGAGGGGGCTTGGGCCATATCAGCAAGGCAGTAAGCCAGCACAACTCCTGTCAATGCTATCTCTATTTTTAGAATTAGAATAACTTTCCAGAGCTGTCATGCCAGGGCTTTATGTTTAGGTCACACTGAGCCTCTGGCGTAAGTTCTTTCTCCCTTATGATTGAATCCTCACCAAGTTTAATGGGACAGAGCTTTGTTGGTGTTTAAAAAAACAAAGCAAGAAGAACCTCAACCTAGTGCTCAACTGTGTAAGACAAGGTGGATTGCCTGGGATGAGGAGAAGTGAGGCAGGGTAACTTCAAAAGCAGAGCAAACAGAACAAAACAAAACAAAAAAAACATAATACCATTTTGCAGGATCCTGACTGGCACCTGTTCCCTCTCCCTAATGTTTTCCTTGTACTTTGTAAGGAGAAAGAAAGGGAGATAGAGAAAGCCCGCGCTTCTCTCTCTGGATGTAGAGAGCACTTTGGTGGAAGGCCATGAGGGTGTTGCAGGGCAGTGTGAGCATCCCTCTGTTAATTTAAAAACCCTGTTGGTGGTCCCGAGGCAAACTTAAGGGCACTCAGAAGAAAGTGGACATGTATATTTGTACAGTAGAAAAAGTAAGGTTTTTGCTCCTTGACGGACCCTTTCACAACCTAAGTACTGCAGCCG
>NW_028185460.1:0-2780 GCF_003343005.1 Rhea americana
AAGTGACATCCCAGCCACCTAAACATTTCCTTTGCCTGCCTGTAATCAACGATTGCAATTTTCTGCTTTAAACAGCCTCTGGTGAGTTCTTCCTGCTAATAGTCCTCAGGGGACCCATTAATGCTCTCTGTAACTTTAGGCACTGCTTCCAACTTTGACTCCTGGAATGTTTCATTCAATCTCCTCYCAGTAGCTGTAGTTCATGGACTCAGCACCAAATACATCATGAGGCTCAATAAAATGCAAAAAGTCCTGATGAATCATGTCTCTCCCTGTAATTTTCTTTTAGTCCTGTATGGATAATTGGAGAGCTTTGGGGAGTGTAGCTGAACAAGTATAACACAAATATTTTTCCTTTAATTTTTTTTGGATACTTATCATTTTCAGCTTTCTGAGTAAGTGACAGCAACATTCTCCAGTTGATATTGATCCAGGGTGTCCCCTAATGAAGTCGGAGCATGTAGGAAAAACAGTGTCCTGGAGTTCAGACATTGTACAAACAGTCTTCTTCCCTGTCTCCCCAACCCTGTCAGTGCTCTCTTCAGTCACCTGGGACTTGCATCACTCCTGTTAAAAGCTAACCTTACTCTACTGAAGTCTGAAACTGCCTGTTACAGCTCACATGCCCCAATTCCTGCTTTACCTAGAGAACTAGCTGCAAATAGAGATTTTTTTTGTTTTGTCTTGAAAAAAAGGGATTTTATTTATTTGTCTATTTATTTATTTATTTTCAATTGCAAACAAACTAAGAATAAAGCATGATACACATTTTCATTAAAAAATAAGGACACTCCACAACAGTGTGCTAAGCGCAAGCTGCTTCCAGTGAAGCCCATTTTCCACAAGTGACAGTCTTATTAGAAACCTTTGGATAGACAAGAAAAAGTAGAAAGAAAGAGAAATAGGGACTTCTCTAAAAGCACAAACTAGTGAAAGATGGAGCAAGCGTGAA
Source organism: Rhea americana (assembly GCF_003343005.1). Taxonomy (NCBI): domain Eukaryota; kingdom Metazoa; phylum Chordata; class Aves; order Rheiformes; family Rheidae; genus Rhea; species Rhea americana. The sequence continues at coordinate 953 of NW_028185460.1, forward strand.
ACTCCCTGAGGTGCAAATCAGCAGCTGAATATCTGAATGAACCAAGAGTAAGGGGAGGAGGAAAACTGGAAGCAATGGGAAGTTTCAATGCCCAGAGAGTATTCTGTAAAGGTGCTGACARAGGTTCTCAACTTAATCAAGGCTCCTGGGGGTCCCCGGCTGTACTGAGGGCCCTGCTGCTCTTGGAGATCCTGGGCTGGGCTGAGTTTCTGTACAAAAGATTGGAAAAGGCATGTTGCCAGGCACTAGAGAAGGGGGATTTTCCTGGATGCTCAGAGCAACCTAAGAGAACACACAGGAGACAGGGGAGAGAAAAGGCAGAAACCCCAGGGTGCCCAGGTGCCACAGAGGGGGTGCCACAGGCTGAATATGCAACCCAAGGAAGTAAACACATCCTTCCTTTTGCAGGGCCTCAGAAAGGCCCTTCTCTGACAGGATTCAAGGGGGATGGAGYCTCCCTTCTGCAAAAGTCACCTCATGATAGAGACTAGGAAGAGCATGAAGGTTGGTTGTAGGGACAGTCTCAAACTTCATCTCACAAACTGCTGAACAAGCCAAAATGCTTATGAGGCATTGCATTCCCTCAGAGGCTCTGCACTGGAGCCTGGGCAGCAGCACTGCCACATGTGAGCACATCCTGAGAAGCCCAGGGCCAAAAATGTGGGAGATGTAGGGAGCCAGGGCTGTACAGTTCCCCAGGAGAGACACGGTGCTCCAGAGGATTCAGGGAGCCAAAGCCTGTATCCAGGGCAGAAGCGCTGCCCCAACATGATGCTGGAAAGCCCATGTAGCAACTGAGGTCCAGAGATGAGAAATGACTTTCCCTACACTCAGCCAGAAGGAAACCTCAGCAAAATTAATGGGTAATGAGAAAACTTCCCTAGATTTGCTACATGGCCAAGAGAAACCAGGTTTGAGGCTCACTAAAAAATCTCAGCCCATGGCCAGGCTCGGTGCTGCTTCATCCCACATGACTTTCATCCTGTGTTTGAAAAACACCAACCCCCAAACCAACCCCCAAAGACCCAGCTTCCTGCAGAGGTCTGCACCAGTGCAGGGGTGCAGAAGTGACCTCTCCAGTGCCCCATCTGAAAGATTTCACAGCCTTTGGCACTATCTGGAGATGTTCCTGTAGGAGGTATCAGGAATTTTTGCAAAATAGCCTGGGTGAAGGGAGGTGAATGTCTTCCCAGACACAGGAGGAAATCTTTCTGCTCTTTCCCTGGCTGTGCCATCTCCATGGTGGTGACCTACTGAGCCCAGAAGTGACATGAACTGAGGTCACAGTGGGATGTGTCACATCACAGGGAGGTCTCCTCCGTGCTGTGGTGGGGTCCTCCCTTCCCTGTGAGGCTTGGTTGCTGCTGGGAACTGCTCATGCACTCCCCAATGCTGCTCTTCAGAGCCACTCCATGGCAAGGAGTAGGGACAGGAGGCCGCAAGGCCACACTGGGGCCTCTCACCAACAGGCAGAGGAGCTGGGACACATTGGAGAGGAGTTTGGGTGATGAGACACAAAGAGCATCCCTCCTCCCTTGCTGGAGAGGCTATCTGAGGGCAAGCGGGTAAGCGAGATGCAGGACTGCTGCACGGAGGCCACCAGCTCGGACCACAGTTCCTTGTTCCCAACATTCCTGCAGTTCTCCAACAAGAGTAAGGATGGCTTGGGACKTCTTCTCAAGGTGCCACACAAAGACTGTTAGCTGCCAAAACTGCTGTTGGTCTTGGGCTGTGGTGGTGACAGGACAGGGCTGGGGGCTGCCACAAGAGCCCTGCCAGAGGGTCCTGTCTGGCTCAGGGGACAATGTGGCAGCCAGGACTCCTGGGT